>NW_027440202.1:1343828-2015743 GCF_031893055.1 Leptodactylus fuscus
GATATCTAAAATATGTGCACTGGATATATTTAATATATGTGCACTGGATATCTAATATATGTGCACTGGATATTATATATATGTGCACTGGATATATATAATATATGTGCACTGGATATTTAATATATGTGCACTGGATATATTTAATATATGTGCACTGGATATCTAATATATGCACTGGATATTTAATATATGTGCACTGGATATAAATAATACATGTGCATTGGATATATATAATATATGTGCACTGGATATTTAATATATGTGCACTGGATATTTAATATATGTGCACTGGATATCTAATATATGTGCACTGGATATTTAATATATGTGCACTGGATATCTAATATATGTGCACTGGATATATTTAATATATGTGCACTGGATATTTAATATATGTGCACTGGATATTTAGTGTATGTACACTGGATATATTTAATATATGTGCACTGGATATATTTAATATATGTGCACTGGATATCTATTATATGTGCACTGGATATTTAGTGTATGTACACTGGATATAAATAATATATGTGCACTGGATCTATAACATATGTGTACTGGAGATATATATACTATATATGCACTGGATATATTTAAAATATGTGCACTGGATATATAATATATGTGCACTGGATATTTAATATATGTGCACTGGATATCTAATATGTGTGCACTGGATATATTTAATATATGTGCACTGGATATTTAATATATGTGCACTGGATATTTAATATATGTGCACTGGATATCTAATATATGTGCACTGGATATTTAATATATGTGCACTGGATATATTTAATATATGTGCACTGGATATCTAATATATGCACTGGATATTTAATATATGTGCACTGGATATAAATAATACATGTGCACTGGATATATATAATATATGTGCACTGGATATTTAATATATGTGCACTGGATATTTAATATATGTGCACTGGATATCTAATATATGTGCACTGGATATTTAATATATGTGCACTGGATATCTAATATATGTGCACTGGATATTTAATATATGTGCACTGGATATCTAATATATGTGCACTGGATATTTAATATATGTGCACTGGATATCTAATATATGTGCACTGGATATTTAATATATGTGCACTGGATATTTAATATATGTGCACTGGATATCTAATATATGTGCACTGGATATTTAATATATGTGCACTGGATATCTAATATATGTGCACTGGATATTTAATATATGTGCACTGGATATCTAATATATGTGCACTGGATATTTAATATATGTGCACTGGATATCTAATATATGTGCACTGGATATTTAATATATGTGCACTGGATATTTAATATATGTGCACTGGATATCTAATATATG
Source organism: Leptodactylus fuscus (assembly GCF_031893055.1). NCBI lineage: Eukaryota > Metazoa > Chordata > Amphibia > Anura > Leptodactylidae > Leptodactylus > Leptodactylus fuscus. Next base: position 1,345,192 of record NW_027440202.1, read on the forward strand.
TGCACTGGATATCTAATATATGTGCACTGGATATTTAATATATGTGCACTGGATATCTAATATATGTGCACTGGATATTTAATATATGTGCACTGGATATCTAATATATGTGCACTGGATATTTAATATATGTGCACTGGATATCTAATATATGTGCACTGGATATTTAATATATGTGCACTGGATATTTAATATATGTGCACTGGATATCTAATATATGTGCACTGGATATTTAATATATGTGCACTGGATATCTAATATATGTGCACTGGATATTTAATATATGTGCACTAAATATTTAATATATGTGCACTGGATATTTAATATATGTGCACTGGATATCTAATATATGTGCACTGGATATTTAATATATGTGCACTGGATATTTAATATATGTGCACTGGATATATTTAATATATGTGCACTGGATATCTATTATATGTGCACTGGATATTTATTGTATGTACACTGGATATAAATAATATATGTGCACTGGATCTATAACATATGTGTACTGGATATATATAATATATGTGCACTGGATATATGTAATATATGTGCACTGGATATATATAATATATGTGCACTGGATATTTAATATATGTGCACTGGATATATTTAATATATGTGCACTGGATATTTAATTTATGTGCACTGGATATCTAATATGTGTGCACTGGATATTTAATATATGTGCACAGGACATTTAATATATGTGCACTGGATCCATAATATATGTGCACTGGATATATATAATATATGTGCACTGGATATATGTAATATATGTGCACTGGATATATATAATATATGTGCACTGGATATTTAATATATGTGCACTGGATATATTTAATATATGTGCACTGGATATTTAATTTATGTGCACTGGATATCTAATATGTGTGCACTGGATATTTAATATATATGCACTGGATATTTATGATATATGTGCACTGGATATTTAATATATGTGCACTGGATATCTAATATGTGTGCACTGGATATTTAATATATGTGCACTGGATATATATAATATATGTGCACTGGATATATTTAATATATGTGCACTGGATATTTAATATATGTGCACTGTATATCTAATATATGTGCACTGGATATTTAATATATGTGCACTGGATATATAAAATATGTGCACTGGATATTAAATATATGTGCACAGGATAAATATGATATATGTGCACTGGATATTTAATATTTGTGCACTGGATATTTAATATATGTGCAATGGATATATATAATATGTGTGGACTGGATATATTTAATATATGTGGACTGGATATATTTAATATATGTGCACTGGATTTTTAGTATATGTGCACTGGATATTTAATATATGTGCACTGGATATATATAATATATGTGCACTGGATATTATATATATGTGCACTGGATATATATAATATATGTGCACTGGATATTTAATATATGTGCACTGGATATATTTAATATATGTGCACTGGATATTTAATATATGTGCACTGGATATTTAATATATGTGCACTGGATATCTAATATATGTGTACTGGATATTTAATATATGTGCACTGGATATCTAATATATGTGCACTGGATATTTAATATATGTGCACTGGATATATTTAATATATGTGCACTGGATATCTATTATATGTGCACTGGATATTTAATATATGTGCACTGGATAAAAAATATATATGTGCACTGGATATTTAATATCTGTGCACGGGATATATATGATATATGTGGACTGGAAATATTTAATATATGTGTACTGAATATATTCAATATATGTGCACTAGATATATTTAATATATGTGCACTGGATATGTAATATATGTGCACTGGATATTTCAAATATGTGCACTGGATATATATGATATATGTGCACTGGATATTTAATATATGTGCACTGGATATCTAATATGTGTGCACTGGATATTTAATATATGTGCACTGGATATATATAATATATGTGCACTGGATATATTTAATATATGTGCACTTGATATTTAATATATGTGCACTGTATATCTAATATATGTGCACTGGATATTTAATATATGTGCACTGGATATATATAAAATATGCGTACTGGATATTTAATATATGTGCACAGGATAAATATGATATATGTGCACTGGATATTTAATATTTGTGCACTGGATATTTAATATATGTGCAATGGATATATATAATATGTGTGGACTGGATATATTTAATATATGTGGACTGGATATATTTAACATATGTGCAGTGGATTTTTAGTATATGTGCACTGGATATTTAATATATGTGCACTGGATATATATAATATATGTGCACTGGATATTTAATATATGTGCACTGGATATATTTAATATATGTGCACTGAATATCTAATATATATGCACTGGATATCTAAAATATGTGCACTGGATATATTTAATATATGTGCACTGGATATCTAATATATGTGCACTGGATATTATATATATGTGCACTGGATATATATAATATATGTGCACTGGATATTTAATATATGTGCACTGGATATATTTAATATATGTGCACTGGATATCTAATATATGCACTGGATATTTAATATATGTGCACTGGATATAAATAATACATGTGCATTGGATATATATAATATATGTGCACTGGATATTTAATATATGTGCACTGGATATTTAATATATGTGCACTGGATATCTAATATATGTGCACTGGATATTTAATATATGTGCACTGGATATCTAATATATGTGCACTGGATATATTTAATATATGTGCACTGGATATTTAATATATGTGCACTGGATATTTAGTGTATGTACACTGGATATATTTAATATATGTGCACTGGATATATTTAATGTATGTGCACTGGATATCTATTATATGTGCACTGGATATTTAGTGTATGTACACTGGATATAAATAATATATGTGCACTGGATCTATAACATATGTGTACTGGAGATATATATACTATATATGCACTGGATATATTTAAAATATGTGCACTGGATATATAATATATGTGCACTGGATATTTAATATATGTGCACTGGATATCTAATATGTGTGCACTGGATATATTTAATATATGTGCACTGGATATTTAATATATGTGCACTGGATATTTAATATATGTGCACTGGATATCTAATATATGTGCACTGGATATTTAATATATGTGCACTGGATATATTTAATATATGTGCACTGGATATCTAATATATGCACTGGATATTTAATATATGTGCACTGGATATAAATAATACATGTGCACTGGATATATATAATATATGTGCACTGGATATTTAATATATGTGCACTGGATATTTAATATATGTGCACTGGATATCTAATATATGTGCACTGGATATTTAATATATGTGCACTGGATATCTAATATATGTGCACTGGATATTTAATATATGTGCACTGGATATCTAATATATGTGCACTGGATATTTAATATATGTGCACTGGATATCTAATATATGTGCACTGGATATTTAATATATGTGCACTGGATATTTAATATATGTGCACTGGATATCTAATATTTGTGCACTGGATATTTAATATATGTGCACTGGATATCTAATATATGTGCACTGGATATTTAATATATGTGCACTAAATATTTAATATATGTGCACTGGATATTTAATATATGTGCACTGGATATCTAATATATGTGCACTGGATATTTAATATATGTGCACTGGATATTTAATATATGTGCACTGGATATATTTAATATATGTGCACTGGATATCTATTATATGTGCACTGGATATTTATTGTATGTACACTGGATATAAATAATATATGTGCACTGGATCTATAACATATGTGTACTGGAGATATATATACTATATATGCACTGGATATATTTAAAATATGTGCACTGGATATATAATTTATGTGCACTGGATATTTAGTATATGTGCACTGGATATATATATATATGTGCACTGGATATTTAATATATGTGCACTGGATATATATGATATATGTGCACTGGTTATTTAATATATATGTGCACTGGATATGTAATATATGTGCACTGGATATTTAATATCTGTGCACGGGATATATATGATATATGTGGACTGGAAATATTTAATATATGTGGACTGGATATATTTAATATATGCGCACTGGATATTTAATATATGTGTACTGGATATATTCAATATATGTGCACTAGATATATTTAATATATGTGCACTGGATATGTAATATATGTGCACTGGATATTTCAAATATGTGCACTGGATATATATAATATATGTGCACAGGATATTTAATATATGTGCACTGGATCCATAATATATGTGCACTGGATATATATAATATATGTGCACTGGATATGTTTAATATATGTGCACTGGATATATATAATATATGTGCACTGGATATTTAATATATGTGCACTGGATATATTTAATATATGTGCACTGGATATTTAATATATGTGCGCTGGATATCTAATATGTGTGCACTGGATATTTAATATATGTGCACTGGATATTTAATATATGTGCACTGGATATATTTAATATATGTGCACTTGATATCTAATATATGTGCACTGGATAATTAATATATGTGCACTGGATATATATGATATATGTGCACTGGATATTTAATATATGTGCACTGGATATCTAATATGTGTGCACTGGATATTTAATATATGTGCACTGGATATATATAATATATGTGCACTGGATATATTTAATATATGTGCACTGGATATTTAATATATGTGCACTGTATATCTAATATATGTGCACTGGATATTTAATATATGTGCACTGGATATATATAAAATATGCGTACTGGATATTTAATATATGTGCACAGGATAAATATGATATATGTGCACTGGATATTTAATATTTGTGCACTGGATATTTAATATATGTGCAATGGATATATATAATATGTGTGGACTGGATATATTTAATATATGTGGACTGGATATATTTAACATATGTGCAGTGGATTTTTAGTATATGTGCACTGGATATTTAATATATGTGCACTGGATATATATAATATATGTGCACTGGATATTTAATATATGTGCACTGGATATATTTAATATATGTGCACTGAATATCTAATATATATGCACTGGATATCTAAAATATGTGCACTGGATATTTAATATATGTGCACTGGATATCTAATATATGTGCACTGGATATTATATATATGTGCACTGGATATATATAATATATGTGCACTGGATATTTAATATATGTGCACTGGATATATTTAATATATGTGCACTGGATATCTAATATATGCACTGGATATTTAATATATGTGCACTGGATATAAATAATACATGTGCATTGGATATATATAATATATGTGCACTGGATATTTAATATATGTGTACTGGATATTTAATATATGTGCACTGGATATCTAATATATGTGCACTGGATATTTAATATATGTGCACTGGATATCTAATATATGTGCACTGGATATATTTAATATATGTGCACTGGATATTTAATATATGTGCACTGGATATTTAGTGTATGTACACTGGATAAATTTAATATATGTGCACTGGATATATTTAATATATGTGCACTGGATATCTATTATATGTGCACTGGATATTTAGTGTATGTACACTGGATATAAATAATATATGTGCACTGGATCTATAACATATGTGTACTGGAGATATATATACTATATATGCACTGGATATATTTAAAATATGTGCACTGGATATTTAATATATGTGCACTGGATATCTAATATGTGTGCACTGGATATTTAATATATGTGCACTGGATATTTAATATATGTGCACTGGATATATTTAATATATGTGCACTTGATATCTAATATATGTGCACTGGATAATTAATATATGTGCACTGGATATATATGATATATGTGCACTGGATATTTAATATATGTGCACTGGATATCTAATATGTGTGCACTGGATATTTAATATATGTGCACTGGATATATATAATATATGTGCACTGGATATATTTAATATATGTGCACTGGATATCTAATATATGTGCACTGGATATTATATATATGTGCACTGGATATATATAATATATGTGCACTGGATATTTAATATATGTGCACTGGATATATTTAATATATGTGCACTGGATATCTAATATATGCACTGGATATTTAATATATATGCACTGGATATAAATAATACATGTGCATTGGATATATATAATATATGTGCACTGGATATTTAATATATGTGCACTGGATATTTAATATATGTGCACTGGATATCTAATATATGTGCACTGGATATTTAATATATGTGCACTGGATATCTAATATATGTGCACTGGATATATTTAATATATGTGCACTGGATATTTAAAATATGTGCACTGGATATTTAGTGTATGTACACTGGATATATTTAATATATGTGCACTGGATATATTTAATATATGTGCACTGGATATCTATTATATGTGCACTGGATATTTAGTGTATGTACACTGGATATAAATAATATATGTGCACTGGATCTATAACATATGTGTACTGGAGATATATATACTATATATGCACTGGATATATTTAAAATATGTGCACTGGATATATAATATATGTGCACTGGATATTTAATATATGTGCACTGGATATCTAATATGTGTGCACTGGATATTTAATATATGTGCACTGGATATTTAATATATGTGCACTGGATATAAATAATACATGTGCACTGGATATATATAATATATGTGCACTGGATATTTAATATATGTGCACTGGATATTTAATATATGTGCACTGGATATCTAATATATGTGCACTGGATATTTAATATATGTGCACTGGATATCTAATATATGTGCACTGGATATTTAATATATGTGCACTGGATATCTAATATATGTGCACTGGATATTTAATATATGTGCACTGGATATCTAATATATGTGCACTGGATATTTAATATATGTGCACTGGATATTTAATATATGTGCACTGGATATCTAATATATGTGCACTGGATATTTAATATATGTGCACTAAATATTTAATATATGTGCACTGGATATTTAATATATGTGCACTGGATATCTAATATATGTGCACTGGATATTTAATATATGTGCACTGGATATTTAATATATGTGCACTGGATATATTTAATATATGTGCACTGGATATCTATTATATGTGCACTGGATATTTATTGTATGTACACTGGATATAAATAATATATGTGCACTGGATCTATAACATATGTGTACTGGAGATATATATACTATATATGCACTGGATATATTTAAAATATGTGCACTGGATATATAATTTATGTGCACTGGATATTTAGTATATGTGCACTGGATATATATATATATGTGCACTGGATATTTAATATATGTGCACTGGATATATATGATATATGTGCACTGGTTATTTAATATATGTGCACTAGATATATAATATATGTGCACTGGATATTTAGTATATGTGCACTGGATATATATATAATATATGTGCACAGGATATATATAATATTTGTGCACTGGATATATTTAATATATGTGCACTGTATATCTAATATATGTTCACTGGATATATATAATATATGCCCACTGGATATTTAATATATATGTGCACTGGATATGTAATATATGTGCACTGGATATTTAATATCTGTGCACGGGATATATATGATATATGTGGACTGGAAATATTTAATATATGTGGACTGGATATATTTAATATATGCGCACTGGATATTTAATATATGTGTACTGGATATATTCAATATATGTGCACTAGATATATTTAATATATGTGCACTGGATATGTAATATATGTGCACTGGATATTTCAAATATGTGCACTGGATATATATAATATATGTGCACAGGATATTTAATATATGTGCACTGGATCCATAATATATGTGCACTGGATATATATAATATATGTGCACTGGATATGTTTAATATATGTGCACTGGATATATATAATATATGTGCACTGGATATTTAATATATGTGCACTGGATATATTTAATATATGTGCACTGGATATTTAATATATGTGCGCTGGATATCTAATATGTGTGCACTGGATATTTAATATATGTGCACTGGATATTTAATATATGTGCACTGGATATATTTAATATATGTGCACTTGATATCTAATATATGTGCACTGGATAATTAATATATGTGCACTGGATATATATGATATATGTGCACTGGATATTTAATATATGTGCACTGGATATCTAATATGTGTGCACTGGATATTTAATATATGTGCACTGGATATATATAATATATGTGCACTGGATATATTTAATATATGTGCACTGGATATTTAATATATGTGCACTGTATATCTAATATATGTGCACTGGATATTTAATATATGTGCACTGGATATATATAAAATATGCGTACTGGATATTTAATATATGTGCACAGGATAAATATGATATATGTGCACTGGATATTTAATATTTGTGCACTGGATATTTAATATATGTGCAATGGATATATATAATATGTGTGGACTGGATATATTTAATATATGTGGACTGGATATATTTAACATATGTGCAGTGGATTTTTAGTATATGTGCACTGGATATTTAATATATGTGCACTGGATATATATAATATATGTGCACTGGATATTTAATATATGTGCACTGGATATATTTAATATATGTGCATTGAATATCTAATATATATGCACTGGATATCTAAAATATGTGCACTGGATATTTAATATATGTGCACTGGATATCTAATATATGTGCACTGGATATTATATATATGTGCACTGGATATATATAATATATGTGCACTGGATATTTAATATATGTGCACTGGATATATTTAATATATGTGCACTGGATATCTAATATATGCACTGGATATTTAATATATGTGCACTGGATATAAATAATACATGTGCATTGAATATATATAATATATGTGCACTGGATATTTAATATATGTGCACTGGATATTTAATATATGTGCACTGGATATCTAATATATGTGCACTGGATATTTAATATATGTGCACTGGATATCTAATATATGTGCACTGGATATATTTAATATATGTGCACTGGATATTTAATATATGTGCACTGGATATTTAGTGTATGTACACTGGATATATTTAATATATGTGCACTGGATATATTTAATATATGTGCACTGGATATCTATTATATGTGCACTGGATATTTAGTGTATGTACACTGGATATAAATAATATATGTGCACTGGATCTATAACATATGTGTACTGGAGATATATATACTATATATGCACTGGATATATTTAAAATATGTGCACTGGATATATAATATATGTGCACTGGATATTTAATATATGTGCACTGGATATCTAATATATGTGCACTGGATATATTTAATATATGTGCACTGGATATTTAATATATGTGCACTGGATATTTAATATATGTGCACTGGATATCTAATATGTGTGCACTGGATATTTAATATATGTGCACTGGATATTTAATATATGTGCACTGGATATATTTAATATATGTGCACTTGATATCTAATATATGTGCACTGGATAATTAATATATGTGCACTGGATATATATGATATATGTGCACTGGATATTTAATATATGTGCACTGGATATCTAATATGTGTGCACTGGATATTTAATATATGTGCACTGGATATATATAATATATGTGCACTGGATATATTTAATATATGTGCACTGGATATTTAATATATGTGCACTGTATATCTAATATATGTGCACTGGATATTTAATATATGTGCACTGGATATATATAAAATATGCGTACTGGATATTTAATATATGTGCACAGGATAAAAATGATATATGTGCACTGGATATTTAATATTTGTGCACTGGATATTTAATATATGTGCAATGGATATATATAATATGTGTGGACTGGATATATTTAATATATGTGGACTGGATATATTTAACATATGTGCAGTGGATTTTTAGTATATGTGCACTGGATATTTAATATATGTGCACTGGATATATATAATATATGTGCACTGGATATTTAATATATGTGCACTGGATATATTTAATATATGTGCACTGAATATCTAATATATATGCACTGGATATCTAAAATATGTGCACTGGATATTTAATATATGTGCACTGGATATCTAATATATGTGCACTGGATATTATATATATGTGCACTGGATATATATAATATATGTGCACTGGATATTTAATATATGTGCACTGGATATATTTAATATATGTGCACTGGATATCTAATATATGCACTGGATATTTAATATATGTGCACTGGATATAAATAATACATGTGCATTGAATATATATAATATATGTGCACTGGATATTTAATATATGTGCACTGGATATTTAATATATGTGCACTGGATATCTAATATATGTGCACTGGATATTTAATATATGTGCACTGGATATCTAATATATGTGCACTGGATATATTTAATATATGTGCACTGGATATTTAATATATGTGCACTGGATATTTAGTGTATGTACACTGGATATATTTAATATATGTGCACTGGATATATTTAATATATGTGCACTGGATATCTATTATATGTGCACTGGATATTTAGTGTATGTACACTGGATATAAATAATATATGTGCACTGGATCTATAACATATGTGTACTGGAGATATATATACTATATATGCACTGGATATATTTAAAATATGTGCACTGGATATATAATATATGTGCACTGGATATTTAATATATGTGCACTGGATATCTAATATATGTGCACTGGATATATTTAATATATGTGCACTGGATATTTAATATATGTGCACTGGATATTTAATATATGTGCACTGGATATCTAATATGTGTGCACTGGATATTTAATATATGTGCACTGGATATTTAATATATGTGCACTGGATATATTTAATATATGTGCACTTGATATCTAATATATGTGCACTGGATAATTAATATATGTGCACTGGATATATATGATATATGTGCACTGGATATTTAATATATGTGCACTGGATATCTAATATGTGTGCACTGGATATTTAATATATGTGCACTGGATATATATAATATATGTGCACTGGATATATTTAATATATGTGCACTGGATATTTAATATATGTGCACTGTATATCTAATATATGTGCACTGGATATTTAATATATGTGCACTGGATATATTTAATATATGTGCACTGGATATCTAATATATGCACTCTATATTTAATATATGTGCACTGGATATAAATAATACATGTGCATTGAATATATATAATATATGTGCACTGGATATTTAATATATGTGCACTGGATATTTAATATATGTGCACTGGATATCTAATATATGTGCACTGGATATTTAATATATGTGCACTGGATATCTAATATATGTGCACTGGATATATTTAATATATGTGCACTGGATATTTAATATATGTGCACTGGATATTTAGTGTATGTACACTGGATATATTTAATATATGTGCACTGGATATATTTAATATATGTGCACTGGATATCTATTATATGTGCACTGGATATTTAGTGTATGTACACTGGATATAAATAATATATGTGCACTGGATCTATAACATATGTGTACTGGAGATATATATACTATATATGCACTGGATATATTTAAAATATGTGCACTGGATATATAATATATGTGCACTGGATATTTAATATATGTGCACTGGATATCTAATATATGTGCACTGGATATATTTAATATATGTGCACTGGATATTTAATATATGTGCACTGGATATTTAATATATGTGCACTGGATATCTAATATGTGTGCACTGGATATTTAATATATGTGCACTGGATATTTAATATATGTGCACTGGATATATTTAATATATGTGCACTTGATATCTAATATATGTGCACTGGATAATTAATATATGTGCACTGGATATATATGATATATGTGCACTGGATATTTAATATATGTGCACTGGATATCTAATATGTGTGCACTGGATATTTAATATATGTGCACTGGATATATATAATATATGTGCACTGGATATATTTAATATATGTGCACTGGATATTTAATATATGTGCACTGTATATCTAATATATGTGCACTGGATATTTAATATATGTGCACTGGATATATATAAAATATGCGTACTGGATATTTAATATATGTGCACAGGATAAATATGATATATGTGCACTGGATATTTAATATTTGTGCACTGGATATTTAATATATGTGCAATGGATATATATAATATGTGTGGACTGGATATATTTAATATATGTGGACTGGATATATTTAACATATGTGCAGTGGATTTTTAGTATATGTGCACTGGATATTTAATATATGTGCACTGGATATATATAATATATGTGCACTGGATATTTAATATATGTGCACTGGATATATTTAATATATGTGCACTGAATATCTAATATATATGCACTGGATATCTAAAATATGTGCACTGGATATTTAATATATGTGCACTGGATATCTAATATATGTGCACTGGATATTATATATATGTGCACTGGATATATATAATATATGTGCACTGGATATTTAATATATGTGCACTGGATATATTTAATATATGTGCACTGGATATCTAATATATGCACTGGATATTTAATATATGTGCACTGGATATAAATAATACATGTGCATTGGATATATATAATATATGTGCACTGGATATTTAATATATGTGCACTGGATATTTAATATATGTGCACTGGATATCTAATATATGTGCACTGGATATTTAATATATGTGCACTGGATATCTAATATATGTGCACTGGATATATTTAATATATGTGCACTGGATATTTAATATATGTGCACTGGATATTTAGTGTATGTACACTGGATATATTTAATATATGTGCACTGGATATATTTAATATATGTGCACTGGATATCTATTATATGTGCACTGGATATATTTAATATATGTGCACTGGATATAAATAATATATGTGCACTGGATCTATAACATATGTGTACTGGAGATATATATACTATATATGCACTGGATATATTTAAAATATGTGCACTGGATATATAATATATGTGCACTGGATATTTAATATATGTGCACTGGATATAAATAATACATGTGCACTGGATATATATAATATATGTGCACTGGATATTTAATATATGTGCACTGGATATTTAATATATGTGCACTGGATATCTAATATATGTGCACTGGATATTTAATATATGTGCACTGGATATCTAATATATGTGCACTGGATATTTAATATATGTGCACTGGATATTTAATATATGTGCACTGGATATCTAATATATGTGCACTGGATATTTAATATATGTGCACTGGATATCTAATATATGTGCACTGGATATTTAATATATGTGCACTGGATATTTAATATATGTGCACTGGATATATTTAATATATGTGCACTGGATATCTATTATATGTGCACTGGATATTTAGTGTATGTACACTGGATATAAATAATATATGTGCACTGGATCTATAACATATGTGTACTGGAGATATATATACTATATATGCATTGGATATATTTAAAATATGTGCACTGGATATATAATTTATGTGCACTGGATATTTAGTATATGTGCACTGGATATATATATAATATATGTGCACAGGATATTTATAATATTTGTGCACTGGATATCTAATATACGTGCACTGGATATTTAATATATGTGCACTGGATATATATGATATATGTGCACTGGTTATTTAATATATAAGCCCTAGATATATAATATATGTGCACTGGATATTTAGTATATGTGCACTGGATATATATATAATATATGTGCACAGGATATATATAATATTTGTGCACTGGATATATTTAATATATGTGCACTGGATATCTAATATATGTGCACTGGATATATATAATATATGCCCACTGGATATTTAATATATATGTGCACTGGATATGTAATATATGTGCACTGGATATTTAATATATGTGCACTGGATATTTCATTTATGTGCACTGGATAAATTTATTATATGGGCACTGGATATTTAATATATGTGCCCTGGATATTTAATATGTGTGCACTGGATATATTTAATATATGTGCACTGGATATCTAATATATGTGCACTGGATATTTAATATATGTGCACTGGATATATTTAATATATGTGCACTGGATATTTAATATATGTGCACTGGATATATATAGTATAGGTGGACTGGATATATTTAATATATGTGGACTGGATATAATTAATATGTGTGCACTGGATATTTAATATATGTGCACTGGATATGTAATATATGTGCACTGGATATTTAATATATGTGCACTGGATATATATATATATATAGTATATGTGCACTGGATATTTAATATAAGTGCACTGGATATATTTAATATATGTGCACTGGATATCTAATATGTGTGCACTGGATATTTAATATATGTGCACTGGATATATATAATATATGTGCACTGGATATATTTAATATATGTGCACTGGATATTTAATATATGTGCACTGGATATCTAATATATGTGCACTGGATATTTAATATATGTGCACTGGATATCTAATATATGTGCACTGGATATTTAATATATGTGCACTGGATATATATAATATATGTGGACTGGATATATTTAAAATGTGTGGACTGGATATATTTAATATATGCGCACTGGATATTTAATATATGTGCACTAGATATATATAAAATATGCGCACTGGATATCTAATATATGTGCACTGGATATATATAATATATGTGGACTGGATATATTTAAAATGTGTGGACTGGATATATATTATATATGTGCACTGGATATTTAATATTTGTGCACTAAATATTTAATATATGTGCAATGGATATATATAATATGTGTGGACTGGATATATTTAATATATGTGGACTGGATATATTTAATATATGTGCACTGGATATTTAGTATATGTGCACTGGATATTAAATATATGTGCACTGGATATCTAATATATGTGCACTGGATATTTAATGTATGTGCACTGGATATAAATAATATATGTGCACTGGATCTATAACATATGTGCACTGGATATATATACTATATGTGCACTGGATATATTTAACATATGTGCACTGGATATATAATATATGTGAACTGGATATTTAGTATATGTGCACTGGATATATATATATAATATATGTGCATAGGATATATATAATATATGTGCACTGGATATATTTAATATATGTGCACTAGATATCTAATATATGTGCACTGGATATATATAATACATGCGCACTGGATATTTAATATATATGTGCACTGGATATGTAATATATGTGCACTGAATATATATAATATGTGTGGACTGAATATATTTAATATATGTGGACTGGATATCTAATATATGTGCACTGGAAATTATATATATGTGCACTGGATATACATAATATATGTGCACTGGATTTTTAATATATGTGCACTGGATATTTAATATATGTGCACTGGATATTTAATATATGTGCACTGGATATTTAATATATGTGCACTGGATATATTTAATATATGTGCACTGTTTATATATAATATATGTGCACTGGATATAAATATTATAAGTGCACTGGATATTTAATATATGTGCACTGCATATATATAATATATGTGCACTGGATATTTAATATATGTGCACTGGATATATTTAATATATGTGCACTGGATATATAATATATGTGCACTGGATATTTAATATATGTACACTGGATAAATTTAATATATGTGCACTGGATATCTAATATGTGTGCACTGGATATCTAATATATGTGCACTGGATATTTAATATATGTGCACTGGATATATTTAATATATGTGCACTGGATAAATAATATATGTGCACTGGATATTTAATATCTGTGCACTGGATATATATGATATATTTGGACTGGAAATATTTAATATATGTGGACTGGATATATTTAATATATGCGCACTGGATATTTAATATATGTGCACTGGATATATTCAATATATGTGCACTGGATATGTAATATATGTGCACTGGATATTTAAAATATGTGCACTGGATATATATAATATATGTGCACAGGATATTTAATATATGTGCACTGGATCCATAATATATGTGCACTGGATATATATAATATATGTGCACTGGATATGTTTAATATATGTGCACTGGATATATATAATATATGTGCACTGGATATTTAATATATGTGCACTGGATATCTAATATGTGTGCACTGGATATTTAATATATGTGCACTGGATATATATGTAATATATGTGCACTGGATATATTTAATATATTTGCACTGGATATTTAATATATGTGCACTGGATATCTAATATATGTGCACTGGATATTTAATATATGTGCACTGGATATATATAATATATGTGGACTGGATATATTTAATATATGTGGACTGGATATACTTAATATGTGCGCACTGGATATTTAATATATGTGCACTGGATATTTAATATATGTGCACTGTATATATATAATATATGTGCAGTGGATATTTAATATATGTGCACTGGATATCTAATATATGTGCACTGGATATATATAATATATGTGCACTGGATATATTTAATATATGTGCACTGGATATTTAATATATGTGCACTGGATATTTAATATATGTGCACTGGATATCTAATATATGTGCACTGGATATTTAATATATGTGCACTGGATATTTAATATATGTGCACTGGATATTTAATATATGTGCAGTGGATATTTAATATATGTGCACTGGATATCTAATATATGTGCACTGGATATTTAATATATGTGCACTGGATATTTAATATATGTGCACTGGATATCTAATATATGTGCACTGGATATTTAATATATGTGCACTGGATATTTAATATATGTGCACTGGATATTTAATATATGTGCAGTGGATATTTAATATATGTGCACTGGATATCTAATATATGTGCACTGGATATTTAATATATGTGCACTGGATATCTAATATATGTGCACTGGATATATTTAATATATGTGCACTGGATATTTAATATATGTGCACTGGATATTTAATATATGTGCACTGGATATCTAATATATGTGCACTGGATATTTAATATATGTGCACTGGATATTTAATATATGTGCACTGGATATTTAATATATGTACACTGGATAAATTTAATATATGTGCACTGGATATTTAATATGTGTGCACTGGATATCTAATATATGTGCACTGGATATTTAATATATGTGCACTGGATATATTTAATATATGTGCACTGGATAAATAATATATGTGCACTGGATATTTAATATCTGTGCACTGGATATATATGATATATTTGGACTGGAAATATTTAATATATGTGGACTGGATATATTTAATATATGCACACTGGATATTTAATATATGTGCACTGGATATTTAATATATGTGCACTGGATATATTTAATATATGTGCACTTGATATCTAATATATGTGCACTGGATAATTAATATATGTGCACTGGATATATATAATATATGTGCACTGGATATTTAATATATGTGCACTGGATATCTAATATGTGTGCACTGGATATTTAATATATGTGCACTGGATATATATAATATATGTGCACTGGATATATTTAATATATGTGCACTGGATATTTAATATATGTGCACTGTATATCTAATATATGTGCACTGGATATTTAATATATGTGCACTGGATATATATAAAATATGCGCACTGGATATTTAATATATGTGCACAGGATAAATATGATATATGTGCACTGGATATTTAATATTTGTGCACTGGATATTTAATATATGTGCAATGGATATATATAATATGTGTGGACTGGATATATTTAATATATGTGGACTGGATATATTTAATATATGTGCACTGGATTTTTAGTATATGTGCACTGGATATTTAATATATGTGCACTGGATATATATAATATTCGTGGACTGGATATATTTAATATATGTGCACTGGATTTTTAGTATATGTGCACTAGATATTTAATATATGTGCACTGGATATATATAATATATGTGCACTGGATATTTAATATATGTGCACTGGATATATTTAATATATGTGCACTGGATATTTAGTATATGTGCACTGGATATTTAATATATGTGCACTGGATATCTAATATATGTGCACTGGATATTTAATGTATGTGCACTGGATATAAATAATATATGTGCACTGGATCTATAACATATGTGCACTGGATATATATACTATATGTGCACTGGATATATTTAACATATGTGCACTGGATATATAATATATGTGAACTGGATATTTAGTATATGTGCACTGGATATATATATAATATATGTGCATAGGATATATATAATATATGTGCACTGGATATATTTAATATATGTGCACTAGATATCTAATATATGTGCACTGGATATATATAATACATGCGCACTGGATATTTAATATATATGTGCACTGGATATGTAATATATGTGCACTGAATATATATAATATGTGTGGACTGAATATATTTAAATATATGTGCACTGGATATCTAATATATGTGCACTGGATATTTAATATATGTGCACTGGATATTTAATATATGTGCACTGGATATATTTAATATATGTGCACTGGATATCTATTATATGTGCACTGGATATTTAGTGTATGTACACTGGATATAAATAATATATGTGCACTGGATCTATAACATATGTGTACTGGAGATATATATACTATATATGCATTGGATATATTTAAAATATGTGCACTGGATATATAATTTATGTGCACTGGATATTTAGTATATGTGCACTGGATATATATATAATATATGTGCACAGGATATATATAATATTTGTGCACTGGATATCTAATATACGTGCACTGGATATTTAATATATGTGCACTGGATATATATGATATATGTGCACTGGTTATTTAATATATAAGCCCTAGATATATAATATATGTGCACTGGATATTTAGTATATGTGCACTGGATATATATATAATATATGTGCACAGGATATATATAATATTTGTGCACTGGATATATTTAATATATGTGCACTGGATATCTAATATATGTGCACTGGATATATATAATATATGCCCACTGGATATTTAATATATATGTGCACTGGATATGTAATATATGTGCACTGGATATTTAATATATGTGCACTGGATATTTCATTTATGTGCACTGGATAAATTTATTATATGGGCACTGGATATTTAATATATGTGCCCTGGATATTTAATATGTGTGCACTGGATATATTTAATATATGTGCACTGGATATCTAATATATGTGCACTGGATATTTAATATATGTGCACTGGATATATTTAATATATGTGCACTGGATATTTAATATATGTGCACTGGATATATATAGTATAGGTGGACTGGATATATTTAATATATGTGGACTGGATATAATTAATATGTGTGCACTGGATATTTAATATATGTGCACTGGATATGTAATATATGTGCACTGGATATTTAATATATGTGCACTGGATATATATATATATATAGTATATGTGCACTGGATATTTAATATAAGTGCACTGGATATATTTAATATATGTGCACTGGATATCTAATATGTGTGCACTGGATATTTAATATATGTGCACTGGATATATATAATATATGTGCACTGGATATATTTAATATATGTGCACTGGATATTTAATATATGTGCACTGGATATCTAATATATGTGCACTGGATATTTAATATATGTGCACTGGATATCTAATATATGTGCACTGGATATTTAATATATGTGCACTGGATATATATAATATATGTGGACTGGATATATTTAAAATGTGTGGACTGGATATATTTAATATATGCGCACTGGATATTTAATATATGTGCACTAGATATATATAAAATATGCGCACTGGATATCTAATATATGTGCACTGGATATATTCAATATATGTGCACTGGATATGTAATATATGTGCACTGGATATTTAAAATATGTGCACTGGATATATATAATATATGTGCACAGGATATTTAATATATGTGCACTGGATCCATAATATATGTGCACTGGATATATATAATATATGTGCACTGGATATGTTTAATATATGTGCACTGGATATATATAATATATGTGCACTGGATATTTAATATATGTGCACTGGATATCTAATATGTGTGCACTGGATATTTAATATATGTGCACTGGATATATATGTAATATATGTGCACTGGATATATTTAATATATTTGCACTGGATATTTAATATATGTGCACTGGATATCTAATATATGTGCACTGGATATTTAATATATGTGCACTGGATATATATAATATATGTGGACTGGATATATTTAATATATGTGGACTGGATATACTTAATATGTGCGCACTGGATATTTAATATATGTGCACTGGATATTTAATATATGTGCACTGTATATATATAATATATGTGCAGTGGATATTTAATATATGTGCACTGGATATCTAATATATGTGCACTGGATATATATAATATATGTGCACTGGATATATTTAATATATGTGCACTGGATATTTAATATATGTGCACTGGATATTTAATATATGTGCACTGGATATCTAATATATGTGCACTGGATATTTAATATATGTGCACTGGATATTTAATATATGTGCACTGGATATTTAATATATGTGCACTGGATATCTAATATATGTGCACTGGATATTTAATATATGTGCACTGGATATCTAATATATGTGCACTGGATATATTTAATATATGTGCACTGGATATTTAATATATGTGCACTGGATATTTAATATATGTGCACTGGATATCTAATATATGTGCACTGGATATTTAATATATGTGCACTGGATATTTAATATATGTGCACTGGATATTTAATATATGTACACTGGATAAATTTAATATATGTGCACTGGATATTTAATATGTGTGCACTGGATATCTAATATATGTGCACTGGATATTTAATATATGTGCACTGGATATATTTAATATATGTGCACTGGATAAATAATATATGTGCACTGGATATTTAATATCTGTGCACTGGATATATATGATATATTTGGACTGGAAATATTTAATATATGTGGACTGGATATATTTAATATATGCACACTGGATATTTAATATATGTGCACTGGATATTTAATATATGTGCACTGGATATATTTAATATATGTGCACTTGATATCTAATATATGTGCACTGGATAATTAATATATGTGCACTGGATATATATAATATATGTGCACTGGATATTTAATATATGTGCACTGGATATCTAATATGTGTGCACTGGATATTTAATATATGTGCACTGGATATATATAATATATGTGCACTGGATATATTTAATATATGTGCACTGGATATTTAATATATGTGCACTGTATATCTAATATATGTGCACTGGATATTTAATATATGTGCACTGGATATATATAAAATATGCGCACTGGATATTTAATATATGTGCACAGGATAAATATGATATATGTGCACTGGATATTTAATATTTGTGCACTGGATATTTAATATATGTGCAATGGATATATATAATATGTGTGGACTGGATATATTTAATATATGTGGACTGGATATATTTAATATATGTGCACTGGATTTTTAGTATATGTGCACTGGATATTTAATATATGTGCACTGGATATATATAATATTCGTGGACTGGATATATTTAATATATGTGCACTGGATTTTTAGTATATGTGCACTAGATATTTAATATATGTGCACTGGATATATATAATATATGTGCACTGGATATTTAATATATGTGCACTGGATATATTTAATATATGTGCACTGGATATTTAGTATATGTGCACTGGATATTTAATATATGTGCACTGGATATCTAATATATGTGCACTGGATATTTAATGTATGTGCACTGGATATAAATAATATATGTGCACTGGATCTATAACATATGTGCACTGGATATATATACTATATGTGCACTGGATATATTTAACATATGTGCACTGGATATATAATATATGTGAACTGGATATTTAGTATATGTGCACTGGATATATATATAATATATGTGCATAGGATATATATAATATATGTGCACTGGATATATTTAATATATGTGCACTAGATATCTAATATATGTGCACTGGATATATATAATACATGCGCACTGGATATTTAATATATATGTGCACTGGATATGTAATATATGTGCACTGAATATATATAATATGTGTGGACTGAATATATTTAATATATGTGCACTGGATATCTAATATATGTGCACTGGATATTTAATATATGTGCACTGGATATTTAATATATGTGCACTGGATATATTTAATATATGTGCACTGGATATCTATTATATGTGCACTGGATATTTAGTGTATGTACACTGGATATAAATAATATATGTGCACTGGATCTATAACATATGTGTACTGGAGATATATATACTATATATGCATTGGATATATTTAAAATATGTGCACTGGATATATAATTTATGTGCACTGGATATTTAGTATATGTGCACTGGATATATATATAATATATGTGCACAGGATATATATAATATTTGTGCACTGGATATCTAATATACGTGCACTGGATATTTAATATATGTGCACTGGATATATATGATATATGTGCACTGGTTATTTAATATATAAGCCCTAGATATATAATATATGTGCACTGGATATTTAGTATATGTGCACTGGATATATATATAATATATGTGCACAGGATATATATAATATTTGTGCACTGGATATATTTAATATATGTGCACTGGATATCTAATATATGTGCACTGGATATATATAATATATGCCCACTGGATATTTAATATATATGTGCACTGGATATGTAATATATGTGCACTGGATATTTAATATATGTGCACTGGATATTTCATTTATGTGCACTGGATAAATTTATTATATGGGCACTGGATATTTAATATATGTGCCCTGGATATTTAATATGTGTGCACTGGATATATTTAATATATGTGCACTGGATATCTAATATATGTGCACTGGATATTTAATATATGTGCACTGGATATATTTAATATATGTGCACTGGATATTTAATATATGTGCACTGGATATATATAGTATAGGTGGACTGGATATATTTAATATATGTGGACTGGATATAATTAATATGTGTGCACTGGATATTTAATATATGTGCACTGGATATGTAATATATGTGCACTGGATATTTAATATATGTGCACTGGATATATATATATATATAGTATATGTGCACTGGATATTTAATATAAGTGCACTGGATATATTTAATATATGTGCACTGGATATCTAATATGTGTGCACTGGATATTTAATATATGTGCACTGGATATATATAATATATGTGCACTGGATATATTTAATATATGTGCACTGGATATTTAATATATGTGCACTGGATATCTAATATATGTGCACTGGATATTTAATATATGTGCACTGGATATCTAATATATGTGCACTGGATATTTAATATATGTGCACTGGATATATATAATATATGTGGACTGGATATATTTAAAATGTGTGGACTGGATATATTTAATATATGCGCACTGGATATTTAATATATGTGCACTAGATATATATAAAATATGCGCACTGGATATCTAATATATGTGCACTGGATATATATAATATATGTGGACTGGATATATTTAAAATGTGTGGACTGGATATATATTATATATGTGCACTGGATATTTAATATTTGTGCACTAAATATTTAATATATGTGCAATGGATATATATAATATGTGTGGACTGGATATATTTAATATATGTGGACTGGATATATTTAATATATGTGCACTGGATATTTAGTATATGTGCACTGGATATTAAATATATGTGCACTGGATATCTAATATATGTGCACTGGATATTTAATGTATGTGCACTGGATATAAATAATATATGTGCACTGGATCTATAACATATGTGCACTGGATATATATACTATATGTGCACTGGATATATTTAACATATGTGCACTGGATATATAATATATGTGAACTGGATATTTAGTATATGTGCACTGGATATATATATATAATATATGTGCATAGGATATATATAATATATGTGCACTGGATATATTTAATATATGTGCACTAGA
This sequence comes from Leptodactylus fuscus, assembly GCF_031893055.1. Classification (NCBI taxonomy): domain Eukaryota; kingdom Metazoa; phylum Chordata; class Amphibia; order Anura; family Leptodactylidae; genus Leptodactylus; species Leptodactylus fuscus. Next base: position 1,369,488 of record NW_027440202.1, read on the forward strand.
TATCTAATATATGTGCACTGGATATATATAATACATGCGCACTGGATATTTAATATATATGTGCACTGGATATGTAATATATGTGCACTGAATATATATAATATGTGTGGACTGAATATATTTAATATATGTGGACTGGATATCTAATATATGTGCACTGGAAATTATATATATGTGCACTGGATATACATAATATATGTGCACTGGATTTTTAATATATGTGCACTGGATATTTAATATATGTGCACTGGATATTTAATATATGTGCACTGGATATTTAATATATGTGCACTGGATATATTTAATATATGTGCACTGTTTATATATAATATATGTGCACTGGATATAAATATTATAAGTGCACTGGATATTTAATATATGTGCACTGCATATATATAATATATGTGCACTGGATATTTAATATATGTGCACTGGATATATTTAATATATGTGCACTGGATATATAATATATGTGCACTGGATATTTAATATATGTACACTGGATAAATTTAATATATGTGCACTGGATATCTAATATGTGTGCACTGGATATCTAATATATGTGCACTGGATATTTAATATATGTGCACTGGATATATTTAATATATGTGCACTGGATAAATAATATATGTGCACTGGATATTTAATATCTGTGCACTGGATATATATGATATATTTGGACTGGAAATATTTAATATATGTGGACTGGATATATTTAATATATGCGCACTGGATATTTAATATATGTGCACTGGATATATTCAATATATGTGCACTGGATATGTAATATATGTGCACTGGATATTTAAAATATGTGCACTGGATATATATAATATATGTGCACAGGATATTTAATATATGTGCACTGGATCCATAATATATGTGCACTGGATATATATAATATATGTGCACTGGATATGTTTAATATATGTGCACTGGATATATATAATATATGTGCACTGGATATTTAATATATGTGCACTGGATATCTAATATGTGTGCACTGGATATTTAATATATGTGCACTGGATATATATGTAATATATGTGCACTGGATATATTTAATATATTTGCACTGGATATTTAATATATGTGCACTGGATATCTAATATATGTGCACTGGATATTTAATATATGTGCACTGGATATATATAAAATATGCGCACTGGATATTTAATATATGTGCACAGGATAAATATGATATATGTGCACTGGATATTTAATATTTGTGCACTGGATATTTAATATATGTGCAATGGATATATATAATATGTGTGGACTGGATATATTTAATATATGTGGACTGGATATATTTAATATATGTGCACTGGATTTTTAGTATATGTGCACTGGATATTTAATATATGTGCACTGGATATATATAATATGTGTGGACTGGATATATTTAATATATGTGCACTGGATTTTTAGTATATGTGCACTAGATATTTAATATATGTGCACTGGATATATATAATATATGTGCACTGGATATTTAATATATGTGCACTGGATATATTTAATATATGTGCACTGGATATTTAGTATATGTGCACTGGATATTTAATATATGTGCACTGGATATCTAATATATGTGCACTGGATATTTAATGTATGTGCACTGGATATAAATAATATATGTGCACTGGATCTATAACATATGTGCACTGGATATATATACTATATGTGCACTGGATATATTTAACATATGTGCACTGGATATATAATATATGTGAACTGGATATTTAGTATATGTGCACTGGATATATATATAATATATGTGCATAGGATATATATAATATATGTGCACTGGATATATTTAATATATGTGCACTAGATATCTAATATATGTGCACTGGATATATATAATACATGCGCACTGGATATTTAATATATATGTGCACTGGATATGTAATATATGTGCACTGAATATATATAATATGTGTGGACTGAATATATTTAATATATGTGCACTGGATATCTAATATATGTGCACTGGATATTTAATATATGTGCACTGGATATTTAATATATGTGCACTGGATATATTTAATATATGTGCACTGGATATCTATTATATGTGCACTGGATATTTAGTGTATGTACACTGGATATAAATAATATATGTGCACTGGATCTATAACATATGTGTACTGGAGATATATATACTATATATGCATTGGATATATTTAAAATATGTGCACTGGATATATAATTTATGTGCACTGGATATTTAGTATATGTGCACTGGATATATATATAATATATGTGCACAGGATATATATAATATTTGTGCACTGGATATCTAATATACGTGCACTGGATATTTAATATATGTGCACTGGATATATATGATATATGTGCACTGGTTATTTAATATATAAGCCCTAGATATATAATATATGTGCACTGGATATTTAGTATATGTGCACTGGATATATATATAATATATGTGCACAAGATATATATAATATTTGTGCACTGGATATATTTAATATATGTGCACTGGATATCTAATATATGTGCACTGGATATATATAATATATGCCCACTGGATATTTAATATATATGTGCACTGGATATGTAATATATGTGCACTGGATATTTAATATATGTGCACTGGATATTTCATTTATGTGCACTGGATAAATTTATTATATGGGCACTGGATATTTAATATATGTGCCCTGGATATTTAATATGTGTGCACTGGATATATTTAATATATGTGCACTGGATATCTAATATATGTGCACTGGATATTTAATATATGTGCACTGGATATATTTAATATATGTGCACTGGATATTTAATATATGTGCACTGGATATATATAGTATAGGTGGACTGGATATATTTAATATATGTGGACTGGATATAATTAATATGTGTGCACTGGATATTTAATATATGTGCACTGGATATGTAATATATGTGCACTGGATATTTAATATATGTGCACTGGATATATATATATATATAGTATATGTGCACTGGATATTTAATATAAGTGCACTGGATATATTTAATATATGTGCACTGGATATCTAATATGTGTGCACTGGATATTTAATATATGTGCACTGGATATATATAATATATGTGCACTGGATATATTTAATATATGTGCACTGGATATTTAATATATGTGCACTGGATATCTAATATATGTGCACTGGATATTTAATATATGTGCACTGGATATCTAATATATGTGCACTGGATATTTAATATATGTGCACTGGATATATATAATATATGTGGACTGGATATATTTAAAATGTGTGGACTGGATATATTTAATATATGCGCACTGGATATTTAATATATGTGCACTAGATATATATAAAATATGCGCACTGGATATCTAATATATGTGCACTGGATATATATAATATATGTGGACTGGATATATTTAAATGTGTGGACTGGATATATATTATATATGTGCACTGGATATTTAATATTTGTGCACTAAATATTTAATATATGTGCAATGGATATATATAATATGTGTGGACTGGATATATTTAATATATGTGGACTGGATATATTTAATATATGTGCACTGGATATTTAGTATATGTGCACTGGATATTAAATATATGTGCACTGGATATCTAATATATGTGCACTGGATATTTAATGTATGTGCACTGGATATAAATAATATATGTGCACTGGATATATATACTATATGTGCACTGGATATATTTAACATATGTGCACTGGATATATAATATATGTGAACTGGATATTTAGTATATGTGCACTGGATATATATATATAATATATGTGCATAGGATATATATAATATATGTGCACTGGATATATTTAATATATGTGCACTAGATATCTAATATATGTGCACTGGATATATATAATACATGCGCACTGGATATTTAATATATATGTGCACTGGATATGTAATATATGTGCACTGAATATATATAATATGTGTGGACTGAATATATTTAATATATGTGGACTGGATATCTAATATATGTGCACTGGAAATTATATATATGTGCACTGGATATACATAATATATGTGCACTGGATTTTTAATATATGTGCACTGGATATTTAATATATGTGCACTGGATATTTAATATATGTGCACTGGATATTTAATATATGTGCACTGGATATATTTAATATATGTGCACTGTTTATATATAATATATGTGCACTGGATATAAATATTATAAGTGCACTGGATATTTAATATATGTGCACTGCATATATATAATATATGTGCACTGGATATTTAATATATGTGCACTGGATATATTTAATATATGTGCACTGGATATATAATATATGTGCACTGGATATTTAATATATGTACACTGGATAAATTTAATATATGTGCACTGGATATCTAATATGTGTGCACTGGATATCTAATATATGTGCACTGGATATTTAATATATGTGCACTGGATATATTTAATATATGTGCACTGGATAAATAATATATGTGCACTGGATATTTAATATCTGTGCACTGGATATATATGATATATTTGGACTGGAAATATTTAATATATGTGGACTGGATATATTTAATATATGCGCACTGGATATTTAATATATGTGCACTGGATATATTCAATATATGTGCACTGGATATGTAATATATGTGCACTGGATATTTAAAATATGTGCACTGGATATATATAATATATGTGCACAGGATATTTAATATATGTGCACTGGATCCATAATATATGTGCACTGGATATATATATAATATATGTGCACTGGATATGTTTAATATATGTGCACTGGATATATATAATATATGTGCACTGGATATTTAATATATGTGCACTGGATATCTAATATGTGTGCACTGGATATTTAATATATGTGCACTGGATATATATGTAATATATGTGCACTGGATATATTTAATATATTTGCACTGGATATTTAATATATGTGCACTGGATATCTAATATATGTGCACTGGATATTTAATATATGTGCACTGGATATATATAATATATGTGGACTGGATATATTTAATATATGTGGACTGGATATACTTAATATGTGCGCACTGGATATTTAATATATGTGCACTGGATATTTAATATATGTGCACTGTATATATATAATATATGTGCAGTGGATATTTAATATATGTGCACTGGATATCTAATATATGTGCACTGGATATATATAATATATGTGCACTGGATATATTTAATATATGTGCACTGGATATTTAATATATGTGCACTGGATATTTAATATATGTGCACTGGATATCTAATATATGTGCACTGGATATTTAATATATGTGCACTGGATATTTAATATATGTGCACTGGATATTTAATATATGTGCAGTGGATATTTAATATATGTGCACTGGATATCTAATATATGTGCACTGGATATTTAATATATGTGCACTGGATATCTAATATATGTGCACTGGATATATTTAATATATGTGCACTGGATATTTAATATATGTGCACTGGATATTTAATATATGTGCACTGGATATCTAATATATGTGCACTGGATATTTAATATATGTGCACTGGATAAATTTAATATATGTGCACTGGATATTTAATATGTGTGCACTGGATATCTAATATATGTGCACTGGATATTTAATATGTGTGCACTGGATATCTAATATATGTGCACTGGATATTTAATATATGTGCACTGGATATATTTAATATATGTGCACTGGATAAATAATATATGTGCACTGGATATTTAATATCTGTGCACTGGATATATATGATATATTTGGACTGGAAATATTTAATATATGTGGACTGGATATATTTAATATATGCACACTGGATATTTAATATATGTGCACTGGATATTTAATATATGTGCACTGGATATATTTAATATATGTGCACTTGATATCTAATATATGTGCACTGGATAATTAATATATGTGCACTGGATATATATAATATATGTGCACTGGATATTTAATATATGTGCACTGGATATCTAATATGTGTGCACTGGATATTTAATATATGTGCACTGGATATATATAATATATGTGCACTGGATATATTTAATATATGTGCACTGGATATTTAATATATGTGCACTGTATATCTAATATATGTGCACTGGATATTTAATATATGTGCACTGGATATATATAAAATATGCGCACTGGATATTTAATATATGTGCACAGGATAAATATGATATATGTGCACTGGATATTTAATATTTGTGCACTGGATATTTAATATATGTGCAATGGATATATATAATATGTGTGGACTGGATATATTTAATATATGTGGACTGGATATATTTAATATATGTGCACTGGATTTTTAGTATATGTGCACTGGATATTTAATATATGTGCACTGGATATATATAATATGTGTGGACTGGATATATTTAATATATGTGCACTGGATTTTTAGTATATGTGCACTAGATATTTAATATATGTGCACTGGATATATATAATATATGTGCACTGGATATTTAATATATGTGCACTGGATATATTTAATATATGTGCACTGGATATTTAGTATATGTGCACTGGATATTTAATATATGTGCACTGGATATCTAATATATGTGCACTGGATATTTAATGTATGTGCACTGGATATAAATAATATATGTGCACTGGATCTATAACATATGTGCACTGGATATATATACTATATGTGCACTGGATATATTTAACATATGTGCACTGGATATATAATATATGTGAACTGGATATTTAGTATATGTGCACTGGATATATATATAATATATGTGCATAGGATATATATAATATATGTGCACTGGATATATTTAATATATGTGCACTAGATATCTAATATATGTGCACTGGATATATATAATACATGCGCACTGGATATTTAATATATATGTGCACTGGATATGTAATATATGTGCACTGAATATATATAATATGTGTGGACTGAATATATTTAATATATGTGGACTGGATATCTAATATATGTGCACTGGAAATTATATATATGTGCACTGGATATACATAATATATGTGCACTGGATTTTTAATATATGTGCACTGGATATTTAATATATGTGCACTGGATATTTAATATATGTGCACTGGATATCTAATATATGTGCACTGTTTATATATAATATATGTGCACTGGATATTTAATGTATGTGCACTGGATATAAATATTATAAGTGCACTGGATATTTAATATATGTGCACTGCATATATATAATATATGTGCACTGGATATTTAATATATGTGCACTGGATATATTTAATATATGTGCACTGGATATATAATATATGTGCACTGGATATTTAATATATGTACACTGGATAAATTTAATATATGTGCACTGGATATCTAATATGTGTGCACTGGATATCTAATATATGTGCACTGGATATTTAATATATGTGCACTGGATATATTTAATATATGTGCACTGGATAAATAATATATGTGCACTGGATATTAAATATCTGTGCACTGGATATATATGATATATTTGGACTGGAAATATTTAATATATGTGGACTGGATATATTTAATATATGCGCACTGGATATGTAATATATGTGCACTGGCTATTTAAAATATGTGCACTGGATATATATAATATATGTGCACAGGATATTTAATATATGTGCACTGGATCCATAATATATGTGCACTGGATATATATAATATATGTGCACTGGATATGTTTAATATATGTGTACTGGATATATATAATATATGTGCACTGGATATATAATATATGTGCACTGGATATATATAATATATGTGCACTGGATATTTAATATATGTGCACTGGATATCTAATATGTGTGCACTGGATACTTAATATATGTGCACTGGATATTTAATATATGTGCACTGGATATATTTAATATATGTGCGCTGGATATCTAATGTATGTGCACTGGATAATTAATATATGTGCACTGGATATATATGATATATGTGCACTGGATATTTAATATATGTGCACTGGATATCTAATATGTGTGCACTGGATATTTAATATATGTGCACTGGATATATATGTAATATATGTGCACTGGATATATTTAATATATGTGCACTGGATATTTAATATATGTGCACTGGATATCTAATATATGTGCACTGGATATTTAATATATGTGCACTGGATATATATAATATATGTGCACTGGATATTTAATATATGTGCACTGGATATATTTAATATATGTGCACTGGATATTTAATATATGTGCACTGGATATCTAATATGTGTGCACTGGATATTTAATATATGTGCACTGGATATTTAATATATGTGCACTGGATATATTTAATATATGTGCACTTGATATCTAATATATGTGCACTGGATATATATAATATATGTACACTGGATATTTAATATATGTGCACTGGATATATTTAATATATGTGCACTGGATATTTAATATATGTGCACTGGATATCTAATATGTGTGCACTGGATATTTAATATATGTGCACTGGATATTTAATATATGTGCACTGGATATATTTAATATATGTGCACTTGATATCTAATATATGTGCACTGGATAATTAATATATGTGCACTGGATATATATGATATATGTGCACTGGATATTTAATATATGTGCACTGGATATCTAATATGTGTGCACTGGATATTTAATATATGTGCACTGGATATATATAATATATATGCACTGGATATATTTAATATATGTGCACTGGATATTTAATATATGTGCACTGTATATCTAATATATGTGCACTGGATATTTAATATATGTGCACTGGATATATATAAAATATGCGCACTGGATATTTAATATATGTGCACAGGATAAATATGATATATGTGCACTGGATATTTAATATTTGTGCACTGGATATTTAATATATGTGCAATGGATATATATAATATGTGTGGACTGGATATATTTAATATATGTGGACTGGATATATTTAATATATGTGCACTGGATTTTTAGTATATGTGCACTGGATATTTAATATATGTGCACTGGATATATATAATATGTGTGGACTGGATATATTTAATATATGTGGACTGGATATATTTAATATATGTGCACTGGATTTTTAGTATATGTGCACTGGATATTTAATATATGTGCACTGGATATATATAATATATGTGCACTGGATATTTAATATATGTGCACTGGATATATTTAATATATGTGCACTCGATATTTAGTATATGTGCACTGGATATATTTAATATATGTGCACTCGATATTTAGTATATGTGCACTGGATATTTAATATATGTGCACTGGATATCTAATATATGTGCACTGGATATTTAATGTATGTGCACTGGATATAAATAATATATGTGCACTGGATCTATAACATATGTGCACTGGATATATATACTATATGTGCACTGGATATATTTAACATATGTGCACTGGATATATAATATATGTGAACTGGATATTTAGTATATGTGCACTGGATATATATATATATAATATGTGCATAGGATATATATAATATATGTGCAGTGGATATATTTAATATATGTGCACTGGATATCTAATATATGTGCACTGGATATATATAATACATGCGCACTGGATATTTAATATATATGTGCACTGGATATGTAATATATGTGCACTGAATATATATAATATGTGTGGACTGAATATATTTAATATATGTGGACTGGATATCTAACATATGTGCACTGGATATTATATATATGTGCACTGGATATACATAATATATGTGCACTGGATTTTTAATATATGTGCACTGGATATTTAATATATGTGCACTGGATATATTTAATATATGTGCACTGGATATATAATATATGTGCACTGGATATTTAATATATGTACACTGGATAAATTTAATATATGTGCACTGGATATTTAATATGTGTGCACTGGATATATATAATACATGCGCACTGGATATTTAATATATATGTGCACTGGATATGTAATATATGTGCACTGAATATATATAATATGTGTGGACTGAATATATTTAATATATGTGGACTGGATATCTAATATATGTGCACTGGATATTATATATATGTGCACTGGATATACATAATATATGTGCACTGGATTTTTAATATATGTGCACTGGATATTTAATATATGTGCACTGGATATATTTAATATATGTGCACTGGATATATAATATATGTGCACTGGATATTTAATATATGTGCACTGGATATCTAATATATGTGCACTGGATATATATAATATATGTGCACTGGATATATTTAATATATGTCCACTGGATATATATAATATATGTGCACTGGACATTTAATATATGTGCACTGGATCCATAATATATGTGCACTGGATATATATAATATATGTGCACTGGATATTTAATATATGTGCACTGGATATATTTAATATATGTGCACTGGATATTTAATTTATGTGCACTGGATATCTAATATGTGTGCACTGGATATTTAATATATATGCACTGGATATTTAATATATGTGCACTGGATATATTTAATATATGTGCACTTGATATCTAATATATGTGCACTGGATAATTAATATATGTGCACTGGATATTTATGATATATGTGCACTGGATATTTAATATATGTGCACTGGATATCTAATATGTGTGCACTGGATATTTAATATATGTGCACTGGATATATATAATATATGTGCACTGGATATATTTAATATATGTGCACTGGATATTTAATATATGTGCACTGTATATCTAATATATGTGCACTGGATATTTAATATATATGCACTGGATATTTAATATATATGCACTGGATATTTAATATATGTGCACTGGATTTTTAGTATATGTGCACTGGATATTTAATATATGTGCACTGGATATATATAATATATGTGCACTGGATATTATATATATGTGCACTGGATATATATAATATATGTGCACTGGATATTTAATATATGTGCACTGGATATATTTAATATATGTGCACTGGATATCTAATATATGCACTGGATATTTAATATATGTGCACTGGATATAAATAATACATGTGCACTGGATCTATAATATATGTGCACTGGATATATATAATATATGTGCACTGGATATATTTAATATATGTGCACTGGATATTTAATATATGTGCACTGGATATATTTAATATATGTGCACTGGATATCTAATATATGCACTGGATATTTAATATATGTGCACTGGATATCTAATATATGTGCACTGGATATTTAATATATGTGCACTGGATATCTAATATATGTGCACTGGATATATTTAATATATGTGCACTGGATATTTAATATATGTGCACTGGATATTTAATATATGTGCACTGGATATCTAATATATGTGCACTGGATATTTAATATATGTGCACTGGATATCTAATATATGTGCACTGGATATTTAATATATGTGCACTGGATATTTAATATATGTGCACTGGATATCTAATATATGTGCACTGGATATTTAATATATGTGCACTGGATATCTAATATATGTGCCCTGGATATTTAATATATGTGCACTGGATATATATAATATATATGCACTGGATATTTAATATATGTGGACTGGAAATCTAATATATGTGCACTGGATATTTAATATATGTGCACTGGTTATAGATGATATATTTGCCCTGGATATTTAATGTATGTGCACTGGATATATTTAATATATGTGCCCTGGATATTTAATATATGTGCACTGGATATATATAATATATATGCACTGGATATTTAATATATGTGGACTGGAAATCTAATATATGTGCACTGGATATTTAATATATGTGCACTGGTTATAGATGATATATGTGCCCTGGATATTTAATGTATGTGCACTGGATATATTTAATATATGTGCACTGGATATTTAATATATGTGCACTGTATATCTAATATATGTGCACTGGATATTATATATATGTGCACTGGATATACATAATATATGTGCACTGGATATTTAATATATGTGCACTGCTTATAGATGATATATGTGCCCTGGATATTTAATATATGTGCAATGGATATATATAATATGTGTGGACTGGATATATTTAATATATGTGGACTGGATATCTAATATATGTGCACTGGATATTATATATATGTGCACTGTATATACATAATATATGTGCACTGGATATTTAATATATGTGCACTGGATATTTAATATATGTGCACTGGATAAATAATATATGTGCACTGGATATTTAATATCTGTGCACTGGATATATATGATATATGTGGACTGGAAATATTTAATATATGTGGACTGGATATATTTAATATATGCGCACTGGATATTTAATATATGTGCACTAGATATATTTAATATATGTGCACTGGATAAGTAATATATGTGCACTGGATATTTAAAATATGTACACTGGATAAATATAATATATGTGCACAGGACATTTAATATATGTGCACTGGATCCATAATATATGTGCACTGGATATATATAATATATGTGCACTGGATATATGTAATATATGTGCACTGGATATATATAATATATGTGCACTGGATATTTAATATATGTGCACTGGATATATTTAATATATGTGCACTGGATATTTAATTTATGTGCACTGGATATCTAATATGTGTGCACTGGATATTTAATATATATGCACTGGATATTTAATATATGTGCACTGGATATATTTAATATATGTGCACTTGATATCTAATATATGTGCACTGGATAATTAATATATGTGCACTGGATATTTATGATATATGTGCACTGGATATTTAATATATGTGCACTGGATATCTAATATGTGTGCACTGGATATTTAATATATGTGCACTGGATATATATAATATATGTGCACTGGATATATTTAATATATGTGCACTGGATATTTAATATATGTGCACTGGATATCTAATATATGTGCACTGGATATTTAATATATGTGCACTGGATATATATAATATATGTGGACTGGATATATTTAATATATGTGGACTGGATATACTTAATATGTGCGCACTGGATATTTAATATATGTGCACTGGATATTTAATATATGTGCACTGTATATATATAATATATGTGCAGTGGATATTTAATATATGTGCACTGGATATCTAATATGTGTGCACTGGATATTTAATATATGTGCACTGGATATATATAATATATGTGCACTGGATATATTTAATATATGTGCACTGGATATTTAATATATGTGCACTGTATATCTAATATATGTGCACTGGATATTTAATATATGTGCACTGGATATATATAAAATATGCGTACTGGATATTTAATATATGTGCACAGGATAAATATGATATATGTGCACTGGATATTTAATATTTGTGCACTGGATATTTAATATATGTGCAATGGATATATATAATATGTGTGGACTGGATATATTTAATATATGTGGACTGGATATATTTAACATATGTGCAGTGGATTTTTAGTATATGTACACTGGATATTTAATATATGTGCACTGGATATATATAATATATGTGCACTGGATATTTAATATATGTGCACTGCATATATTTAATATATGTGCACTGAATATCTAATATTTATGCACTGGATATCTAAAATATGTGCACTGGATATTTAATATATGTGCACTGGATATCTAATATATGTGCACTGGATATTATATATATGTGCACTGGATATATATAATATATGTGCACTGGATATTTAATATATGTGCACTGGATATATTTAATATATGTGCACTGGATATCTAATATATGCACTGGATATTTAATATATGTGCACTGGATATAAATAATACATGTGCATTGGATATATATAATATATGTGCACTGGATATTTAATATATGTGCACTGGATATTTAATATATGTGCACTGGATATCTAATATATGTGCACTGGATATTTAATATATGTGCACTGGATATCTAATATATGTGCACTGGATATATTTAATATATGTGCACTGGATATTTAATATATGTGCACTGGATATTTAATATATGTGCACTGGATATCTAATATATGTGCACTGGATATTTAATATATGTGCACTGGATATATTTAATATATGTGCACTGGATATCTAATATATGCACTGGATATTTAATATATGTGCACTGGATATAAATAATACATGTGCACTGGATATATATAATATATGTGCACTGGATATTTAATATATGTGCACTGGATATTTAATATATGTGCACTGGATATCTAATATATGTGCACTGGATATTTAATATATGTGCACTGGATATCTAATATATGTGCACTGGATATTTAATATATGTGCACTGGATATCTAATATATGTGCACTGGATATATTTAATATATGTGCACTGGATATTTAATATATGTGCACTGGATATTTAATATATGTGCACTGGATATCTAATATATGTGCACTGGATATTTAATATATGTGCTTTGGATATCTAATATATGTGCACTGGATATATTTAATATATGTGCACTGGATATTTAATATATGTGCACTGGATATTTAATATATGTGCACTGGATATCTAATATATGTGCACTGGATATTTAATATATGTGCACTGGATATCTAATATATGTGCACTGGATATTTAATATATGTGCACTGGATATTTAATATATGTGCACTGGATATCTAATATATGTGCACTGGATATTTAATATATGTGCACTGGATATCTAATATATGTGCACTGGATATTTAATATATGTGCACTGGATATTTAATATATGTGCACTGGATCTATAACATATGTGTACTGGAGATATATATACTATATATGCACTGGATATATTTAAAATATGTGCACTGGATATATAATTTATGTGCACTGGATATTTAGTATATGTGCACTGGATATATATATATATGTGTGCACAGGATATATATAATATTTGTGCACTGGATATATTTACTATATGTGCACTGGATATCTAATATATGTGCACTGGATATATATAATATATGCCCACTGGATATTTAATATATATGTGCACTGGATATGTAATATATGTGCACTGGATATTTAATATATGTGCACTGGATATTTCATTTATGTGCACTGGATAAATTTATTATATGGGCACTGGATATTTAATATATGTGCCCTGGATATTTAATATGTGTGCACTGGATATTTAATATATGTGCACTGGATATTTCATTTATGTGCACTGGATAAATTTATTATATGGGCACTGGATATTTAATATATGTGCCCTGGATATTTAATATGTGTGCACTGGATATATTTAATATATGTGCACTGGATATCTAATATATGTGCACTGGATATTTAAAATATGTGCACTGGATATATATGATATATGTGCACTGGATATTTAATATATGTGCACTGGATATTTAATATATGTGCACTGGATATATTTAATATATGTGCACTGGATATTTAATATATGTGCACTGGATATTTAATATATGTGCACTGGATATATATAGTATATGTGGACTGGATATATTTAATATATGTGGACTGGATATAATTAATATGTGCGCACTGGATATTTAATATATGTGCACTGGATATGTAATATATGTGCACTGGATATTTAATATATGTGCACTGGATATATATATATATAGTATATGTGCACTGAATATTTAATATAAGTGCACTGGATATATTTAATATATGTGCACTGGATATCTAATATGTGTGCACTGGATATTTAATATATGTGCACTGGATATATATAATATATGTGCACTGGATATATTTAATATATGTGCACTGGATATTTAATATATGTGCACTGGATATCTAATATATGTGCACTGGATATTTAATATATGTGCACTGGATATCTAATATATATGCACTGGATATTTATTATATGTGCACTGGATATATATAATATATGTGGACTGGATATATTTAAAATGTGTGGACTGGATATATTTAATATATGCGCACTGGATATTTAATATATGTGCACTAGATATATATAAAATATGCGCACTGGATATCTAATATATGTGCACTGGATATATATAATATATGTGGACTGGATATATTTAATATATGTGCACTGGATATATATAATATATGTGCACTGGATATATTTAATATATGTGCACTGGATATTTAATATATGTGCACTGGATATCTAATATATGTGCACTGGATATTTAATATATGTGCACTGGATATCTAATATATATGCACTGGATATTTATTATATGTGCACTGGATATATATAATATATGTGGACTGGATATATTTAAAATGTGTGGACTGGATATATTTAATATATGCGCACTGGATATTTAATATATGTGCACTAGATATATATAAAATATGCGCACTGGATATCTAATATATGTGCACTGGATATATATAATATATGTGGACTGGATATATTTAAAATGTGTGGACTGGATATATATTATATATGTGCACTGGATATTTAATATTTGTGCACTAGATATTTAATATATGTGCAATGGATATATATAATATGTGTGGACTGGATATATTTAATATATGTGGACTGGATATTTAGTATATGTGCACTGGATATTAAATATATGTGCACTGGATATCTAATATATGTGCACTGGATATTTAATGTATGTGCACTGGATATAAATAATATATGTGCACTGGATCTATAACATATGTGCACTGGATATATATACTATATGTGCACTGGATATATTTAACATATGTGCACTGGATATATAATATATGTGAACTGGATATTTAGTATATGTGCACTGGATATATATATATAATATATGTGCATAGGATATATATAATATATGTGCACTGGATATATTTAATATATGTGCACTGGATATCTAATATATTTGCACTGGATATATATAATACATGCGCACTGGATATTTAATATATATGTGCACTGGATATGTAATATATGTGCACTGAATATATATAATATGTGTGGACTGAATATATTTAATATATGTGGACTGGATATCTAATATATGTGCACTGAAAATTATATATATGTGCACTGGATATACATAATATATGTGCACTGGATTTTTAATATATGTGCACTGGATATTTAATATATGTGCACTGGATATTTAATATATGTGCACTGGATATATTTAATATATGTGCACTGTTTATATATAATATATGTGCACTGGATATTTAATGTATGTGCACTGGATATAAATATTATAAGTGCACTGGATATTTAATATATGTGCACTGCATATATATAATATATGTGCACTGGATATTTAATATATGTGCACTGGATATATTTAATATATGTGCACTGGATATATAATATATGTGCACTGGATATTTAATATATGTACACTGGATAAATTTAATATATGTGCACTGGATATCTAATATGTGTGCACTGGATATCTAATATATGTGCACTGGATATTTAATATATGTGCACTGGATATATTTAATATATGTGCACTGGATAAATAATATATGTGCACTGGATATTAAATATCTGTGCACTGGATATATATGATATATTTGGACTGGAAATATTTAATATATGTGGACTGGATATATTTAATATATGCGCACTGGATATTTAATATATGTGCACTGGATATATTCAATATATGTACACTGGATATGTAATATATGTGCACTGGATATTTAAAATATGTGCACTGGATATATATAATATATGTGCACAGGATATTTAATATATGTGCACTGGATCCATAATATATGTGCACTGGATATATATAATATATGTGCACTGGATATGTTTAATATATGTGTACTGGATATATATAATATATGTGCACTGGATATATAATATATGTGCACTGGATATATATAATATATGTGCACTGGATATTTAATATATGTGCACTGGATATCTAATATGTGTGCACTGGATACTTAATATATGTGCACTGGATATTTAATATATGTGCACTGGATATATTTAAAATATGTGTGCTGGATATCTAATGTATGTGCACTGGATAATTAATATATGTGCACTGGATATATATGATATATGTGCACTGGATATTTAATATATGTGCACTGGATATCTAATATGTGTGCACTGGATATTTAATATATGTGCACTGGATATTTAATATATGTGCACTGGATATCTAATATGTGTGCACTGGATATTTAATATATGTGCACTGGATATCTAATATATGTGCACTGGATATTTAATATATGTGCACTGGATATATATAATATATGTGGACTGGATATATTTAATATATGTGGACTGGATATACTTAATATTTGCGCACTGGATATTTAATATATGTGCACTGGATATTTAATATATGTGCACTGTATATATATAATATATGTGCAGTGGATATTTAATATATGTGCACTGGATATCTAATATATGTGCACTGGATATATATAATATATGTGCACTGGATATATTTAATATATGTGCACTGGATATTTAATATATGTGCTCTGGATATTTAATATATGTGCAGTGGATATTTAATATATGTGCACTGGATATCTAATATATGTGCACTGGATATTTAATATATGTGCACTGGATATTTATTATATGTGCACTGGATATTTAATAAATGTGCACTGGATATCTAATATATGTGCACTGGATATTTAATATATGTGCACTGGATATATATAATATATGTGGACTGGATATATTTAATATATGTGGACTGGATATACTTAATATTTGCGCACTGGATATTTAATATATGTGCACTGGATATTTAATATATGTGCACTGTATATATATAATATATGTGCAGTGGATATTTAATATATGTGCACTGGATATCTAATATATGTGCACTGGATATATATAATATATGTGCACTGGATATATTTAATATATGTGCACTGGATATTTAATATATGTGCTCTGGATATTTAATATATGTGCAGTGGATATTTAATATATGTGCACTGAATATCTAATATATGTGCACTGGATATTTAATATATGTGCACTGGATATTTATTATATGTGCACTGGATATTTAATAAATGTGCACTGGATATCTAATATATGTGCACTGGATATTTAATATATGTGCACTGGATATATATAATATATGTGCACTGGATATTTAATATATGTGCACTGGATATATTTAATATATGTGCACTGGATATTTAATATATGTGCACTGGATATCTAATATGTGTGCACTGGATATTTAATATATGTGCACTGGATATTTAATATATGTGCACTGGATATATTTAATATATGTGCACTGGATATTTAATATATGTGCACTGGATATCTAATATGTGTGCACTGGATATTTAATATATGTGCACTGGATATTTAATATATGTGCACTGGATATATTTAATATATGTGCACTTGATATCTAATATATGTGCACTGGATAATTAATATATGTGCACTGGATATCTAATATGTGTGCACTGGATATTTAATATATGTGCACTGGATATTTAATATATGTGCACTGGATATATTTAATATATGTGCACTTGATATCTAATATATGTGCACTGGATAATTAATATATGTGCACTGGATATATATGATATATGTGCACTGGATATTTAATATATGTGCACTGGATATCTAATATGTGTGCACTGGATATTTAATATATGTGCACTGGATATATATAATATATATGCACTGGATATATTTAATATATGTGCACTGGATATTTAATATATGTGCACTGTATATCTAATATATGTGCACTGGATATTTAATATATGTGCACTGGATATATATAAAATATGCGCACTGGATATTTAATATATGTGCACAGGATAAATATGATATATGTGCACTGGATATTTAATATTTGTGCACTGGATATTTAATATATGTGCAATGGATATATATAATATGTGTGGACTGGATATATTTAATATATGTGGACTGGATATATTTAATATATGTGCACTGGATTTTTAGTATATGTGCACTGGATATTTAATATATGTGCACTGGATATATATAATATGTGTGGACTGGATATATTTAATATATGTGGACTGGATATATTTAATATATGTGCACTGGATTTTTAGTATATGTGCACTGGATATTTAATATATGTGCACTGGATATATATAATATATGTGCACTGGATATTTAATATATGTGCACTGGATATATTTAATATATGTGCACTCGATATTTAGTATATGTGCACTGGATATTTAATATATAAGCACTGGATATCTAATATATGTGCACTGGATATTTAATGTATGTGCACTGGATATAAATAATATATGTGCACTGGATCTATAACATATGTGCACTGGATATATAATATATGTGAACTGGATATTTAGTATATGTGCACTGGATATATATATATAATATGTGCATAGGATATATATAATATATGTGCACTGGATATATTTAATATATGTGCACTGGATATCTAATATATGTGCACTGGATATATATAATACATGCGCACTGGATATTTAATATATATGTGCACTGGATATGTAATATATGTGCACTGAATATATATAATATGTGTGGACTGAATATATTTAATATATGTGGACTGGATATCTAATACATGTGCACTGGATATTATATATATGTGCACTGGATATACATAATATATGTGCACTGGATTTTTAATATATGTGCACTGGATATTTAATATATGTGCACTGGATATATTTAATATATGTGCACTGGATATATAATATATGTGCACTGGATATTTAATATATGTACACTGGATAAATTTAATATATGTGCACTGGATATTTAATATGTGTGCACTGGATATCTAATATATGTGCACTGGATATTTAATATATGTGCACTGGATATATTTAATATATGTGCACTGGATAAATAATATATGTGCACTGGATATTTAGTATCTGTGCACTGGATATATATGATATATTTGGACTGGAAATATTTAATATATGTGGACTGGATATATTTAATATATGCGCACTGGATATTTAATATATGTGCACTGGATATATTCAATATATGTGCACTGGATATGTAATATATGTGCACTGGATATTTAAAATATGTGCACTGGATATATATAATATATGTGCACAGGATATTTAATATATGTGCACTGGATCCATAATATATGTGCACTGGATATATATAATATATGTGCACTGTATATATATAATATATGTGCAGTGGATATTTAATATATGTGCACTGGATATCTAATATATGTGCACTGGATATATATAATATATGTGCACTGGATATCTAATATATGTGCACTGGATATATATAATATATGTGCACTGGATATTTAATATATGTGCACTGGATATATTTATTATATGCACACTGGATATTTAATATATGTGCACTGGATATCTAATATGTGTGCACTGGATATTTAATATATGTGCACTGAATATTTAATATATGTGCACTGGATATATTTAATATATGTGCACTTGATATCTAATATATGTGCACTGGATAATTAATATATGTGCACTGGATATATATGATATATGTGCACTGGATATTTAATATATGTGCACTGGATATCTAATATGTGTGCACTGGATATTTAATATATGTCCACTGGATATATATAATATATGTGCACTGGATATATTTAATATATGTGCACTGGATATTTAATATATGTGCACTGTATATCTAATATATGTGCACTGGATATTTAATATATGTGCACTGGATATATATAAAATATGCGCACTGGATATTTAATATATGTGCACAGGATAAATATGATATATGTGCACTGGATATTTAATATTTGTGCACTGGATATTTAATATATGTGCAATGGATATATATAATATGTGTGGACTGGATATATTTAATATATGTGGACTGGATATATTTAATATATGTGCACTGGATTTTTAGTATATGTGCACTGGATATTTAATATATGTGCACTGGATATATATAATATATGTGCACTGGATATTTAATATATGTGCACTGGATATATTTAAAATATGTGCACTGAATATCTAATATATATGCACTGGATATCTAAATTATGTGCACTGGATATTTATTATATATGTGCACTGGATATCTAATATATGTGCACTGGATATTATATATATGTGCACTGGATATATATAATATATGTGCACTGGATATTTAATATATGTGCACTGGATATATTTAATATATGTGCACTGGATATCTAATATATGCACTGGATATTTAATATATGTGCACTGGATATAAATAATACATGTGCACTCGATCTATAATATATGTGCACTGGATATATATAATATATGTGCACTGGATATATATAATATATGTGCACTGGAAATTTAATATATGTGCACTGGATATTTAATATATGTGCACTGGATATCTAATATATGTGCACTGGATATATAATATATGTGCACTGGATATATTTAATATATGTGCACTGAATATCTAATATATATGCACTGGATATCTAAAATATGTGCACTGGATATTTAATATATGTGCACTGGATATCTATTATATGTGCACTGGATATTATATATATATGTGCACTGGATATATATAATATATGTGCACTGGATATATATAATATATGTGCACTGGATATTTAATATATGTGCACTGGATATATTTAATATATGTGCACTGGATATCTAATATATGCACTGGATATTTAATATATGTGCACTGGATATAAATAATACATGTGCACTGGATCTATAATATATGTGCACTGGATATATTTAATATATGTGCACTGGATATTTAATATATGTGCACTGGATATTTAATATATGTGCACTGGATATTTAATATATGTGCACTGAATATATTTAATATATGTGCACTGGATATCTAATATATGTGCACTGGATATTTAATATATGTGCACTGGATATATTTAATATATGTGCACTGGATATCTAATATATGTGCACTGGATATTTAATATATGTGCACTGGATATTTAATATATGTGCACTGGATATATTTAATATATGTGCACTGGATATCTAATATATGTGCACTGGATATTTAATATATGTGCACTGGATATTTAATATATGTGCACTGGATATATTTAATATATGTGCACTGGATATCTAATATATGTGCACTGGATATTTAATATATGTGCACTGGATATATTTAATATATGTGCACTGGATATTTAATATATGTGCACTGGATATCTAATATATGTGCACTGGATATTTAATATATGTGCACTGGATATCTAATATATGTGCACTGGATATTTAATATATGTGCACTGGATATATTTAATATATGTGCACTGGATATCTAATATATGTGCACTGGATATTTAATATATGTGCACTGGATATATATGATATATGTGCACTGGATATTTAATATATGTGCACTGGATATCTAATATGTGTGCACTGGATATTTAATATATGTGCACTGGATATATATAATATATATGCACTGGATATATTTAATATATGTGCACTGGATATTTAATATATGTGCACTGGATATATATAAAATATGCGCACTGGATATTTAATATATGTGCACAGGATAAATATGATATATGTGCACTGGATATTTAATATTTGTGCACTGGATATTTAATATATGTGCAATGGATATATATAATATGTGTGGACTGGATATATTTAATATATGTGGACTGGATATATTTAATATATGTGCACTGGATTTTTAGTATATGTGCACTGGATATTTAATATATGTGCACTGGATATATATAATATGTGTGGACTGGATATATTTAATATATGTGGACTGGATATATTTAATATATGTGCACTGGATTTTTAGTATATGTGCACTGGATATTTAATATATGTGCACTGGATATATATAATATATGTGCACTGGATATTTAATGTATGTGCACTGGATATAAATAATATATGTGCACTGGATCTATAACATATGTGCACTGGATATATAATATATGTGAACTGGATATTTAGTATATGTGCACTGGATATATATATATAATATGTGCATAGGATATATATAATATATGTGCACTGGATATATTTAATATATGTGCACTGGATATCTAATATATGTGCACTGGATATATATAATACATGCGCACTGGATATTTAATATATATGTGCACTGAATATGTAATATATGTGCACTGAATATATATAATATGTGTGGACTGAATATATTTAATATATGTGGACTGGATATCTAATACATGTGCACTGGATATTATATATATGTGCACTGGATATACATAATATATGTGCACTGGATTTTTAATATATGTGCACTGGATATTTAATATATGTGCACTGGATATATTTAATATATGTGCACTGGATATATAATATATGTGCACTGGATATTTAATATATGTACACTGGATAAATTTAATATATGTGCACTGGATATTTAATATGTGTGCACTGGATATCTAATATATGTGCACTGGATATTTAATATATGTGCACTGGATATATTTAATATATGTGCACTGGATAAATAATATATGTGCACTGGATATTTAGTATCTGTGCACTGGATATATATGATATATTTGGACTGGAAATATTTAATATATGTGGACTGGATATATTTAATATATGCGCACTGGATATTTAATATATGTGCACTGGATATATTCAATATATGTGCACTGGATATGTAATATATGTGCACTGGATATTTAAAATATGTGCACTGGATATATATAATATATGTGCACAGGATATTTAATATATGTGCACTGGATCCATAATATATGTGCACTGGATATATATAATATATGTGCACTGTATATATATAATATATGTGCAGTGGATATTTAATATATGTGCACTGGATATCTAATATATGTGCACTGGATATATATAATATATGTGCACTGGATATCTAATATATGTGCACTGGATATATATAATATATGTGCACTGGATATTTAATATATGTGCACTGGATATATTTATTATATGCACACTGGATATTTAATATATGTGCACTGGATATCTAATATGTGTGCACTGGATATTTAATATATGTGCACTGAATATTTAATATATGTGCACTGGATATATTTAATATATGTGCACTTGATATCTAATATATGTGCACTGGATAATTAATATATGTGCACTGGATATATATGATATATGTGCACTGGATATTTAATATATGTGCACTGGATATCTAATATGTGTGCACTGGATATTTAATATATGTCCACTGGATATATATAATATATGTGCACTGGATATATTTAATATATGTGCACTGGATATTTAATATATGTGCACTGTATATCTAATATATGTGCACTGGATATTTAATATATGTGCACTGGATATATATAAAATATGCGCACTGGATATTTAATATATGTGCACAGGATAAATATGATATATGTGCACTGGATATTTAATATTTGTGCACTGGATATTTAATATATGTGCAATGGATATATATCATATGTGTGGACTGGATATATTTAATATATGTGGACTGGATATATTTAATATATGTGCACTGGATTTTTAGTATATGTGCACTGGATATTTAATATATGTGCACTGGATATATATAATATATGTGCACTGGATATTTAATATATGTGCACTGGATATATTTAAAATATGTGCACTGAATATCTAATATATATGCACTGGATATCTAAATTATGTGCACTGGATATTTATTATATATGTGCACTGGATATCTAATATATGTGCACTGGATATTATATATATGTGCACTGGATATATATAATATATGTGCACTGGATATTTAATATATGTGCACTGGATATATTTAATATATGTGCACTGGATATCTAATATATGCACTGGATATTTAATATATGTGCACTGGATATAAATAATACATGTGCACTCGATCTATAATATATGTGCACTGGATATATATAATATATGTGCACTGGATATATATAATATATGTGCACTGGATATTTAATATATGTGCACTGGATATTTAATATATGTGCACTGGATATCTAATATATGTGCACTGGATATATAATATATGTGCACTGGATATATTTAATATATGTGCACTGAATATCTAATATATATGCACTGGATATCTAAAATATGTGCACTGGATATTTAATATATGTGCACTGGATATCTATTATATGTGCACTGGATATTATATATATATGTGCACTGGATATATATAATATATGTGCACTGGATATTTAATATATGTGCACTGGATATATTTAATATATGTGCACTGGATATCTAATATATGCACTGGATATTTAATATATGTGCACTGGATATAAATAATACATGTGCACTGGATCTATAATATATGTGCACTGGATATATTTAATATATGTGCACTGGATATTTAATATATGTGCACTGGATATTTAATATATGTGCACTGGATATTTAATATATGTGCACTGAATATATTTAATATATGTGCACTGGATATCTAATATATGTGCACTGGATATTTAATATATGTGCACTGGATATTTAATATATGTGCACTGGATATATTTAATATATGTGCACTGGATATCTAATATATGTGCACTGGATATTTAATATATGTGCACTGGATATTTAATATATGTGCACTGGATATATTTAATATATGTGCACTGGATATCTAATATATGTGCACTGGATATTTAATATATGTGCACTGGATATTTAATATATGTGCACTGGATATATTTAATATATGTGCACTGGATATCTAATATATGTGCACTGGATATTTAATATATGTACACTGGATATATTTAATATATGTGCACTGGATATTTAATATATGTGCACTGGATATCTAATATATGTGCACTGGATATTTAATATATGTGCACTGGATATCTAATATATGTGCACTGGATATTTAATATATGTGCACTGGATATATTTAATATATGTGCACTGGATATCTAATATATGTGCACTGTATATATATAATATATGTGCACTGGATATTTAATGTATGTGCACTGGATATAAATAATATAAGTGCACTGGATACTTAATATATGTGCACTGCATATATATAATATATGTGCACAGGATATTTAATATATGTGCACTGCATATATTTAATATATGTGCACTGGATTTTTAATATATGTGCACTGGATATTTAATATATGTGCACTGGATATATTTAATATATGTGCACTGGATATCTAATATATGTGCACTGTATATATATAATATATGTGCACTGGATATTTAATGTATGTGCACTGGATATAAATAATATAAGTGCACTGGATATTTAATATATGTGCACTGCATATATATTATATGTGTGCACTGGATATTTAATATATGTGCACTGGATATATTTAATATATGTGCACTGGATATATTTAATATATGTGCACTGGATATTTAATATATGTGCACTGGATAAATTTAATATATGTGCACTGGATATCTAATATATGTGCACTGGATATTTAATATATGTGCACTGGATATATTTAATATATGTGCACTGGATATTAAATATATGTGCACTGGATATCTAATATATGTGCACTGGATATTATATATATGTGCACTGGATATATATAATATATGTGCACTGGATATTTAATATATGTGCACTGGATATATTTAATATATGTGCACTGGATAAATTTAATATATGTGCACTGGATATCTAATATATGTGCACTGGATATTTAATATATGTGCACTGGATATATTTAATATATGTGCACTGGATATTTAATATATGTGCACTGGATATCTAATATATGTGCACTGGATATTATATATATGTGCACTGGATATATATAATATATGTGCACTGGATATTTAATATATGTGCACTGGATATATTTAATATATGTGCACTGGATATCTAATATATGTGCACTGGATATATTTAATATATGTGCACTGGATAAATATTATATGTGCACTGGATATTTAATATCTGTGCACTGGATATATATGATATATTTGGACTGGAAATATTTAGTATATGTGGACTGGATATTTAATATATATGCACTGGATATATTCAATATATGTGCACTGGATATGTAATATATGTGCACTGGATATTTAAAATATGTGCACTGGATATATATAATATATGTGCACTCGATATTTAATATATGTGCACTGGATATCTAATATATGTGCACTGGATATATATGTAATATATGTGCACTGGATATATTTAATATATGTGCACTGGATATCTAATATATGTGCACTGGATATTTAATATATGTGCACTGGATATATTTAATATATGTGCACTGGATATTTAATATATGTGCACTGGATATCTAATATATGTGCACTGGATATTATATATATGTGCACTGGATATATATAATATATGTGCACTGGATATTTAATATATGTGCACTGGATATATTTAATATATGTGCACTGGATATTTAATATATGTGCACTGGATATCTAATATATGTGCACTGGATATTATATATATGTGCACTGGATATATATAATATATGTGCACTGGATATTTAATATATGTGCACTGGATATATTTAATATATGTGCACTGGATATCTAATATATGTGCACTGGATATATTTAATATATGTGCACTGGATAAATATTATATGTGCACTGGATATTTAATATCTGTGCACTGGATATATATGATATATTTGGACTGGAAATATTTAGTATATGTGGACTGGATATTTAATATATATGCACTGGATATATTCAATATATGTGCACTGGATATGTAATATATGTGCACTGGATATTTAAAATATTTGCACTGGATATATATAATATATGTGCACTGGATATTTAATATATGTGCACTGGATATCTAATATATGTGCACTGGATATATATGTAATATATGTGCACTGGATATATTTAATATATGTGCACTGGATATATATGATATATGTGCACTGGATATTTAATATATGTGCACTGGATATTTAATATATGTGCACTGGATATCTAATATATGTGCACTGGATATTATATATATGTGCACTGGATATATATAATATATGTGCACTGGATATTTAATATATGTGCACTGTATATATTTAATATATGTGCACTGGATATCTAATATATGTGCACTGGATATATTTAATATATGTGCACTGGATAAATATTATATGTGCACTGGATATTTAATATCTGTGCACTGGATATATATGATATATTTGGACTGGAAATATTTAGTATATGTGGACTGGATATTTAATATATGTGCACTGGATATATTCAATATATGTGCACTGGATATGTAATATATGTGCACTGGATATTTAAAATATGTGCACTGGATATATATAATATATGTGCACTGGATATTTAATATATGTGCACTGGATATCTAATATGTGTGCACTGGATATTTAATATATGTGCACTGGATATATATGTAATATATGTGCACTGGATGTATTTAATATATGTGCACTGGATATATATGATATATGTGCACTGGATATTTAATATATGTGCACTGGATAATTAATATATGTGCACTGGATATATATGATATATGTGCACTGGATATTTAATATATGTGCACTGGATATCTAATATGTGTGCACTGGATATTTAATATATGTGCACTGGATATCTAATATGTGTGCACTGGATATTTAATATATGTGCACTGGATATATATGTAATATATGTGCACTGGATATATTTAATATATGTGCACTGGATATTTAATATATGTGCACTGGATATCTAATATATGTGCACTGGATATTTAATATATGTGCACTGGATATATATAATATATGTGGACTGGATATATTTAATATATGTCGACTGGATATACTTAATATATGCGCACTGGATATTTAATATATGTGCACTGGATATTTAATATATGTGCACTGTATATATATAATATATGTGCAGTGGATATTTAATATATGTGCACTGGATATATATAATATATATGTGCACTGGACATTTAATATATGTGCACTGGATATCTAATATGTGTGCACTGGATATTTAATATATGTGCACTGGATATATATGTAATATATGTGCACTGGATATATTTAATATATGTGCACTGGATATTTAATATATGTGCACTGGATATCTTATATATGTGCACTGGATATTTAATATATGTGCACTGGATATATATGATATAAGTGGACTGGAAATATTTAATATATGTGGACTGGATATATTTAATATATGCGCACTGGATATTTAATATATGTGTACTGGATATATTTAATATATATGCACTAGATATATTTAATATATGTGCTCTGGATATGTAATATATGTGCACTGGATATTTCAAGTATGTGCACTGGATATATATTTTATATGTGCACAGGATATTTAATATATGTGCACTGGATCCATAATATATGTGCACTGGATATATATAATATATGTGCACTGGATATGTTTAATATATGTGCACTGGATATATATAATATATGTGCACTGGATATATAATATATGTGCACTGGATATATTTAATATATGTGCACTGGATATTTAATATATGTGCACTGGATATCTAATATGTGTGCACTGGATATTTAATATATGTGCACTGGATATTTAATATATGTGCACTGGATATTTAATATATGTGCACTGGATATCTAATATGTGTGCACTGGATATTTAATATATGTGAACTGGATATTTAATATATGTGCACTGGATATATTTAATATATGTGCACTTGATATCTAATATATGTGCACTGGATAATTAATATATGTGCACTGGATATATTTGATATATGTGCACTGGATATTTAATATATGTGCACTGGATATCTAATATGTGTGCACTGGATATTTAATATATGTGCACTGGATATATTTAATATATGTGCACTGGATATTTAATATATGTGCACTGGATATCTAATATGTGTGCACTGGATATTTAATATATGTGCACTGGATATTTAATATATGTGCACTGGATATATTTAATATATGTGCACTTGATATCTAATATATGTGCACTGGATAATTAATATATGTGCACTTGATATATATGATATATGTGCACTGGATATTTAATATATGTGCACTGGATATCTAATATGTGTGCACTGGATATTTAATATATGTGCACTGGATATATATAATATATGTGCACTGGATATATTTAATATATGTGCACTGGATATTTAATATATGTGCACTGTATATCTAATATATGTGCACTGGATATTTAATATATGTGCACTGGATATATATAAAATATGCGCACTGGATATTTAATATATGTGCACAGGATAAATATGATATATGTGCACTGGATATTTAATATTTGTGCACTGGATATTTAATATATGTGCAATGGATATATATAATATGTGTGAACTGGATATATTTAATATATGTGGACTGGATATATTTAATATATGTGCACTGGATTTTTAGTATATGTGCACTGGATATTTAATATATGTGCACTGGATATATATAATATATGTGCACTGGATATTTAATATATGTGCACTGGATATATTTAATATATGTGCACTGAATATCTAATATATATGCACTGGATATCTAAAATATGTGCACTGGATATTTAATATATGTGTACTGGATATCTAATATATGTGCACTGGATAGTATATATATGTGCACTGGATATATATAATATATGTGCACTGGATATTTAATATATGTGCACTGGATATATTTAATATATGTGCACTGGATATCTAATATATGCACTGGATATTTAATATATGTGCACTGGATATAAATAATACATGTGCACTGGATCTATAATATATGTGCACTGGATATATATAATATATGTGCACTGGATATATTTAATATATGTGCACTGGATATTTAATATATGTGCACTGGATATTTAATATATGTGCACTGGATATCTAATATATGTGCACTGAATATTTAATATATGTGCACTAAATATCTAATATATGTGCACTGGATATTTAATATATGTGCACTGGATATTTAATATATGTGCACTGGATATATTTAATATATGTGCACTGGATATCTAATATATGTGCACTGGATATTTAATATATGTGCACTGGATATTTTATATATGTGCACTGGATATATTTAATATATGTGCACTGGATATTTAATATATATGCACTGGATATCTAATATATGTGCACTGGATATTTAATATATGTGCACTGGATATATATAATATGTGTGGACTGGATATATTTAATATATGTGGACTGGATATATTTAATATATGTGCACTGGATTTTTAGTATATGTGCACTGGATATTTAATATATGTGCACTGGATATATATAATATATGTGCACTGGATATTTAATATATGTGCACTGGATATATTTAATATATGTGCACTCGATATTTAGTATATGTGCACTGGATATATTTAATATATGTGCACTCGATATTTAGTATATGTGCACTGGATATTTAATATATGTGCACTGGATATCTAATATATGTGCACTGGATATTTAATGTATGTGCACTGGATATAAATAATATATGTGCACTGGATCTATAACATATGTGCACTGGATATATATACTATATGTGCACTGGATATATTTAACATATGTGCACTGGATATATAATATATGTGAACTGGATATTTAGTATATGTGCACTGGATATATATATATATAATATGTGCATAGGATATATATAATATATGTGCAGTGGATATATTTAATATATGTGCACTGGATATCTAATATATGTGCACTGGATATATATAATACATGCGCACTGGATATTTAATATATATGTGCACTGGATATGTAATATATGTGCACTGAATATATATAATATGTGTGGACTGAATATATTTAATATATGTGGACTGGATATCTAACATATGTGCACTGGATATTATATATATGTGCACTGGATATACATAATATATGTGCACTGGATTTTTAATATATGTGCACTGGATATTTAATATATGTGCACTGGATATATTTAATATATGTGCACTGGATATATAATATATGTGCACTGGATATTTAATATATGTACACTGGATAAATTTAATATATGTGCACTGGATATTTAATATGTGTGCACTGGATATATATAATACATGCGCACTGGATATTTAATATATATGTGCACTGGATATGTAATATATGTGCACTGAATATATATAATATGTGTGGACTGAATATATTTAATATATGTGGACTGGATATCTAATATATGTGCACTGGATATTATATATATGTGCACTGGATATACATAATATATGTGCACTGGATTTTTAATATATGTGCACTGGATATTTAATATATGTGCACTGGATATATTTAATATATGTGCACTGGATATATAATATATGTGCACTGGATATTTAATATATGTGCACTGGATATCTAATATATGTGCACTGGATATATATAATATATGTGCACTGGATATATTTAATATATGTCCACTGGATATATATAATATATGTGCACTGGACATTTAATATATGTGCACTGGATCCATAATATATGTGCACTGGATATATATAATATATGTGCACTGGATATTTAATATATGTGCACTGGATATATTTAATATATGTGCACTTGATATCTAATATATGTGCACTGGATAATTAATATATGTGCACTGGATATTTATGATATATGTGCACTGGATATTTAATATATGTGCACTGGATATCTAATATGTGTGCACTGGATATTTAATATATGTGCACTGGATATATATAATATATGTGCACTGGATATATTTAATATATGTGCACTGGATATTTAATATATGTGCACTGTATATCTAATATATGTGCACTGGATATTTAATATATATGCACTGGATATTTAATATATATGCACTGGATATTTAATATATGTGCACTGGATTTTTAGTATATGTGCACTGGATATTTAATATATGTGCACTGGATATATATAATATATGTGCACTGGATATTATATATATGTGCACTGGATATATATAATATATGTGCACTGGATATTTAATATATGTGCACTGGATATATTTAATATATGTGCACTGGATATCTAATATATGCACTGGATATTTAATATATGTGCACTGGATATAAATAATACATGTGCACTGGATCTATAATATATGTGCACTGGATATATATAATATATGTGCACTGGATATATTTAATATATGTGCACTGGATATTTAATATATGTGCACTGGATATATTTAATATATGTGCACTGGATATCTAATATATGCACTGGATATTTAATATATGTGCACTGGATATCTAATATATGTGCACTGGATATTTAATATATGTGCACTGGATATCTAATATATGTGCACTGGATATATTTAATATATGTGCACTGGATATTTAATATATGTGCACTGGATATTTAATATATGTGCACTGGATATCTAATATATGTGCACTGGATATTTAATATATGTGCACTGGATATCTAATATATGTGCACTGGATATTTAATATATGTGCACTGGATATTTAATATATGTGCACTGGATATCTAATATATGTGCACTGGATATTTAATATATGTGCACTGGATATCTAATATATGTGCCCTGGATATTTAATATATGTGCACTGGATATATATAATATATATGCACTGGATATTTAATATATGTGGACTGGAAATCTAATATATGTGCACTGGATATTTAATATATGTGCACTGGTTATAGATGATATATTTGCCCTGGATATTTAATGTATGTGCACTGGATATATTTAATATATGTGCCCTGGATATTTAATATATGTGCACTGGATATATATAATATATATGCACTGGATATTTAATATATGTGGACTGGAAATCTAATATATGTGCACTGGATATTTAATATATGTGCACTGGTTATAGATGATATATGTGCCCTGGATATTTAATGTATGTGCACTGGATATATTTAATATATGTGCACTGGATATTTAATATATGTGCACTGTATATCTAATATATGTGCACTGGATATTATATATATGTGCACTGGATATACATAATATATGTGCACTGGATATTTAATATATGTGCACTGCTTATAGATGATATATGTGCCCTGGATATTTAATATATGTGCAATGGATATATATAATATGTGTGGACTGGATATATTTAATATATGTGGACTGGATATCTAATATATGTGCACTGGATATTATATATATGTGCACTGTATATACATAATATATGTGCACTGGATATTTAATATATGTGCACTGGATATTTAATATATGTGCACTGGATAAATAATATATGTGCACTGGATATTTAATATCTGTGCACTGGATATATATGATATATGTGGACTGGAAATATTTAATATATGTGGACTGGATATATTTAATATATGCGCACTGGATATTTAATATATGTGCACTAGATATATTTAATATATGTGCACTGGATAAGTAATATATGTGCACTGGATATTTAAAATATGTACACTGGATAAATATAATATATGTGCACAGGACATTTAATATATGTGCACTGGATCCATAATATATGTGCACTGGATATATATAATATATGTGCACTGGATATATGTAATATATGTGCACTGGATATATATAATATATGTGCACTGGATATTTAATATATGTGCACTGGATATATTTAATATATGTGCACTGGATATTTAATTTATGTGCACTGGATATCTAATATGTGTGCACTGGATATTTAATATATATGCACTGGATATTTAATATATGTGCACTGGATATATATAATATATGTGCACTGGATATATTTAATATATGTGCACTGGATATTTAATATATGTGCACTGGATATCTAATATATGTGCACTGGATATTTAATATATGTGCACTGGATATATATAATATATGTGGACTGGATATATTTAATATATGTGGACTGGATATACTTAATATGTGCGCACTGGATATTTAATATATGTGCACTGGATATTTAATATATGTGCACTGTATATATATAATATATGTGCAGTGGATATTTAATATATGTGCACTGGATATCTAATATGTGTGCACTGGATATTTAATATATGTGCACTGGATATATATAATATATGTGCACTGGATATATTTAATATATGTGCACTGGATATTTAATATATGTGCACTGTATATCTAATATATGTGCACTGGATATTTAATATATGTGCACTGGATATATATAAAATATGCGTACTGGATATTTAATATATGTGCACAGGATAAATATGATATATGTGCACTGGATATTTAATATTTGTGCACTGGATATTTAATATATGTGCAATGGATATATATAATATGTGTGGACTGGATATATTTAATATATGTGGACTGGATATATTTAACATATGTGCAGTGGATTTTTAGTATATGTACACTGGATATTTAATATATGTGCACTGGATATATATAATATATGTGCACTGGATATTTAATATATGTGCACTGCATATATTTAATATATGTGCACTGAATATCTAATATTTATGCACTGGATATCTAAAATATGTGCACTGGATATTTAATATATGTGCACTGGATATCTAATATATGTGCACTGGATATTATATATATGTGCACTGGATATATATAATATATGTGCACTGGATATTTAATATATGTGCACTGGATATATTTAATATATGTGCACTGGATATCTAATATATGCACTGGATATTTAATATATGTGCACTGGATATAAATAATACATGTGCATTGGATATATATAATATATGTGCACTGGATATTTAATATATGTGCACTGGATATTTAATATATGTGCACTGGATATCTAATATATGTGCACTGGATATTTAATATATGTGCACTGGATATCTAATATATGTGCACTGGATATATTTAATATATGTGCACTGGATATTTAATATATGTGCACTGGATATTTAATATATGTGCACTGGATATCTAATATATGTGCACTGGATATTTAATATATGTGCACTGGATATATTTAATATATGTGCACTGGATATCTAATATATGCACTGGATATTTAATATATGTGCACTGGATATAAATAATACATGTGCACTGGATATATATAATATATGTGCACTGGATATTTAATATATGTGCACTGGATATTTAATATATGTGCACTGGATATCTAATATATGTGCACTGGATATTTAATATATGTGCACTGGATATCTAATATATGTGCACTGGATATTTAATATATGTGCACTGGATATCTAATATATGTGCACTGGATATATTTAATATATGTGCACTGGATATTTAATATATGTGCACTGGATATTTAATATATGTGCACTGGATATCTAATATATGTGCACTGGATATTTAATATATGTGCACTGGATATCTAATATATGTGCACTGGATATTTAATATATGTGCACTGGATATTTAATATATGTGCACTGGATATCTAATATATGTGCACTGGATATTTAATATATGTGCACTGGATATCTAATATATGTGCACTGGATATTTAATATATGTGCACTGGATATTTAATATATGTGCACTGGATCTATAACATATGTGTACTGGAGATATATATACTATATATGCACTGGATATATTTAAAATATGTGCACTGGATATATAATTTATGTGCACTGGATATTTAGTATATGTGCACTGGATATATATATATATGTGTGCACAGGATATATATAATATTTGTGCACTGGATATATTTAATATATGTGCACTGGATATCTAATATATGTGCACTGGATATATATAATATATGCCCACTGGATATTTAATATATATGTGCACTGGATATGTAATATATGTGCACTGGATATTTAATATATGTGCACTGGATATTTCATTTATGTGCACTGGATAAATTTATTATATGGGCACTGGATATTTAATATATGTGCCCTGGATATTTAATATGTGTGCACTGGATATTTAATATATGTGCACTGGATATTTCATTTATGTGCACTGGATAAATTTATTATATGGGCACTGGATATTTAATATATGTGCCCTGGATATTTAATATGTGTGCACTGGATATATTTAATATATGTGCACTGGATATCTAATATATGTGCACTGGATATTTAAAATATGTGCACTGGATATATATGATATATGTGCACTGGATATTTAATATATGTGCACTGGATATTTAATATATGTGCACTGGATATATTTAATATATGTGCACTGGATATTTAATATATGTGCACTGGATATTTAATATATGTGCACTGGATATATATAGTATATGTGGACTGGATATATTTAATATATGTGGACTGGATATAATTAATATGTGCGCACTGGATATTTAATATATGTGCACTGGATATGTAATATATGTGCACTGGATATTTAATATATGTGCACTGGATATATATATATATAGTATATGTGCACTGAATATTTAATATAAGTGCACTGGATATATTTAATATATGTGCACTGGATATCTAATATGTGTGCACTGGATATTTAATATATGTGCACTGGATATATATAATATATGTGCACTGGATATATTTAATATATGTGCACTGGATATTTAATATATGTGCACTGGATATCTAATATATGTGCACTGGATATTTAATATATGTGCACTGGATATCTAATATATATGCACTGGATATTTATTATATGTGCACTGGATATATATAATATATGTGGACTGGATATATTTAAAATGTGTGGACTGGATATATTTAATATATGCGCACTGGATATTTAATATATGTGCACTAGATATATATAAAATATGCGCACTGGATATCTAATATATGTGCACTGGATATATATAATATATGTGGACTGGATATATTTAAAATGTGTGGACTGGATATATATTATATATGTGCACTGGATATTTAATATTTGTGCACTAGATATTTAATATATGTGCAATGGATATATATAATATGTGTGGACTGGATATATTTAATATATGTGGACTGGATATTTAGTATATGTGCACTGGATATTAAATATATGTGCACTGGATATCTAATATATGTGCACTGGATATTTAATGTATGTGCACTGGATATAAATAATATATGTGCACTGGATCTATAACATATGTGCACTGGATATATATACTATATGTGCACTGGATATATTTAACATATGTGCACTGGATATATAATATATGTGAACTGGATATTTAGTATATGTGCACTGGATATATATATATAATATATGTGCATAGGATATATATAATATATGTGCACTGGATATATTTAATATATGTGCACTGGATATCTAATATATTTGCACTGGATATATATAATACATGCGCACTGGATATTTAATATATATGTGCACTGGATATGTAATATATGTGCACTGAATATATATAATATGTGTGGACTGAATATATTTAATATATGTGGACTGGATATCTAATATATGTGCACTGAAAATTATATATATGTGCACTGGATATACATAATATATGTGCACTGGATTTTTAATATATGTGCACTGGATATTTAATATATGTGCACTGGATATTTAATATATGTGCACTGGATATATTTAATATATGTGCACTGTTTATATATAATATATGTGCACTGGATATTTAATGTATGTGCACTGGATATAAATATTATAAGTGCACTGGATATTTAATATATGTGCACTGGATATAAATAATATATGTGCACTGGATCTATAACATATGTGCACTGGATATATATACTATATGTGCACTGGATATATTTAACATATGTGCACTGGATATATAATATATGTGAACTGGATATTTAGTATATGTGCACTGGATATATATATATATAATATGTGCATAGGATATATATAATATATGTGCAGTGGATATATTTAATATATGTGCACTGGATATCTAATATATGTGCACTGGATATATATAATACATGCGCACTGGATATTTAATATATATGTGCACTGGATATGTAATATATGTGCACTGAATATATATAATATGTGTGGACTGAATATATTTAATATATGTGGACTGGATATCTAACATATGTGCACTGGATATTATATATATGTGCACTGGATATACATAATATATGTGCACTGGATTTTTAATATATGTGCACTGGATATTTAATATATGTGCACTGGATATATTTAATATATGTGCACTGGATATATAATATATGTGCACTGGATATTTAATATATGTACACTGGATAAATTTAATATATGTGCACTGGATATTTAATATGTGTGCACTGGATATATATAATACATGCGCACTGGATATTTAATATATATGTGCACTGGATATGTAATATATGTGCACTGAATATATATAATATGTGTGGACTGAATATATTTAATATATGTGGACTGGATATCTAATATATGTGCACTGGATATTATATATATGTGCACTGGATATACATAATATATGTGCACTGGATTTTTAATATATGTGCACTGGATATTTAATATATGTGCACTGGATATATTTAATATATGTGCACTGGATATATAATATATGTGCACTGGATATTTAATATATGTGCACTGGATATCTAATATATGTGCACTGGATATATATAATATATGTGCACTGGATATATTTAATATATGTCCACTGGATATATATAATATATGTGCACTGGACATTTAATATATGTGCACTGGATCCATAATATATGTGCACTGGATATATATAATATATGTGCACTGGATATTTAATATATGTGCACTGGATATATTTAATATATGTGCACTGGATATTTAATTTATGTGCACTGGATATCTAATATGTGTGCACTGGATATTTAATATATATGCACTGGATATTTAATATATGTGCACTGGATATATTTAATATATGTGCACTTGATATCTAATATATGTGCACTGGATAATTAATATATGTGCACTGGATATTTATGATATATGTGCACTGGATATTTAATATATGTGCACTGGATATCTAATATGTGTGCACTGGATATTTAATATATGTGCACTGGATATATATAATATATGTGCACTGGATATATTTAATATATGTGCACTGGATATTTAATATATGTGCACTGTATATCTAATATATGTGCACTGGATATTTAATATATATGCACTGGATATTTAATATATATGCACTGGATATTTAATATATGTGCACTGGATTTTTAGTATATGTGCACTGGATATTTAATATATGTGCACTGGATATATATAATATATGTGCACTGGATATTATATATATGTGCACTGGATATATATAATATATGTGCACTGGATATTTAATATATGTGCACTGGATATATTTAATATATGTGCACTGGATATCTAATATATGCACTGGATATTTAATATATGTGCACTGGATATAAATAATACATGTGCACTGGATCTATAATATATGTGCACTGGATATATATAATATATGTGCACTGGATATATTTAATATATGTGCACTGGATATTTAATATATGTGCACTGGATATATTTAATATATGTGCACTGGATATCTAATATATGCACTGGATATTTAATATATGTGCACTGGATATCTAATATATGTGCACTGGATATTTAATATATGTGCACTGGATATCTAATATATGTGCACTGGATATATTTAATATATGTGCACTGGATATTTAATATATGTGCACTGGATATTTAATATATGTGCACTGGATATCTAATATATGTGCACTGGATATTTAATATATGTGCACTGGATATCTAATATATGTGCACTGGATATTTAATATATGTGCACTGGATATTTAATATATGTGCACTGGATATCTAATATATGTGCACTGGATATTTAATATATGTGCACTGGATATCTAATATATGTGCCCTGGATATTTAATATATGTGCACTGGATATATATAATATATATGCACTGGATATTTAATATATGTGGACTGGAAATCTAATATATGTGCACTGGATATTTAATATATGTGCACTGGTTATAGATGATATATTTGCCCTGGATATTTAATGTATGTGCACTGGATATATTTAATATATGTGCCCTGGATATTTAATATATGTGCACTGGATATATATAATATATATGCACTGGATATTTAATATATGTGGACTGGAAATCTAATATATGTGCACTGGATATTTAATATATGTGCACTGGTTATAGATGATATATGTGCCCTGGATATTTAATGTATGTGCACTGGATATATTTAATATATGTGCACTGGATATTTAATATATG
The DNA here is from genome assembly GCF_031893055.1 of Leptodactylus fuscus. Lineage (NCBI taxonomy): Eukaryota > Metazoa > Chordata > Amphibia > Anura > Leptodactylidae > Leptodactylus > Leptodactylus fuscus. Next base: position 1,411,662 of record NW_027440202.1, read on the forward strand.
TGCACTGTATATCTAATATATGTGCACTGGATATTATATATATGTGCACTGGATATACATAATATATGTGCACTGGATATTTAATATATGTGCACTGCTTATAGATGATATATGTGCCCTGGATATTTAATATATGTGCAATGGATATATATAATATGTGTGGACTGGATATATTTAATATATGTGGACTGGATATCTAATATATGTGCACTGGATATTATATATATGTGCACTGTATATACATAATATATGTGCACTGGATATTTAATATATGTGCACTGGATATTTAATATATGTGCACTGGATAAATAATATATGTGCACTGGATATTTAATATCTGTGCACTGGATATATATGATATATGTGGACTGGAAATATTTAATATATGTGGACTGGATATATTTAATATATGCGCACTGGATATTTAATATATGTGCACTAGATATATTTAATATATGTGCACTGGATAAGTAATATATGTGCACTGGATATTTAAAATATGTACACTGGATAAATATAATATATGTGCACAGGACATTTAATATATGTGCACTGGATCCATAATATATGTGCACTGGATATATATAATATATGTGCACTGGATATATGTAATATATGTGCACTGGATATATATAATATATGTGCACTGGATATTTAATATATGTGCACTGGATATATTTAATATATGTGCACTGGATATTTAATTTATGTGCACTGGATATCTAATATGTGTGCACTGGATATTTAATATATATGCACTGGATATTTAATATATGTGCACTGGATATATATAATATATGTGCACTGGATATATTTAATATATGTGCACTGGATATTTAATATATGTGCACTGGATATCTAATATATGTGCACTGGATATTTAATATATGTGCACTGGATATATATAATATATGTGGACTGGATATATTTAATATATGTGGACTGGATATACTTAATATGTGCGCACTGGATATTTAATATATGTGCACTGGATATTTAATATATGTGCACTGTATATATATAATATATGTGCAGTGGATATTTAATATATGTGCACTGGATATCTAATATGTGTGCACTGGATATTTAATATATGTGCACTGGATATATATAATATATGTGCACTGGATATATTTAATATATGTGCACTGGATATTTAATATATGTGCACTGTATATCTAATATATGTGCACTGGATATTTAATATATGTGCACTGGATATATATAAAATATGCGTACTGGATATTTAATATATGTGCACAGGATAAATATGATATATGTGCACTGGATATTTAATATTTGTGCACTGGATATTTAATATATGTGCAATGGATATATATAATATGTGTGGACTGGATATATTTAATATATGTGGACTGGATATATTTAACATATGTGCAGTGGATTTTTAGTATATGTACACTGGATATTTAATATATGTGCACTGGATATATATAATATATGTGCACTGGATATTTAATATATGTGCACTGCATATATTTAATATATGTGCACTGAATATCTAATATTTATGCACTGGATATCTAAAATATGTGCACTGGATATTTAATATATGTGCACTGGATATCTAATATATGTGCACTGGATATTATATATATGTGCACTGGATATATATAATATATGTGCACTGGATATTTAATATATGTGCACTGGATATATTTAATATATGTGCACTGGATATCTAATATATGCACTGGATATTTAATATATGTGCACTGGATATAAATAATACATGTGCATTGGATATATATAATATATGTGCACTGGATATTTAATATATGTGCACTGGATATTTAATATATGTGCACTGGATATCTAATATATGTGCACTGGATATTTAATATATGTGCACTGGATATCTAATATATGTGCACTGGATATATTTAATATATGTGCACTGGATATTTAATATATGTGCACTGGATATTTAATATATGTGCACTGGATATCTAATATATGTGCACTGGATATTTAATATATGTGCACTGGATATATTTAATATATGTGCACTGGATATCTAATATATGCACTGGATATTTAATATATGTGCACTGGATATAAATAATACATGTGCACTGGATATATATAATATATGTGCACTGGATATTTAATATATGTGCACTGGATATTTAATATATGTGCACTGGATATCTAATATATGTGCACTGGATATTTAATATATGTGCACTGGATATCTAATATATGTGCACTGGATATTTAATATATGTGCACTGGATATCTAATATATGTGCACTGGATATATTTAATATATGTGCACTGGATATTTAATATATGTGCACTGGATATTTAATATATGTGCACTGGATATCTAATATATGTGCACTGGATATTTAATATATGTGCTTTGGATATCTAATATATGTGCACTGGATATATTTAATATATGTGCACTGGATATTTAATATATGTGCACTGGATATTTAATATATGTGCACTGGATATCTAATATATGTGCACTGGATATTTAATATATGTGCACTGGATATCTAATATATGTGCACTGGATATTTAATATATGTGCACTGGATATTTAATATATGTGCACTGGATATCTAATATATGTGCACTGGATATTTAATATATGTGCACTGGATATCTAATATATGTGCACTGGATATTTAATATATGTGCACTGGATATTTAATATATGTGCACTGGATCTATAACATATGTGTACTGGAGATATATATACTATATATGCACTGGATATATTTAAAATATGTGCACTGGATATATAATTTATGTGCACTGGATATTTAGTATATGTGCACTGGATATATATATATATGTGTGCACAGGATATATATAATATTTGTGCACTGGATATATTTAATATATGTGCACTGGATATCTAATATATGTGCACTGGATATATATAATATATGCCCACTGGATATTTAATATATATGTGCACTGGATATGTAATATATGTGCACTGGATATTTAATATATGTGCACTGGATATTTCATTTATGTGCACTGGATAAATTTATTATATGGGCACTGGATATTTAATATATGTGCCCTGGATATTTAATATGTGTGCACTGGATATTTAATATATGTGCACTGGATATTTCATTTATGTGCACTGGATAAATTTATTATATGGGCACTGGATATTTAATATATGTGCCCTGGATATTTAATATGTGTGCACTGGATATATTTAATATATGTGCACTGGATATCTAATATATGTGCACTGGATATTTAAAATATGTGCACTGGATATATATGATATATGTGCACTGGATATTTAATATATGTGCACTGGATATTTAATATATGTGCACTGGATATATTTAATATATGTGCACTGGATATTTAATATATGTGCACTGGATATTTAATATATGTGCACTGGATATATATAGTATATGTGGACTGGATATATTTAATATATGTGGACTGGATATAATTAATATGTGCGCACTGGATATTTAATATATGTGCACTGGATATGTAATATATGTGCACTGGATATTTAATATATGTGCACTGGATATATATATATATAGTATATGTGCACTGAATATTTAATATAAGTGCACTGGATATATTTAATATATGTGCACTGGATATCTAATATGTGTGCACTGGATATTTAATATATGTGCACTGGATATATATAATATATGTGCACTGGATATATTTAATATATGTGCACTGGATATTTAATATATGTGCACTGGATATCTAATATATGTGCACTGGATATTTAATATATGTGCACTGGATATCTAATATATATGCACTGGATATTTATTATATGTGCACTGGATATATATAATATATGTGGACTGGATATATTTAAAATGTGTGGACTGGATATATTTAATATATGCGCACTGGATATTTAATATATGTGCACTAGATATATATAAAATATGCGCACTGGATATCTAATATATGTGCACTGGATATATATAATATATGTGGACTGGATATATTTAAAATGTGTGGACTGGATATATATTATATATGTGCACTGGATATTTAATATTTGTGCACTAGATATTTAATATATGTGCAATGGATATATATAATATGTGTGGACTGGATATATTTAATATATGTGGACTGGATATTTAGTATATGTGCACTGGATATTAAATATATGTGCACTGGATATCTAATATATGTGCACTGGATATTTAATGTATGTGCACTGGATATAAATAATATATGTGCACTGGATCTATAACATATGTGCACTGGATATATATACTATATGTGCACTGGATATATTTAACATATGTGCACTGGATATATAATATATGTGAACTGGATATTTAGTATATGTGCACTGGATATATATATATAATATATGTGCATAGGATATATATAATATATGTGCACTGGATATATTTAATATATGTGCACTGGATATCTAATATATTTGCACTGGATATATATAATACATGCGCACTGGATATTTAATATATATGTGCACTGGATATGTAATATATGTGCACTGAATATATATAATATGTGTGGACTGAATATATTTAATATATGTGGACTGGATATCTAATATATGTGCACTGAAAATTATATATATGTGCACTGGATATACATAATATATGTGCACTGGATTTTTAATATATGTGCACTGGATATTTAATATATGTGCACTGGATATTTAATATATGTGCACTGGATATATTTAATATATGTGCACTGTTTATATATAATATATGTGCACTGGATATTTAATGTATGTGCACTGGATATAAATATTATAAGTGCACTGGATATTTAATATATGTGCACTGCATATATATAATATATGTGCACTGGATATTTAATATATGTGCACTGGATATATTTAATATATGTGCACTGGATATATAATATATGTGCACTGGATATTTAATATATGTACACTGGATAAATTTAATATATGTGCACTGGATATCTAATATGTGTGCACTGGATATCTAATATATGTGCACTGGATATTTAATATATGTGCACTGGATATATTTAATATATGTGCACTGGATAAATAATATATGTGCACTGGATATTAAATATCTGTGCACTGGATATATATGATATATTTGGACTGGAAATATTTAATATATGTGGACTGGATATATTTAATATATGCGCACTGGATATTTAATATATGTGCACTGGATATATTCAATATATGTACACTGGATATGTAATATATGTGCACTGGATATTTAAAATATGTGCACTGGATATATATAATATATGTGCACAGGATATTTAATATATGTGCACTGGATCCATAATATATGTGCACTGGATATATATAATATATGTGCACTGGATATGTTTAATATATGTGTACTGGATATATATAATATATGTGCACTGGATATATAATATATGTGCACTGGATATATATAATATATGTGCACTGGATATTTAATATATGTGCACTGGATATCTAATATGTGTGCACTGGATACTTAATATATGTGCACTGGATATTTAATATATGTGCACTGGATATATTTAAAATATGTGTGCTGGATATCTAATGTATGTGCACTGGATAATTAATATATGTGCACTGGATATATATGATATATGTGCACTGGATATTTAATATATGTGCACTGGATATCTAATATGTGTGCACTGGATATTTAATATATGTGCACTGGATATTTAATATATGTGCACTGGATATCTAATATGTGTGCACTGGATATTTAATATATGTGCACTGGATATCTAATATATGTGCACTGGATATTTAATATATGTGCACTGGATATATATAATATATGTGGACTGGATATATTTAATATATGTGGACTGGATATACTTAATATTTGCGCACTGGATATTTAATATATGTGCACTGGATATTTAATATATGTGCACTGTATATATATAATATATGTGCAGTGGATATTTAATATATGTGCACTGGATATCTAATATATGTGCACTGGATATATATAATATATGTGCACTGGATATATTTAATATATGTGCACTGGATATTTAATATATGTGCTCTGGATATTTAATATATGTGCAGTGGATATTTAATATATGTGCACTGGATATCTAATATATGTGCACTGGATATTTAATATATGTGCACTGGATATTTATTATATGTGCACTGGATATTTAATAAATGTGCACTGGATATCTAATATATGTGCACTGGATATTTAATATATGTGCACTGGATATATATAATATATGTGGACTGGATATATTTAATATATGTGGACTGGATATACTTAATATTTGCGCACTGGATATTTAATATATGTGCACTGGATATTTAATATATGTGCACTGTATATATATAATATATGTGCAGTGGATATTTAATATATGTGCACTGGATATCTAATATATGTGCACTGGATATATATAATATATGTGCACTGGATATATTTAATATATGTGCACTGGATATTTAATATATGTGCTCTGGATATTTAATATATGTGCAGTGGATATTTAATATATGTGCACTGGATATCTAATATATGTGCACTGGATATTTAATATATGTGCACTGGATATTTATTATATGTGCACTGGATATTTAATAAATGTGCACTGGATATCTAATATATGTGCACTGGATATTTAATATATGTGCACTGGATATATATAATATATGTGCACTGGATATTTAATATATGTGCACTGGATATATTTAATATATGTGCACTGGATATTTAATATATGTGCACTGGATATCTAATATGTGTGCACTGGATATTTAATATATGTGCACTGGATATTTAATATATGTGCACTGGATATATTTAATATATGTGCACTTGATATCTAATATATGTGCACTGGATAATTAATATATGTGCACTGGATATATATGATATATGTGCACTGGATATTTAATATATGTGCACTGGATATCTAATATGTGTGCACTGGATATTTAATATATGTGCACTGGATATATATAATATATATGCACTGGATATATTTAATATATGTGCACTGGATATTTAATATATGTGCACTGTATATCTAATATATGTGCACTGGATATTTAATATATGTGCACTGGATATATATAAAATATGCGCACTGGATATTTAATATATGTGCACAGGATAAATATGATATATGTGCACTGGATATTTAATATTTGTGCACTGGATATTTAATATATGTGCAATGGATATATATAATATGTGTGGACTGGATATATTTAATATATGTGGACTGGATATATTTAATATATGTGCACTGGATTTTTAGTATATGTGCACTGGATATTTAATATATGTGCACTGGATATATATAATATGTGTGGACTGGATATATTTAATATATGTGGACTGGATATATTTAATATATGTGCACTGGATTTTTAGTATATGTGCACTGGATATTTAATATATGTGCACTGGATATATATAATATATGTGCACTGGATATTTAATATATGTGCACTGGATATATTTAATATATGTGCACTCGATATTTAGTATATGTGCACTGGATATTTAATATATGTGCACTGGATATCTAATATATGTGCACTGGATATTTAATGTATGTGCACTGGATATAAATAATATATGTGCACTGGATCTATAACATATGTGCACTGGATATATAATATATGTGAACTGGATATTTAGTATATGTGCACTGGATATATATATATAATATGTGCATAGGATATATATAATATATGTGCACTGGATATATTTAATATATGTGCACTGGATATCTAATATATGTGCACTGGATATATATAATACATGCGCACTGGATATTTAATATATATGTGCACTGGATATGTAATATATGTGCACTGAATATATATAATATGTGTGGACTGAATATATTTAATATATGTGGACTGGATATCTAATACATGTGCACTGGATATTATATATATGTGCACTGGATATACATAATATATGTGCACTGGATTTTTAATATATGTGCACTGGATATTTAATATATGTGCACTGGATATATTTAATATATGTGCACTGGATATATAATATATGTGCACTGGATATTTAATATATGTACACTGGATAAATTTAATATATGTGCACTGGATATTTAATATGTGTGCACTGGATATCTAATATATGTGCACTGGATATTTAATATATGTGCACTGGATATATTTAATATATGTGCACTGGATAAATAATATATGTGCACTGGATATTTAGTATCTGTGCACTGGATATATATGATATATTTGGACTGGAAATATTTAATATATGTGGACTGGATATATTTAATATATGCGCACTGGATATTTAATATATGTGCACTGGATATATTCAATATATGTGCACTGGATATGTAATATATGTGCACTGGATATTTAAAATATGTGCACTGGATATATATAATATATGTGCACAGGATATTTAATATATGTGCACTGGATCCATAATATATGTGCACTGGATATATATAATATATGTGCACTGTATATATATAATATATGTGCAGTGGATATTTAATATATGTGCACTGGATATCTAATATATGTGCACTGGATATATATAATATATGTGCACTGGATATCTAATATATGTGCACTGGATATATATAATATATGTGCACTGGATATTTAATATATGTGCACTGGATATATTTATTATATGCACACTGGATATTTAATATATGTGCACTGGATATCTAATATGTGTGCACTGGATATTTAATATATGTGCACTGAATATTTAATATATGTGCACTGGATATATTTAATATATGTGCACTTGATATCTAATATATGTGCACTGGATAATTAATATATGTGCACTGGATATATATGATATATGTGCACTGGATATTTAATATATGTGCACTGGATATCTAATATGTGTGCACTGGATATTTAATATATGTCCACTGGATATATATAATATATGTGCACTGGATATATTTAATATATGTGCACTGGATATTTAATATATGTGCACTGTATATCTAATATATGTGCACTGGATATTTAATATATGTGCACTGGATATATATAAAATATGCGCACTGGATATTTAATATATGTGCACAGGATAAATATGATATATGTGCACTGGATATTTAATATTTGTGCACTGGATATTTAATATATGTGCAATGGATATATATAATATGTGTGGACTGGATATATTTAATATATGTGGACTGGATATATTTAATATATGTGCACTGGATTTTTAGTATATGTGCACTGGATATTTAATATATGTGCACTGGATATATATAATATATGTGCACTGGATATTTAATATATGTGCACTGGATATATTTAAAATATGTGCACTGAATATCTAATATATATGCACTGGATATCTAAATTATGTGCACTGGATATTTATTATATATGTGCACTGGATATCTAATATATGTGCACTGGATATTATATATATGTGCACTGGATATATATAATATATGTGCACTGGATATTTAATATATGTGCACTGGATATATTTAATATATGTGCACTGGATATCTAATATATGCACTGGATATTTAATATATGTGCACTGGATATAAATAATACATGTGCACTCGATCTATAATATATGTGCACTGGATATATATAATATATGTGCACTGGATATATATAATATATGTGCACTGGATATTTAATATATGTGCACTGGATATTTAATATATGTGCACTGGATATCTAATATATGTGCACTGGATATATAATATATGTGCACTGGATATATTTAATATATGTGCACTGAATATCTAATATATATGCACTGGATATCTAAAATATGTGCACTGGATATTTAATATATGTGCACTGGATATCTATTATATGTGCACTGGATATTATATATATATGTGCACTGGATATATATAATATATGTGCACTGGATATTTAATATATGTGCACTGGATATATTTAATATATGTGCACTGGATATCTAATATATGCACTGGATATTTAATATATGTGCACTGGATATAAATAATACATGTGCACTGGATCTATAATATATGTGCACTGGATATATTTAATATATGTGCACTGGATATTTAATATATGTGCACTGGATATTTAATATATGTGCACTGGATATTTAATATATGTGCACTGAATATATTTAATATATGTGCACTGGATATCTAATATATGTGCACTGGATATTTAATATATGTGCACTGGATATTTAATATATGTGCACTGGATATATTTAATATATGTGCACTGGATATCTAATATATGTGCACTGGATATTTAATATATGTGCACTGGATATTTAATATATGTGCACTGGATATATTTAATATATGTGCACTGGATATCTAATATATGTGCACTGGATATTTAATATATGTGCACTGGATATTTAATATATGTGCACTGGATATATTTAATATATGTGCACTGGATATCTAATATATGTGCACTGGATATTTAATATATGTGCACTGGATATATTTAATATATGTGCACTGGATATTTAATATATGTGCACTGGATATCTAATATATGTGCACTGGATATTTAATATATGTGCACTGGATATCTAATATATGTGCACTGGATATTTAATATATGTGCACTGGATATATTTAATATATGTGCACTGGATATCTAATATATGTGCACTGGATATTTAATATATGTGCACTGGATATATATGATATATGTGCACTGGATATTTAATATATGTGCACTGGATATCTAATATGTGTGCACTGGATATTTAATATATGTGCACTGGATATATATAATATATATGCACTGGATATATTTAATATATGTGCACTGGATATTTAATATATGTGCACTGGATATATATAAAATATGCGCACTGGATATTTAATATATGTGCACAGGATAAATATGATATATGTGCACTGGATATTTAATATTTGTGCACTGGATATTTAATATATGTGCAATGGATATATATAATATGTGTGGACTGGATATATTTAATATATGTGGACTGGATATATTTAATATATGTGCACTGGATTTTTAGTATATGTGCACTGGATATTTAATATATGTGCACTGGATATATATAATATGTGTGGACTGGATATATTTAATATATGTGGACTGGATATATTTAATATATGTGCACTGGATTTTTAGTATATGTGCACTGGATATTTAATATATGTGCACTGGATATATATAATATATGTGCACTGGATATTTAATGTATGTGCACTGGATATAAATAATATATGTGCACTGGATCTATAACATATGTGCACTGGATATATAATATATGTGAACTGGATATTTAGTATATGTGCACTGGATATATATATATAATATGTGCATAGGATATATATAATATATGTGCACTGGATATATTTAATATATGTGCACTGGATATCTAATATATGTGCACTGGATATATATAATACATGCGCACTGGATATTTAATATATATGTGCACTGAATATGTAATATATGTGCACTGAATATATATAATATGTGTGGACTGAATATATTTAATATATGTGGACTGGATATCTAATACATGTGCACTGGATATTATATATATGTGCACTGGATATACATAATATATGTGCACTGGATTTTTAATATATGTGCACTGGATATTTAATATATGTGCACTGGATATATTTAATATATGTGCACTGGATATATAATATATGTGCACTGGATATTTAATATATGTACACTGGATAAATTTAATATATGTGCACTGGATATTTAATATGTGTGCACTGGATATCTAATATATGTGCACTGGATATTTAATATATGTGCACTGGATATATTTAATATATGTGCACTGGATAAATAATATATGTGCACTGGATATTTAGTATCTGTGCACTGGATATATATGATATATTTGGACTGGAAATATTTAATATATGTGGACTGGATATATTTAATATATGCGCACTGGATATTTAATATATGTGCACTGGATATATTCAATATATGTGCACTGGATATGTAATATATGTGCACTGGATATTTAAAATATGTGCACTGGATATATATAATATATGTGCACAGGATATTTAATATATGTGCACTGGATCCATAATATATGTGCACTGGATATATATAATATATGTGCACTGTATATATATAATATATGTGCAGTGGATATTTAATATATGTGCACTGGATATCTAATATATGTGCACTGGATATATATAATATATGTGCACTGGATATCTAATATATGTGCACTGGATATATATAATATATGTGCACTGGATATTTAATATATGTGCACTGGATATATTTATTATATGCACACTGGATATTTAATATATGTGCACTGGATATCTAATATGTGTGCACTGGATATTTAATATATGTGCACTGAATATTTAATATATGTGCACTGGATATATTTAATATATGTGCACTTGATATCTAATATATGTGCACTGGATAATTAATATATGTGCACTGGATATATATGATATATGTGCACTGGATATTTAATATATGTGCACTGGATATCTAATATGTGTGCACTGGATATTTAATATATGTCCACTGGATATATATAATATATGTGCACTGGATATATTTAATATATGTGCACTGGATATTTAATATATGTGCACTGTATATCTAATATATGTGCACTGGATATTTAATATATGTGCACTGGATATATATAAAATATGCGCACTGGATATTTAATATATGTGCACAGGATAAATATGATATATGTGCACTGGATATTTAATATTTGTGCACTGGATATTTAATATATGTGCAATGGATATATATAATATGTGTGGACTGGATATATTTAATATATGTGGACTGGATATATTTAATATATGTGCACTGGATTTTTAGTATATGTGCACTGGATATTTAATATATGTGCACTGGATATATATAATATATGTGCACTGGATATTTAATATATGTGCACTGGATATATTTAAAATATGTGCACTGAATATCTAATATATATGCACTGGATATCTAAATTATGTGCACTGGATATTTATTATATATGTGCACTGGATATCTAATATATGTGCACTGGATATTATATATATGTGCACTGGATATATATAATATATGTGCACTGGATATTTAATATATGTGCACTGGATATATTTAATATATGTGCACTGGATATCTAATATATGCACTGGATATTTAATATATGTGCACTGGATATAAATAATACATGTGCACTCGATCTATAATATATGTGCACTGGATATATATAATATATGTGCACTGGATATATATAATATATGTGCACTGGATATTTAATATATGTGCACTGGATATTTAATATATGTGCACTGGATATCTAATATATGTGCACTGGATATATAATATATGTGCACTGGATATATTTAATATATGTGCACTGAATATCTAATATATATGCACTGGATATCTAAAATATGTGCACTGGATATTTAATATATGTGCACTGGATATCTATTATATGTGCACTGGATATTATATATATATGTGCACTGGATATATATAATATATGTGCACTGGATATTTAATATATGTGCACTGGATATATTTAATATATGTGCACTGGATATCTAATATATGCACTGGATATTTAATATATGTGCACTGGATATAAATAATACATGTGCACTGGATCTATAATATATGTGCACTGGATATATTTAATATATGTGCACTGGATATTTAATATATGTGCACTGGATATTTAATATATGTGCACTGGATATTTAATATATGTGCACTGAATATATTTAATATATGTGCACTGGATATCTAATATATGTGCACTGGATATTTAATATATGTGCACTGGATATTTAATATATGTGCACTGGATATATTTAATATATGTGCACTGGATATCTAATATATGTGCACTGGATATTTAATATATGTGCACTGGATATTTAATATATGTGCACTGGATATATTTAATATATGTGCACTGGATATCTAATATATGTGCACTGGATATTTAATATATGTGCACTGGATATGTAATATATGTGCACTGGATATATTTAATATATGTGCACTGGATATCTAATATATGTGCACTGGATATTTAATATATGTGCACTGGATATATTTAATATATGTGCACTGGATATTTAATATATGTGCACTGGATATCTAATATATGTGCACTGGATATTTAATATATGTGCACTGGATATCTAATATATGTGCACTGGATATTTAATATATGTGCACTGGATATATTTAATATATGTGCACTGGATATCTAATATATGTGCACTGTATATATATAATATATGTGCACTGGATATTTAATGTATGTGCACTGGATATAAATAATATAAGTGCACTGGATACTTAATATATGTGCACTGCATATATATAATATATGTGCACAGGATATTTAATATATGTGCACTGCATATATTTAATATATGTGCACTGGATTTTTAATATATGTGCACTGGATATTTAATATATGTGCACTGGATATATTTAATATATGTGCACTGGATATCTAATATATGTGCACTGTATATATATAATATATGTGCACTGGATATTTAATGTATGTGCACTGGATATAAATAATATAAGTGCACTGGATATTTAATATATGTGCACTGCATATATATTATATGTGTGCACTGGATATTTAATATATGTGCACTGGATATATTTAATATATGTGCACTGGATATATTTAATATATGTGCACTGGATATTTAATATATGTGCACTGGATAAATTTAATATATGTGCACTGGATATCTAATATATGTGCACTGGATATTTAATATATGTGCACTGGATATATTTAATATATGTGCACTGGATATTAAATATATGTGCACTGGATATCTAATATATGTGCACTGGATATTATATATATGTGCACTGGATATATATAATATATGTGCACTGGATATTTAATATATGTGCACTGGATATATTTAATATATGTGCACTGGATAAATTTAATATATGTGCACTGGATATCTAATATATGTGCACTGGATATTTAATATATGTGCACTGGATATATTTAATATATGTGCACTGGATATTTAATATATGTGCACTGGATATCTAATATATGTGCACTGGATATTATATATATGTGCACTGGATATATATAATATATGTGCACTGGATATTTAATATATGTGCACTGGATATATTTAATATATGTGCACTGGATATCTAATATATGTGCACTGGATATATTTAATATATGTGCACTGGATAAATATTATATGTGCACTGGATATTTAATATCTGTGCACTGGATATATATGATATATTTGGACTGGAAATATTTAGTATATGTGGACTGGATATTTAATATATATGCACTGGATATATTCAATATATGTGCACTGGATATGTAATATATGTGCACTGGATATTTAAAATATGTGCACTGGATATATATAATATATGTGCACTGGATATTTAATATATGTGCACTGGATATCTAATATATGTGCACTGGATATATATGTAATATATGTGCACTGGATATATTTAATATATGTGCACTGGATATCTAATATATGTGCACTGGATATTTAATATATGTGCACTGGATATATTTAATATATGTGCACTGGATATTTAATATATGTGCACTGGATATCTAATATATGTGCACTGGATATTATATATATGTGCACTGGATATATATAATATATGTGCACTGGATATTTAATATATGTGCACTGGATATATTTAATATATGTGCACTGGATATTTAATATATGTGCACTGGATATCTAATATATGTGCACTGGATATTATATATATGTGCACTGGATATATATAATATATGTGCACTGGATATTTAATATATGTGCACTGGATATATTTAATATATGTGCACTGGATATCTAATATATGTGCACTGGATATATTTAATATATGTGCACTGGATAAATATTATATGTGCACTGGATATTTAATATCTGTGCACTGGATATATATGATATATTTGGACTGGAAATATTTAGTATATGTGGACTGGATATTTAATATATATGCACTGGATATATTCAATATATGTGCACTGGATATGTAATATATGTGCACTGGATATTTAAAATATTTGCACTGGATATATATAATATATGTGCACTGGATATTTAATATATGTGCACTGGATATCTAATATATGTGCACTGGATATATATGTAATATATGTGCACTGGATATATTTAATATATGTGCACTGGATATATATGATATATGTGCACTGGATATTTAATATATGTGCACTGGATATTTAATATATGTGCACTGGATATCTAATATATGTGCACTGGATATTATATATATGTGCACTGGATATATATAATATATGTGCACTGGATATTTAATATATGTGCACTGTATATATTTAATATATGTGCACTGGATATCTAATATATGTGCACTGGATATATTTAATATATGTGCACTGGATAAATATTATATGTGCACTGGATATTTAATATCTGTGCACTGGATATATATGATATATTTGGACTGGAAATATTTAGTATATGTGGACTGGATATTTAATATATGTGCACTGGATATATTCAATATATGTGCACTGGATATGTAATATATGTGCACTGGATATTTAAAATATGTGCACTGGATATATATAATATATGTGCACTGGATATTTAATATATGTGCACTGGATATCTAATATGTGTGCACTGGATATTTAATATATGTGCACTGGATATATATGTAATATATGTGCACTGGATGTATTTAATATATGTGCACTGGATATATATGATATATGTGCACTGGATATTTAATATATGTGCACTGGATAATTAATATATGTGCACTGGATATATATGATATATGTGCACTGGATATTTAATATATGTGCACTGGATATCTAATATGTGTGCACTGGATATTTAATATATGTGCACTGGATATCTAATATGTGTGCACTGGATATTTAATATATGTGCACTGGATATATATGTAATATATGTGCACTGGATATATTTAATATATGTGCACTGGATATTTAATATATGTGCACTGGATATCTAATATATGTGCACTGGATATTTAATATATGTGCACTGGATATATATAATATATGTGGACTGGATATATTTAATATATGTCGACTGGATATACTTAATATATGCGCACTGGATATTTAATATATGTGCACTGGATATTTAATATATGTGCACTGTATATATATAATATATGTGCAGTGGATATTTAATATATGTGCACTGGATATATATAATATATATGTGCACTGGACATTTAATATATGTGCACTGGATATCTAATATGTGTGCACTGGATATTTAATATATGTGCACTGGATATATATGTAATATATGTGCACTGGATATATTTAATATATGTGCACTGGATATTTAATATATGTGCACTGGATATCTTATATATGTGCACTGGATATTTAATATATGTGCACTGGATATATATGATATAAGTGGACTGGAAATATTTAATATATGTGGACTGGATATATTTAATATATGCGCACTGGATATTTAATATATGTGTACTGGATATATTTAATATATGTGCACTAGATATATTTAATATATGTGCTCTGGATATGTAATATATGTGCACTGGATATTTCAAGTATGTGCACTGGATATATATTTTATATGTGCACAGGATATTTAATATATGTGCACTGGATCCATAATATATGTGCACTGGATATATATAATATATGTGCACTGGATATGTTTAATATATGTGCACTGGATATATATAATATATGTGCACTGGATATATAATATATGTGCACTGGATATATTTAATATATGTGCACTGGATATTTAATATATGTGCACTGGATATCTAATATGTGTGCACTGGATATTTAATATATGTGCACTGGATATTTAATATATGTGCACTGGATATTTAATATATGTGCACTGGATATCTAATATGTGTGCACTGGATATTTAATATATGTGAACTGGATATTTAATATATGTGCACTGGATATATTTAATATATGTGCACTTGATATCTAATATATGTGCACTGGATAATTAATATATGTGCACTGGATATATTTGATATATGTGCACTGGATATTTAATATATGTGCACTGGATATCTAATATGTGTGCACTGGATATTTAATATATGTGCACTGGATATATTTAATATATGTGCACTGGATATTTAATATATGTGCACTGGATATCTAATATGTGTGCACTGGATATTTAATATATGTGCACTGGATATTTAATATATGTGCACTGGATATATTTAATATATGTGCACTTGATATCTAATATATGTGCACTGGATAATTAATATATGTGCACTTGATATATATGATATATGTGCACTGGATATTTAATATATGTGCACTGGATATCTAATATGTGTGCACTGGATATTTAATATATGTGCACTGGATATATATAATATATGTGCACTGGATATATTTAATATATGTGCACTGGATATTTAATATATGTGCACTGTATATCTAATATATGTGCACTGGATATTTAATATATGTGCACTGGATATATATAAAATATGCGCACTGGATATTTAATATATGTGCACAGGATAAATATGATATATGTGCACTGGATATTTAATATTTGTGCACTGGATATTTAATATATGTGCAATGGATATATATAATATGTGTGAACTGGATATATTTAATATATGTGGACTGGATATATTTAATATATGTGCACTGGATTTTTAGTATATGTGCACTGGATATTTAATATATGTGCACTGGATATATATAATATATGTGCACTGGATATTTAATATATGTGCACTGGATATATTTAATATATGTGCACTGAATATCTAATATATATGCACTGGATATCTAAAATATGTGCACTGGATATTTAATATATGTGTACTGGATATCTAATATATGTGCACTGGATAGTATATATATGTGCACTGGATATATATAATATATGTGCACTGGATATTTAATATATGTGCACTGGATATATTTAATATATGTGCACTGGATATCTAATATATGCACTGGATATTTAATATATGTGCACTGGATATAAATAATACATGTGCACTGGATCTATAATATATGTGCACTGGATATATATAATATATGTGCACTGGATATATTTAATATATGTGCACTGGATATTTAATATATGTGCACTGGATATTTAATATATGTGCACTGGATATCTAATATATGTGCACTGAATATTTAATATATGTGCACTAAATATCTAATATATGTGCACTGGATATTTAATATATGTGCACTGGATATTTAATATATGTGCACTGGATATATTTAATATATGTGCACTGGATATCTAATATATGTGCACTGGATATTTAATATATGTGCACTGGATATTTTATATATGTGCACTGGATATATTTAATATATGTGCACTGGATATTTAATATATATGCACTGGATATCTAATATATGTGCACTGGATATTTAATATATGTGCACTGGATATTTAATATATGTGCACTGGATATATTTAATATATGTGCACTGGATATCTAATATATGTGCACTGGATATTTAATATATGTGCACTGGATATATTTAATATAAGTGCACTGGATACTTAATATATGTGCACTGCATATATATAATATATGTGCACTGGAAATTTAATATATGTGCACTGGATATATTTAATATATGTGCACTGGATTTTTAATATATGTGCACTGGATATTTAATATATGTGCACTGGATATATTTAATATATGTGCACTGGATATCTAATATATGTGCACTGTATATATATAATATATGTGCACTGGATATTTAATGTATGTGCACTGGATATAAATAATATAAGTGCACTGGATATTTAATATATGTGCACTGCATATATATAATATATGTGCACTGGATATTTAATATATGTGCACTGGATATATTTAATATATGTGCACTGGATATATTTAATATATGTGCACTGGAAATTTAATATATGTGCACTGGATAAATTTAATATATGTGCACTGGATATCTAATATATGTGCACTGGATATTTAATATATGTGCACTGGATATTTAATATATGTGCACTGGATATATTTAATATATGTGCACTGGATATCTAATATATGTGCACTGGATATTTAATATATGTGCACTGGATATTTTATATATGTGCACTGGATATATTTAATATATGTGCACTGGATATTTAATATATATGCACTGGATATCTAATATATGTGCACTGGATATTTAATATATGTGCACTGGATATTTAATATATGTGCACTGGATATATTTAATATATGTGCACTGGATATCTAATATATGTGCACTGGATATTTAATATATGTGCACTGGATATATTTAATATATGTGCACTGGATATAAATAATATAAGTGCACTGGATACTTAATATATGTGCACTGCATATATATAATATATGTGCACTGGAAATTTAATATATGTGCACTGGATATATTTAATATATGTGCACTGGATTTTTAATATATGTGCACTGGATATTTAATATATGTGCACTGGATATATTTAATATATGTGCACTGGATATCTAATATATGTGCACTGTATATATATAATATATGTGCACTGGATATTTAATGTATGTGCACTGGATATAAATAATATAAGTGCACTGGATATTTAATATATGTGCACTGCATATATATAATATATGTGCACTGGATATTTAATATATGTGCACTGGATATATTTAATATATGTGCACTGGATATATTTAATATATGTGCACTGGAAATTTAATATATGTGCACTGGATAAATTTAATATATGTGCACTGGATATCTAATATATGTGCACTGGATATTTAATATATGTGCACTGGATATATTTAATATATGTGCACTGGATAAACATTATATGTGCACTGGATATTTAATATCTGTGCACTGGATATATATGATATATTTGGACTGGAAATATTTAATATATGTGGACTGGATATATTTAATATATGCGCACTGGATATTTAATATATGTGCACTGGATATATTCAATATATGTGCACTGGATATGTAATATATGTGCACTGGATATTTAAAATATGTGCACTGGATATATATAATATATAGAGATGAGCGAACACTAAAATGTTCGAGGTTCGAAATTCGATTCGAACAGCCGCTCAATGTTCGTGTGTTCGAACGGGTTTCGAACCCCATTATAGTCTATGGGGAACAGATACTCGTTAAGGGGGAAACCCAAATCAGTGTCTGGAGGGTCACCAAGTCCACTATGACACCCCAGGAAATGATGCCAACACCTCTGGAATGACACTGGGACAGCAGGGGAAGCATGTCTGGGGGCATCTAACACACCAAAGACCCTCTATTACCCCAACATCACAGCCTAACAACTACACACTTTACACACTCAATACCACCTCTCTGACAGTAGGAAAACACCTTGAAACATGTGTATTTGGCACTTGCAGTGAGGAGAGCTTGTCACCAGCAGTGAATTTGGCCCTTGTAGTAAGTTGAGGTTGGCACCAACATTTGTTTTGAAAATCAGGGTGGATTGAGCCTCTAACCAGCAGAGTATGGGCAAATTCATGGTGGAGGGAGCCTCTAAACACCCCAGTTTGGGCAAATTCATGGTGGGGGGAGCCTCTAAAAACCCCAGTTTGGACCAATTCATGGTGGAGGGAGCCTCTAACCAGCCCAGTTTGGGCAAATTCATGGTGGAGGGAGCCTCTAAAAAACCCAGTTTGGACCAATTCATGGTGGAGGGAGCCTCTAACCAGCCCAGTTTGGGCAAATTCATGGTGGAGGGAGCCTCTAACCAGCCCAGTTTGGACCAATTAATGGTGGAGGGAGCCTCTAACCAGCCCAGTTTGGACCAATTAATGGTGGAGGGAGCCTCTAACCAGCCCAGTTTGGACCAATTCATGGTGGAGGGAGCCTCTAAACAGCCCAGTTTGGGCAAATTCATGGTGGAGGGAGCCTCTAAAAAACCCAGTTTGGACCAATTCATGGTGGAGGGAGCCTCTAACCAGCCCAGTTTGGACCAATTAATGGTGGAGGGAGCCTCTAACCAGCCCAGTTTGGACCAATTCATGGTGGAGGAAGCCTCTAAACAGCCAAGTTTTGGGAAATTCATGGTGGAGGGAGCCTCTAACCAGCCCAGTTTGGACCAATTCATGGTGGAGGGAGCCTCTAAAAAACCCAGTTTGGACCAATTCATGGTGGAGGGAGCCTCTAAACAGCCCAGTTTGGGCAAATTCATGGTGGAGGGAGCCTCTAACCAGCCCAGTTTGGACCAATTAATGGTGGAGGGAGCCTCTAAACAGCCCAGTTTGGGCAAATTCATGGTGGAGGGAGCCTCTAACCAGCCCAGTTTGGACCAATTCATGGTGGAGGGAGCCTCTAACCAGCCCAGTTTGGACCAATTAATGGTGGAGGGAGCCTCTAAAAAACCCAGTTTGGACCAATTCATGGTGGAGGGAGCCTCTAAACAGCCCAGTTTGGACCAATTAATGGTGGAGGGAGCCTCTAACCACCCCAGTTTGGACCAATTAATGGTGGAGGGAGCCTCTAACCAGCCCAGTTTGGACCAATTCATGGTGGAGGGAGCCTCTAACCAGCCCAGTTTGGACCAATTAATGGTGGAGGGAGCCTCTAACCAGCCCAGTTTGGACCAATTAATGGTGGAGGGAGCCTCTAACCAGCCCAGTTTGGACCAATTCATGGTGGAGGGAGCCTCTAACCAGCCCAGTTTGGACCAATTCATGGTGGAGGGAGCCTCTAACCAGCCCAGTTTGGGCAAATTCATGGTGGAGGGAGCCTCTAACCAGCCCAGTTTGGACCAATTAATGGTGGAGGGAGCCTCTAACCAGCCCAGTTTGGACCAATTAATGGTGGAGGGAGCCTCTAACCAGCCCAGTTTGGACCAATTCATGGTGGAGGGAGCCTCTAAACAGCCCAGTTTGGGCAAATTCATGGTGGAGGGAGCCTCTAAAAAACCCAGTTTGGACCAATTCATGGTGGAGGGAGCCTCTAACCAGCCCAGTTTGGACCAATTCATGGTGGAGGGAGCCTCTAACCAGCCCAGTTTGGACCAATTAATGGTGGAGGGAGCCTCTAAAAAACCCAGTTTGGACCAATTCATGGTGGAGGGAGCCTCTAAACAGCCCAGTTTGGGCAAATTCATGGTGGAGGGAGCCTCTAACCACCCCAGTTTGGACCAATTAATGGTGGAGGGAGCCTCTAACCAGCCCAGTTTGGACCAATTCATGGTGGAGGGAGCCTCTAACCAGCCCAGTTTGGACCAATTAATGGTGGAGGGAGCCTCTAACCAGCCCAGTTTGGACCAATTAATGGTGGAGGGAGCCTCTAACCAGCCCAGTTTGGACCAATTCATGGTGGAGGGAGCCTCTAACCAGCCCAGTTTGGACCAATTCATGGTGGAGGGAGCCTCTAACCAGCCCAGTTTGGGCAAATTCATGGTGGAGGGAGCCTCTAACCAGCCCAGTTTGGACCAATTAATGGTGGAGGGAGCCTCTAACCAGCCCAGTTTGGACCAATTAATGGTGGAGGGAGCCTCTAACCAGCCCAGTTTGGACCAATTCATGGTGGAGGGAGCCTCTAAACAGCCCAGTTTGGGCAAATTCATGGTGGAGGGAGCCTCTAACCAGCCCAGTTTGGACCAATTCATGGTGGAGGGAGCCTCTAACCAGCCCAGTTTGGACCAATTAATGGTGGAGGGAGCCTCTAACCAGCCCAGTTTGGACCAATTCATGGTGGAGGGAGCCTCTAAACAGCCCAGTTTGGACCAATTAATGGTGGAGGGAGCCTCTAACCAGCCCAGTTTGGACCAATTCATGGTGGAGGGAGCCTCTAAACAGCCCAGTTTGGACCAATTAATGGTGGAGGGAGCCTCTAACCAGCCCAGTTTGGGCAAATTCATGGTGGAGGGAGCCTCTAACCAGCCCAGTTTGGACCAATTAATGGTGGAGGGAGCCTCTAACCAGCCCAGTTTGGACCAATTAATGGTGGAGGGAGCCTCTAACCAGCCCAGTTTGGACCAATTCATGGTGGAGGGAGCCTCTAAACAGCCCAGTTTGGGCAAATTCATGGTGGAGGGAGCCTCTAACCAGCCCAGTTTGGACCAATTCATGGTGGAGGGAGCCTCTAACCAGCCCAGTTTGGACCAATTAATGGTGGAGGGAGCCTCTAACCAGCCCAGTTTGGACCAATTCATGGTGGAGGGAGCCTCTAACCAGCCCAGTTTGGACCAATTAATGGTGGAGGGAGCCTCTAACCAGCCCAGTTTGGACCAATTCATGGTGGAGGGAGCCTCTAAACAGCCCAGTTTGGACCAATTAATGGTGGAGGGAGCCTCTAACCAGCCCAGTTTGGACCAATTCATGGTGGAGGGAGCCTCTAAACAGCCCAGTTTGGACCAATTAATGGTGGAGGGAGCCTCTAACCAGCCCAGTTTGGACCAATTCATGGTGGAGGGAGCCTCTAAACAGCCAAGTTTTGGGAAATTCATGGTGGAGGGAGCCTCTAACCAGCCCAGTTTGGACCAATTCATGGTGGAGGGAGCCTCTAACCAGCCCAGTTTGGACCAATTCATGGTGGAGGGAGCCTCTAAAAAACCCAGTTTGGACCAATTCATGGTGGAGGGAGCCTCTAAACAGCCCAGTTTGGGCAAATTCATGGTGGAGGGAGCCTCTAACCAGCCCAGTTTGGACCAATTAATGGTGGAGGGAGCCTCTAAACAGCCCAGTTTGGGCAAATTCATGGTGGAGGGAGCCTCTAACCAGCCCAGTTTGGACCAATTCATGGTGGAGGGAGCCTCTAAACAGCCAAGTTTGGGAAATTCATGGTGGAGGGAGCCTCTAACCAGCCCAGTTTGGACCAATTCATGGTGGAGGGAGCCTCTAAAAAACCCAGTTTGGACCAATTCATGGTGGAGGGAGCCTCTAAACAGCCCAGTTTGGGCAAATTCATGGTGGAGGGAGCCTCTAACCAGTCCAGTTTGGACCAATTAATGGTGGAGGGAGCCTCTAAACAGCCCAGTTTGGGCAAATTCATGGTGGAGGGAGCCTCTAACCAGCCCAGTTTGGACCAATTCATGGTGGAGGGAGCCTCTAACCAGCCCAGTTTGGACCAATTAATGGTGGAGGGAGCCTCTAAAAAACCCAGTTTGGACCAATTCATGGTGGAGGGAGCCTCTAAACAGCCCAGTTTGGGCAAATTCATGGTGGAGGGAGCCTCTAACCAGCCCAGTTTGGACCAATTAATGGTGGAGGGAGCCTCTAACCACCCCAGTTTGGACCAATTAATGGTGGAGGGAGCCTCTAACCAGCCCAGTTTGGACCAATTCATGGTGGAGGGAGCCTCTAAAAAACCCAGTTTGGACCAATTCATGGTGGAGGGAGCCTCTAAACAGCCCAGTTTGGGCAAATTCATGGTGGAGGGAGCCTCTAAACAGCCCAGTTTGGGCAAATTCATGGTGGAGGGAGCCTCTAACCAGCCCAGTTTGGACCAATTAATGGTGGAGGGGGCCTCTAACCAGCCCAGTTTGGACCAATTCATGGTGGAGGGAGCCTCTAAACAGCCAAGTTTGGACCAATTCATGGTGGAGGGAGCCTCTAAAAAACCCAGTTTGGACCAATTCATGGTGGAGGGAGCCTCTAACCAGCCCAGTTTGGACCAATTAATGGTGGAGGGAGCCTCTAACCAGCCCAGTTTGGACCAATTAATGGTGGAGGGAGCCTCTAACCAGCCCAGTTTGGGCAAATTCATGGTGGAGGGAGCCTCTAACCAGCCCAGTTTGGACCAATTCATGGTGGAGGGAGCCTCTAAAAAACCCAGTTTGGACCAATTCATGGTGGAGGGAGCCTCTAAACAGCCCAGTTTGGGCAAATTCATGGTGGAGGGAGCCTCTAAACAGCCCAGTTTGGGCAAATTCATGGTGGAGGGAGCCTCTAACCAGCAGAGTTGGTGGAAATCAGGGTGGAGGGAGCCTCTAACCAGCAGAGTTGGGGGAAATCAGGGTGGAGGGAGCCTAGTATTAGCAGAATTGTGCAACGCTTATGGTGGATGAGTATGAGGATGCGGAGGAATTGGAGAGGTTGAGTACAGACATGGAGTTTCATGTTGGGGTGCTTTACACAGGTGGGCACAAAAATGACGGCTCTACCCAGTGGTGGTTCATTTTTATCAAAGTGAGCCGGTCGGCACTCTCAGCTGACAGACGGGTGCGCTTGTCAGTGATGATGCCACCGGCTGCACTGAACACCCTCTCAGATAGGACGCTGGCGGCAGGACAGGACAGCACCTCCAAGGCATATAGGGCAAGTTCAAGCCACAGGTCCAACTTCGACACCCAATACGTGTAGGGCGCAGAGGGGTCGGAGAGGACAGGGCTGTGGTCGGAAAGGTATTCCCGCAACATGCGCCTATACTTCTCACGCCTGGTGACACTAGGACCCTCCGTGGCGGCACTTTGGCGAGGGGGTGCCATCAAGGTGTCCCAGACCTTAGACAGTGTGCCCCTCGTTTGTGTGGACCGGTGAGAACTTGGTTGCCTACTGGAGGAACTGCCCTCCCTGCCGCCAACGTCACATGCTGGAAACATCTCCATCATATTCTGCACCAATTGCCTGTGGCAAGCATTGATGCGATTGGCCCTCCCCTCTACCGGAATAAAAGACGAGATGTTGTTTTTATACCGGGGGTCAAGGATAGCAAAGATCCAGTACTGGTTGTCCTCCATGATTTTGACAATACGCTTGTCGGTTGTAAAGCACCCCAACATGAACTCAGCCATGTCTGCCACAGTGTTAGTTGGCATGACTCCTCTGGCCCCACCGGAAAGTTCAATCTCCATTTCCTCCTCATCCTCCATGTCTACCCATCCGCGCTGCAACAATGGGACGATTCGAAGTTGCCCGGAAGCCTCCTGTATCACCATCACATCATCGGACAACTCTTCTTCCTCCTCCTCCTCCTCCTCCTCCTCCATTAAACGCAGTGAAGCGGACAGATGTGTGGACCTACTCTCCAGCTGTGACGGATCGGATGCTATCCCTAACTCCTCTGTGTGATCTGAGTTATCCCTGATGTCAATCAGGGATTCTCTCAGAACACACAAGAGCGGGATTGTAAGGCTCACCATCGCATCCTCAGAGCTCACCCTCCTTGTGGACTCCTCAAAGACCCGTAGGATGTCACAAAGGTCTCTCATCCATGGCCACTCATGGATGTGAAACTGAGGCAGCTGACTTTGTGGCACCCTAGGGTTTTGTAGCTGGTATTCCATCAAAGGTCTCTGCTGCTCAACCACTCTATTCAACATCTGAAACGTTGAGTTCCAGCGTGTGGGGACGTCGCACAAAAGCCGGTGTTGTGGCACATGCAGGCGTTGCTGGAGAGATTTTAAGCTAGCAGCGGCTACTGTCGACTTGCGAAAGTGGGCGCACATGCGCCGCACTTTCACCAGTAGCTCTGGAACATTGGGGTAGCTCTTTAGGAAACGTTGCACCACTAGGTTGAAGACGTGGGCCAGGCACGGAACATGTTGGAGTCCGGCAAGCTCCAGAGCTGCTACCAGGTTCCGGCCGTTATCACAAACGACCATGCCTGGGCCCAGGTGCAGCGGCTCAAACCATATTGCCGTCTCATCGAGGAGGGCATCCCTCACCTCGGAGGCAGTGTGCTGTCTGTCCCCCAAGCTGATCAGCTTCAGCACAGCCTGCTGACGTCTACCAATGCCAGTGCTGCAACGTTTCCAACTCGTAGCTGGGGTCAATCTAACAGCGGAGGAGGAGGCGGTGGCGGAGGAGGAGGCGGTGGCGGAGGAGGAGGCGGTAGAGGAGGAGGAGGAGGGGGGTGTTCTTCTCGTGTCCCTGCCAGGAATGTTAGGCGGGGAGACGAGGTACACCGGGCCAGTTTGGGAAGCAGTCCCAGCCTCAACTACATTCACCCAGTGTGCCGTCAGTGAAATGTAGCGTCCCTGTCCGCATGCACTTGTCCACGCGTCGGTGGTCAAGTGGACCTTTGTGCAAAGCGCGGAACTAAGGGCCCGCCTGATGTTGAGTGACACGTGCTGGTGCAAGGCGGGGACGGCACACCGGGAGAAGTAGTGACGGCTAGGGACGGCATAGCGAGGTGCCGCAGTTGCCATCAGGTCCAGGAAGGCGGGAGTTTCAACAAGCCGGAACGCCAACATCTCCTGGGCCAGCAGTTTAGCGATGTTGGCGTTCAAGGCTTGCGCGTGTGGGTGGTTAGCAGTGTATTTCTGCCGCCGCTCCAATGTCTGAGAGATGGTGGGTTGTTGTAAAGAAACGCCTGATGGTGCCTTTGATGGTGCAGGAGAAGGAGATAAGACAGGACCAGGGGAGGATGAGGTAGAAGTCAACAAAGTGGCGGAGGCAGATGAAATGGTGTCCTGGCTCGTCCTCTGGAGTGCATCGCCAGCACAGTCAGCAGTGGCAGTGGCAGAGGCAGTGGCAGAGGCAGTGGCAGTGGCGTGAACGGCAGGCGGCCTTTGTCCTGCCGTTGCTGCCTGCCACTGATTCCAGTGCTTGGATTCCAAATGACGGCGCATTGAAGTGGTGGACAGGTTGCTCTTCTCAGAGCCCCTAATCAATTTCGAGAGGCAAATTGTGCAGACAACACTATATCTGTCCTCGGCGCATTCCTTGAAAAAACTCCACACCTTCGAGAAACGTGCCCTCGAGGTGGGAGTTTTTCGGGGCTGGGTACGAACTGGAACATCTTGGGAGATTCCGGGTGTGGCCTGGCTTCGCCTAAGCTGCTGACCTCTGCCTCTGCCTCTAGCTACCCTTTTTGGTGCTGCACCTGCCTCAACATCCACACTACTTTCCCCGCTTGACATCCCCCCTGTCCAGGTCGGGTCAGTGTCCTCATCATCCACCACTTCCTCTTCCAACTCCTGTCTCATCTCCTCCTCCCGCACAATGCGCCGGTCAACTGGATGCCCTGACGGCAACTGCGTCACATCATCGTCGATGAGGGTGGGTTGCTGGTCATCCACCACCAAATCGAACGGAGATGGAGGAGACTCTAGTGTTTGAGCATCTGGACACAGATGCTCCTCTGTTAGGTTCGTGGAATCGTGACGTGGAGAGGCAGGTTGAGGGACAATGAAAGGAGCGGAGAACAGCTCTGGGGAGCAGGGACAGTTTGGGTTATTGTTCTGTAAAGCTTCGGAATTTTGGGAGGAAGGAAGACAAGACTGTTGGGTAATAGGAGGAGAGGAGGCAGAGTCTGACTGGCTGCTGGACAATGTGCTGTAAGCGTTCTCTGACAGCCATTGCAAGACCTGTTCCTGGTTCTCGGGCCTACTAAGGTTTGTACCCTGCAGTTTAGTTAATGTGGCAAGCAACCCTGGCACTGTGGAGTGGCGCAATGCTTGCTGCCCCACAGGAGTAGGCACGGGACGCCCTGTGGCTTCACTGCTACCTTGCTCCCCAGAACCATTCCCCCGACCTCGCCCACGGCCTCGTCCACGTCCCTTTCCGGGAGCCTTGCGCATTTTGAATTCCCAGTTAGAAATTGGCACTGTATACCAGTAGTAAAAATTGTGGGTGCACGTAACCCCAATATATTCTTTGAATTCCCAGTCAGACACTGGCACTATATGGCAGTAGCAAGAAATGAGGGTATTTGTATTCCCAATATACTCTTTGAATTCCCAGTCAGACAATGGCACTGTATACCAGTAGTAAAAATTGTGGGTGCACGTAACCCCAATATATTCTTTGAATTACCAGTCAGACACTGGCACTATATGGCAGTAGCAAGAAATGAGGGTATTTGTATTCCCAATATACTCTTTGAATTCCCAGTCAGACAATGGCACTGTATACCAGTAGTAAAAATTGTGGGTGCACGTAACCCCAATATATTCTTTGAATTCCCAGTCAGACAATGGCACTGTATACCAGTAGTAAAAATTGTGGGTGCACGTAACCCCAATATATTCTTTGAATTCCCAGTCAGAAACTGGCACTATATGGCAGTAGCAAGAAATGAGGGTATTTGTATTCCCAATATACTCTTTGAATTCCCAGTCAGACAATGGCACTGTATACCAGTAGTAAAAATTGTGGGTGCACGTAACCCCAATATATTCTTTGAATTCCCAGTCAGAAACTGGCACTATATGGCAGTAGCAAGAAATGAGGGTATTTGTATTCCCAATATACTCTTTGAATTCCCAGTCAGACAATGGCACTGTATACCAGTAGTAAAAATTGTGGGTGCACGTAACCCCAATATATTCTTTGAATTCCCAGTCAGAAACTGGCACTATATGGCAGTAGCAAGAAATGAGGGTATTTATAACCCCAATATATTCTTTGAATTCCCAGTCAGACAATGGCACTGTATACCAGTAGTAAAAATTGTGGGTGCACGTAACCCCAATATATTCTGTGAATTACCAGTCAGACACTGGCACTATATGGCAGTAGCAAGAAATGAGGGTATTTGTATTCCCAATATACTCTTTGAATTCCCAGTCAGACAATGGCACTGTATACCAGTAGTAAAAATTGTGGGTGCACGTAACCCCAATATATTCTTTGAATTCCCAGTCAGAAACTGGCACTATATGGCAGTAGCAAGAAATGAGGGTATTTATAACCCCAATATATTCTTTGAATTCCCAGTCAGACAATGGCACTGTATACCAGTAGTAAAAATTGTGGGTGCACGTAACCCCAATATATTCTTTGAATTCCCAGTCAGACACTGGCACTATATGGCAGTAGCAAGAAATGTGGGTATTTGTATTCCCAATATACTCTTTGAATTCCCAGTCAGACAATGGCACTGTATACCAGTAGTAAAAATTGTGGGTGCACGTAACCCCAATATATTCTTTGAATTACCAGTCAGAAACTGGCACTATATGGCAGTAGCAAGAAATGAGGGTATTTATAACCCCAATATATTCTTTGAATTCCCAGTCAGACAATGGCACTGTATACCAGTAGTAAAAATTGTGGGTGCACGTAACCCCAATATATTCTTTGAATTACAAGTCAGAAACTGGCACTATATGGCAGTAGCAAGAAATGAGGGTATTTATAACCCCAATATATTCTTTGAATTCCCAGTCAGACAATGGCACTGTATACCAGTAGTAAAAATTGTGGGTGCACGTAACCCCAATATATTCTTTGAATTCCCAGTCAGAAACTGGCACTATATGGCAGTAGCAAGAAATGAGGGTATTTATAACCCCAATATACTCTTTGAATTCCCAGTCAGACAATGGCACTGTATACCAGTAGTAAAAATTGTGGGTGCACGTAACCCCAATATATTCTTTGAATTACCAGTCAGAAACTGGCACTATATGGCAGTAGCAAGAAATGAGGGTATTTATAACCCCAATATATTCTTTGAATTCCCAGTCAGACAATGGCACTGTATACCAGTAGTAAAAATTGTGGGTGCACGTAACCCCAATATATTCTTTGAATTACCAGTCAGACACTGGCACTATATGGCAGTAGCAAGAAATGAGGGTATTTGTATTCCCAATATACTCTTTGAATTCCCAGTCAGACAATGGCACTGTATACCAGTAGTAAAAATTGTGGGTGCACGTAACCCCAATATATTCTTTGAATTACCAGTCAGAAACTGGCACTATATGGCAGTAGCAAGAAATGAGGGTATTTATAACCCCAATATATTCTTTGAATTCCCAGTCAGACAATGGCACTGTATACCAGTAGTAAAAATTGTGGGTGCACGTAACCCCAATATATTCTTTGAATTCACAGTCAGAAACTGGCACTATATGGCAGTAGCAAGAAATGAGGGTATTTGTATTCCCAATATACTCTTTGAATTCCCAGTCAGACAATGGCACTGTATACCAGTAGTAAAAATTGTGGGTGCACGTAATCCCAATATATTCTTTGAATTACCAGTCAGACACTGGCACTATATGGCAGTAGCAAGAAATGAGGGTATTTGTATTCCCAATATACTCTTTGAATTCCCAGTCAGACAATGGCACTGTATACCAGTAGTAAAAATTGTGGGTGCACGTAACCCCAATATATTCTTTGAATTCCCAGTCAGACAATGGCACTGTATACCAGTAGTAAAAATTGTGGGTGCACGTAACCCCAATATATTCTTTGAATTCCCAGTCAGAAACTGGCACTATATGGCAGTAGCAAGAAATGAGGGTATTTGTATTCCCAATATACTCTTTGAATTCCCAGTCAGACAATGGCACTGTATACCAGTAGTAAAAATTGTGGGTGCACGTAACCCCAATATATTCTTTGAATTACCAGTCAGAAACTGGCACTATATGGCAGTAGCAAGAAATGAGGGTATTTATAACCCCAATATATTCTTTGAATTCCCAGTCAGACAATGGCACTGTATACCAGTAGTAAAAATTGTGGGTGCACGTAACCCCAATATATTCTTTGAATTACCAGTCAGAAACTGGCACTATATGGCAGTAGCAAGAAATGAGGGTATTTATAACCCCAATATATTCTTTGAATTCCCAGTCAGACAATGGCACTGTATACCAGTAGTAAAAATTGTGGGTGCACGTAACCCCAATATATTCTTTGAATTCCCAGTCAGAAACTGGCACTATATGGCAGTAGCAAGAAATGAGGGTATTTGTATTCCCAATATACTCTTTGAATTCCCAGTCAGACAATGGCACTGTATACCAGTAGTAAAAATTGTGGGTGCACGTAACCCCAATATATTCTTTGAATTACCAGTCAGAAACTGGCACTATATGGCAGTAGCAAGAAATGAGGGTATTTATAACCCCAATATATTCTTTGAATTCCCAGTCAGACAATGGCACTGTATACCAGTAGTAAAAATTGTGGGTGCACGTAACCCCAATATATTCTTTGAATTACCAGTCAGAAACTGGCACTATATGGCAGTAGCAAGAAATGAGGGTATTTATAACCCCAATATATTCTTTGAATTCCCAGTCAGACAATGGCACTGTATACCAGTAGTAAAAATTGTGGGTGCACGTAACCCCAATATATTCTTTGAATTACCAGTCAGAAACTGGCACTATATGGCAGTAGCAAGAAATGAGGGTATTTGTATTCCCAATATACTCTTTGAATTCCCAGTCAGACAATGGCACTGTATACCAGTAGTAAAAATTGTGGGTGCACGAAACCCCAATATATTCTTTGAATTCCCAGTCAGACACTGGCACTATATGGCAGTAGCAAGAAATGAGGGTATTTGTATTCCCAATATATTCTTTGAATTCCCAGTCAGACAATGGCACTGTATACCAGTAGTAAAAATTGTGGGTGCACGTAACCCCAATATATTCTTTGAATTACCAGTCAGACACTGGCACTATATGGCAGTAGCAAGAAATGAGGGTATTTGTATTCCCAATATATTCTTTGAATTCCCAGTCAGACAATGGCACTGTATACCAGTAGTAAAAATTGTGGGTGCACGTAACCCCAATATATTCTTTGAATTCCCAGTCAGACACTGGCACTATATGGCAGTAGCAAGAAATGAGGGTATTTATAACCCCAATATATTCTTTGAATTCCCAGTCAGACAATGGCACTGTATACCAGTAGTAAAAATTGTGGGTGTATATAGCCCCAATTCTATTGCTAGGGGACTTGCAGGGTATTTCTGGGGTGAAGGTGGGGGGGCACACCGTTGGAACGGGTATCGGGGTATATATCGGGTATACGGGAATACACTGACAGTGTATTCCATTCAGGATCCTGGGAAAGCTGGGTTGCGGCGATTGAGCCCGTCAGTGCCACGTTACACTGACAAGCTTCTCCCTGGAATTTAGCTCTTATAAGAGCTGTTGGTTGTCTTCTCCTTCCTATCCTAGCCTGTCCCTGCCTACCCAGAATCTAAGCCCTAGCTAGCTGGACGGAAACCTCCGTCCTCGGTGAATTGCAAGCTCAGAATGACGCGAACCTGGGTGTCGCTGTTCTTTTAAATTAGAGGTCACATGTTTTCGGCAGCCAATGGGTTTTGCCTACTTTTTTCAACGTCACCGGTGTCGTAGTTCCTGTCCCACCTACCCTGCGCTGTTATTGGAGCAAAAAAGGCGCCAGGGAAGGTGGGAGGGGAATCGAGTAATGGCGCACTTTACCACGCGGTGTTCGATTCGATTCGAACATGCCGAACAGCCTAATATCCGATCGAACATGAGTTCGATAGAACACTGTTCGCTCATCTCTAATAATATATGTGCACAGGATATTTAATATATGTGCACTGGATTCATAATATATGTGCACTGGATATATATAATATATGTGCACTGGATATGTTTAATATATGTGCACTGGATATATATAATATATGTGCACTGGATATTCAATATATGTGCACTGGATATATATAATATATGTGCACTGGATATTTAATATATGTGCACTGGATATCTAATATATGTGCACTGGATATCTAATATATGTGCACTGGATATATTTAATATATGTGCACTGTATATTTAATATATTTGCACTGGATATTTAATATATGTGCACTGTATATATATAATATATGTGCAGTGGATATTTAATATATGTGCAATGGATATCTAATATATGTGCACTGGATATATATAATATATGTGCACTGGATATATTTAATATATGTGCACTGGATATTTAATATATGTGCACTGGATATTTAATATATGTGTACTGGATATATTCAAAATATATGTGCACTATATATATTTAATATATGTGCACTGGATATGTAATATATGTGCACTGGATATTTCAAATATGTGCACTGGATATATATAATATATGTGCACAGGATATTTAATATATGTGCACTGGATCCATAATATATGTGCACTGGATATATATAATATATGTGCACTGGATATGTTTAATATATGTGCACTGGATATATATAATATATGTGCACTGGATATTTAATATATGTGCACTGGATATATATAATATATGTGCACTGGATATTTAATATATGTGCACTGGATATATTTAATATATGTGCACTGGATATTTAATATATGTGCACTGGATATCTAATATATGTGCACTGGATATTTAATATATGTGCACTGGATATATATGATATATGTGCACTGGATATTTAATATATGTGCACTGGATATCTAATATGTGTGCACTGGATATTTAATATATGTGCACTGGATATATATGTAATATATGTGCACTGGATATATTTAATATATGTGCACTGGATATTTAATATATGTGCACTGGATATATATGATATATGTGCACTGGATATTTAATATATGTGCACTGTATATATCTAATATATGTGCACTGGATATTTAATATATGTGCACTGGATATAAATAATATAAGTGCATTGTATCTATAACATATGTGCACTGGATATATATACTATATGTGCACTGGATATATTTAATTTATGTGCACTGGATATTTA
Source organism: Leptodactylus fuscus (assembly GCF_031893055.1). Lineage (NCBI taxonomy): Eukaryota > Metazoa > Chordata > Amphibia > Anura > Leptodactylidae > Leptodactylus > Leptodactylus fuscus. The sequence goes on from NW_027440202.1 coordinate 1,447,142, forward strand.
ATATATGTGCACTGGATATCTAATATATGTGCACTGGATATTTAATATCTGAGTACTGGATATATAATATATGTGCACTGATATTTAATATATGTGCACTGGATATATATAATATATGTGCACTGGATATTTAATATATGTGCACTGAATATAAATAATATATGTGCACTGAATATTTAATATATGTGCACTGGATATATTTAATATATGTGCACTGGATATCTAATATATGTGCACTGGAAATTTAATATATGTGCACTGGATATATATGTGCACTGGATCTATAATATATGTGCACTGGATATATATAATATATGTGCACTGGATATTAAATATATGTGCACTGTATATAAATAATATATGTGCACTGGATATATAATATATGTGCACTGGATATATATAATATATGTGCAATGGATATTTAATATATGTTCACTGGATATGTATAATATATGTGCACTGGATCTATAATATATGTGCACTGGATATTTATAATATATCTGCACTGGATAAATTTAATATATGTGCACTTTATATCTAATATATGTGCACTGGATATTTAATATATGTGCACTGGATATATATATATAATATATGTGCACTGGATATTTAATATATGTGCACTGGATATAAATAATATATATGCACAGGATCTATAATATATGTGCACTGGATATTTATAATATATGTGCACTGGATATATTTAATATATGTGCACTTTATATCTAATATATGTGCACTGGATATTTAATATATGTGCACTGTGTATATATATATATATATATATATATATATATATATATATATATATATATGTGCACTGGATATTTAATATATGTGCACTGGATATAAATAATATATATGCACAGGATCTATAATATATGTGCACTGGATTTATATAATATATGTGCACTGGATATATTTAATATATGTGCACTGGATATTTAATATATGTGCACTGGATATATATAATATATGTGCACTGGATATTTAATATATGTGCACTGGATATATATAATATATGTGCACTGGATATTTAATATATGTGCACTAGATATAAATAATATATGAGCACTGGATATTTAATATATGTGCACTGGATATATATAATATATGTGCACTGGATATTTAATGTATGTGCACTGGATATAAATAATATAAGTGCACTGAATCTATAACATATGTGCACTGGATATATATAATATATGTGCACTGGATATATTTAATATATGTGCACTGGATATTTCATATATGTGCACTGGATATCTAATATATGTGCACTGGATATTTAATATATGTGCACTGGATATGTAATATATGTGCACTGTATATTTAATATATGTGCACTGGATATATATAATATATGTGCACTGGATATCTAATATATGTGCACTGGATATTTCATATACGTGCACTGGATATATATAATATTTGTGCACTAAATATTTAATATATGTGCACTGGATATTTAATATATGTGCACTGGATATATTTAATATATGTGCACTGGATAACTAATATATGTGCACTGGATATTTCATATATGTGCGCTGGATATTTCATATATGTGCACTGGATATAAATAATAAATGTGCACTGGATCTATAATATATGTGCACTGGATATATATAATATATGTGCACTGGATATATTTAATATATGTGCACTGGATATTTAATTTATGTGCACTGGATATTTAATATATGTGCACTGGATATATATAATATATGTGCACTGGATATTTAATATATGTGCACTGGATATCTAATATATGTGCACTGGATATTTAATATATGTGCACTGGATATAAATAATAAATGTGCACTGGATCTATAATATATGTGCACTGGATATATATAATATATGTGCACTGGATATATTTAATATATGTGCACTGGATATTTAATATATGTGCACTGGATATTTAATATATGTGCACTGGATCTTTAATATATGTGCACTGGATATTTAATATATGTGCACTGGATATTTAATATATGTGCACTGGATATCTAATATATGTGCACTGGATATTTAATATATGTGCACTGGATATCTAATATATGTGCACTGGATATTTAATATATGTGCACTGGATATCTAATATATGTGCACTGGATATTTAATATATGTGCACTAGATATATATAATATATGTGCACTGGATATTTAATATATGTGCACTAGATATATTTAATATATGTGCACTGGATATCTAATATATGTGCACTGGATATTTAATATATGTGCACTGGACATCTAATATATGTGCACTGGATATTTATTATATGTGCACTAGATATATATAATATATGTGCACTGGATATTTAATATATGTGCACTGGATATATTTAATATATGTGCACTGGATATCTAATATATGTGCACTGGATGTTTAATGTATGTGCACTGGATATAAATAATATATGTGCACTGGATCTATAACATATGTGCACTGGATATATATACTATATGTGCACTGGATATATTTAACATATGTGCACTGGATATATAATATATGTGCACTAGATATGTATAATATATGTGCACTGGATATATATATATATATATATATATATAATATATGTGCACAGGATATTCATAATATATGTGCACTGGATATATTTAATATATGTGCACTGGATATTTAATATATGTGCACTGGATATATTTAATATATGTGCACTGTATATCTAATATATGTGCACTGGATATTTAATATATGTGCACTGGATATCTAATATATGTGCACTGGATATTTAAAATATGTGCACTGGATATATTTAATATATGTGCACTGTATATCTAATATATGTGCACTGGATATGTAATATATGTGCACTGGATATCGAATATATGTGCACTGGATATCTAATATATGTGCACTGGATATTTAATATATGTGTACTAGATATATATAATATATGTGCAATGGATATTTAATATATGTGCACTGGATATATATAATATATGTGCACTGGATATCTAATATATGTGCACTGGATATTTAATGTATGTGCACTGGATATAAATAATATATGTGCACTGGATCTATAACATATGTGCACTGGATATATATACTATATGTGCACTCTATATATTTAACATATGTGCACTGGATATATAATATATGTGCACTGGATATTTAATATATGGGCACTAGATATATATAATATATGTGCACTGGAAATTTAATATATGTGCACTGGATATTTAATATATGTGCACTGGATATTTAGTATATGTGCACTGGATATATATAATATATGTGCACTGGATATATTTAATATATGTGCACTAGATATATATAATATATGTGCACTGGATATTTAATATATGTGCACTGGATTTATTTAATATATGTGCACTGTATATCTAATATATGTGCACTGGACATTTAATATATGTGCACTGGATATCTAATATATGTGCACTGGATATTTAATATATGTGCACTGGATATCTAATATATGTGCACTGGATATTTAATATATGTGCACTGGATATCTAATATATGTGCACTGGATATTTAATATATGTGCACTAGATATATATAATATATGTGCACTGGATATCTAATATATGTGCACTGGATGTTTAATGTATGTGCACTGGATATAAATAATATATGTGCACTGGATCTATAACATATGTGCACTGGATATATATATATATACTATATGTGCACTGGATATATTTAACATATTTCACTGGATATATTATATATGTGCACTGGATATTTAGTATATGTGCACTGGATATATATATAATATATGTGCACAGGATATATATAATATATGTGCACTGGATATATTTAATATATGTGCACTGGATATATTTAATATATGTGCACTGGATATATATAATATATGCGCACTGGATATTTAATATATATGTGCACTGGATATGTAATACATGTGCAGTGGATATTTAATATATGTGCACTGGATATTTTATTTATGTGCACTGGATATATTTATTATATGTGCACTGGATATTTAATATATGTGCACTGGAAATCTAATATATGTGCACTGGATATTTAAAATATGTGCACAGGATATATATGATATATGTGCACTGGATATTTAATATATGTGCACTGGATATTTAATATATGTGCACTGGATATATATAGTATATGTGGACTGGATATATTTAATATATGTGGACTGGATATATTTAATATATGCGCACTGGATATTTAATATATGTGCACTGGATAATTAATATATGTGCACTGGTTATATATAATATATGTGCACTGGATATTTAATATAAGTGCACTGGAAATATTTAATATATGTGCACTGGAAATTTAATATATGTGCACTGGATATTTAATATATGTGCACTGGATATAAATAATATTTCTGCACTGGATATTTAATATATGAGCACTGGATATCTAATATATGTGCACTGGATATTTAATATATGTGCACCGGATATATTTAATATATGTGCACTGGATATCTTATAAATGTGCACTGGATATTTTATATATGTGCACTGGATATAAATAATAAATGTGCACTTGATCTATAATATATGTGCACTATATAAATATAATATATGTGCACTGGATATATTTAATATATGTGCACTGGATATTAAATATATGTGCACTGGATATTAAATATATGTGCACTGGATATTTTATATATGTGCACTGGATATTTAGTATATGTGCACTGGATATATATATATATATATATATATATATATATATATATAATATATGTGCACTGGAAATATATAATATATGTGCACTGGATTTATTTAATATATGTGCATTAGATATATATAATATATGTGCACTGGATATTTAATATATGTGCACTGGATATATTTAATATATGTGCACTGGATATCTAATATATGTGCACTGGATATTTCATATATGTGCACTGGATATTTCATATACGTGCACTGGATATATATAATATTTGTGCACGTGATATTTAATATATTTGCACTGGATATTTAATATATGTGCAATGGATATCTAATATATGTGCACTGGATATTTAATATATGTGCACTGGATATTTCATATACGTGCACTGGATATATATAATATTTGTGCACGGGATATTTAATATATGTGCACTGGATATTTAATATATGTGCAATGGATATATTTAATATATGTGCACTGGATATTTCATATATGTGCGCTGGATATTTCATATATGTGCACTGGATATAAATAATAAATGTGCACTGGATCTATAATATATGTGCACTGGATATATATAGTATATGTGGACTGGATATATTTAATATATGTGGACTGGATATATTTAATATATGCGCACTGGATATTTAATATATGTGCACTGGATAATTAATATATGTGCACTGGTTATATATAATATATGTGCACTGGATATTTAATATAAGTGCACTGGAAATATTTAATATATGTGCACTGGAAATTTAATATATGTGCACTGGATATTTAATATATGTGCACTGGATATAAATAATATTTGTGCACTGGATATTTAATATATGAGCACTGGATATCTAATATATGTGCACTGGATATTTAATATATGTGCACCGGATATATTTAATATATGTGCACTGGATATCTTATAAATGTGCACTGGATATTTTATATATGTGCATTGGATATAAATAATAAATGTGCACTTGATCTATAATATATGTGCACTGGATATATATAATATATGTGCACTGGATATATTTAATATATGTGCACTGGATATTAAATATATGTGCACTGGATATTTTATATATGTGCACTGGATATTTAGTATATGTGCACTGGATATATATATATATATATAATATATGTGCACTGGATATATATAATATATGTGCACTGGATATATTTAATATATGTGCACTAGATATATATAATATATGTGCACTGGATATTTAATATATGTGCACTGGATATATTTAATATATGTGCACTGGATATCTAATATATGTGCACTGGATATTTCATATATGTGCACTGGATGTTTCATATACGTGCAGTGGATATATATAATATTTGTGCACGGGATATTTAATATATGTGCACTGGATATTTAATATATGTGCACTGGATATATTTAATATATGTGCACTGGATATCTAATATATGTGCACTGGATATTTCATATATGTGCGCTGGATATTTCATATATGTGCACTGGATATAAATAATAAATGTGCACTGGATCTATAATATATGTGCACTGGATATATATAATATATGTGCACTGGATATATTTAATATATGTGCACTGGATATTTAATATATGTGCACTGGATATCTAATATATGTGCACTGGATATTTAATATATGTGCACTGGATATCTAATATATGTGCACTGGATATTTAATATATGTGCACTAGATATATATAATATATGTGCACTGGATATTTAATATATGTGCACTAGATATATTTAATATATGTGCACTGGATATCTAATATATGTGCACTGGATATTTAATATATGTGCACTGGACATCTAATATATGTGCACTGGATATTTAATATATGTGCAATAGATATATATAATATATGTGCACTGGATATTTAATATATGTGCACTGGATATATTTAATATATGTGCACTGGATATCTAATATATGTGCACTGGATGTTTAATGTATGTGCACTGGATATAAATAATATATGTGCTCTGGATCTATAACATATGTGCACTGGATATATATACTATATGTGCACTGGATATATTTAACATATGTGCACTGGATATATAATATATGTGCACAGGATATTCATAATATATGTGCACTGGATATATTTAATATATGTGCACTGGATATTTAATATATGTGCACTGGATATATTTAATATATGTGCACTGTATATTTAATATATGTGCACTGGATATATTTAATATATGTGCACTGGATATCTAATATATGTGCACTGGATATTTAATATATGTGCACTGGATATCTAATATATGTGCACTGGATATTTAATATATGTGCACTGGATATCTAATATATGTGCACTGGATATTTAATATATGTGCACTGGATATATTTAATATATGTGCACTGTATATCTAATATATGTGCACTGGATATTTAATATATGTGCACTGGATATCTAATATATGTGCACTTGATATTTAATATATGTGCACTGGATATCTAATATATGTGCACTGGATATTTAATATATGTGCACTGGATATCTAATATATGTGCACTGGATATTTAATATATGTGCACTGGATATATTTAATATATGTGCACTGTATATCTAATATATGTGCACTGGATATGTAATATATGTGCACTGGATATCGAATATATGTGCACTGGATATCTAATATATGTGCACTGGATATTTAATATATGTGTACTAGATATATATGATATATGTGCAATGGATATTTAATATATGTGCACTGGATATATATAATATATGTGCACTGGATATCTAATATATGTGCACTGGATATTTAATGTATGTGCGCTGGATATAAATAATATATGTGCACTGGATCTATAACAAATGTGCACTGGATATATATACTATATGTGCACTGGATATATTTAACATATGTGCACTGGATATATAATATATGTGCACTGGATATTTAATATATGGGCACTAGATATATATAATATATGTGCACTGGAAATTTAATATATGTGCACTGGATATTTAATATATGTGCACTGGATATTTAGTATATGTGCACTGGATATATATATATATATATATATATATATATATATGTGCACTGGTTATATCTAATATATGTGCACTGGATATATTTAATATATGTGCACTAGATATATATAATATATGTACACTGGATATTTAATATATGTGCACTGGATATCTAATATATGTGCACTGGATATTTAATATATGTGCACTGGATATCTAATATATGTGCACTGGATATTTAATATATGTGCACTGGATATCTAATATATGTGCACTGGATATTTAATATATGTGCACTAGATATATATAATATATGTGCACTGGATATCTAATATATGTGCACTGGATGTTTAATGTATGTGCACTGGATATAAATAATATATGTGCACTTGATCTATAACATATGTGCACTGGATATATATATATACTATATGTGCACTGGATATATTTAACATATTTCACTGGATATATTATATATGTGCACTGGATATTTAGTATATGTGCACTGGATATATATATATAATATATGTGCACAGGATATATATAATATATGTGCACTGGATATATTTAATATATGTGCACTGGATATCTAATATATGTGCACTGAATATATATAATATATGCGCAATGGATATTTAATATATATGTGCACTGGATATGTAATACATGTGCAGTGGATATTTAATATATGTGCTCTGGATATTTTATTTATGTGCACTGGATATATTTATTATATGTGCACTGGATATTTAATATATGTGCACTGGATATTTAAAATATGTGCACTGGATATATATGATATATGTGCACTGGATATTTAATATATGTGCACTGGATATTTAATATATGTGCACTGGATATATATAGTATATGTGGACTGGATATATTTAATATATGTGGACTGGATATATTTAATATATGCGCACTGGATATTTAATATATGTGCACTGGATAATTAATATATGTGCACTGGTTATATATAATATATGTGCACTGGATATTTAATATAAGTGCACTGGAAATATTTAATATATGTGCACTGGAAATTTAATATATGTGCACTGGATATTTAATATATGTGCACTGGATATAAATAATATTTCTGCACTGGATATTTAATATATGAGCACTGGATATCTAATATATGTGCACTGGATATTTAATATATGTGCACCGAATATATTTAATATATGTGCACTGGATATCTTATAAATGTGCACTGGATATTTTATATATGTGCACTGGATATAAATAATAAATGTGCACTTGATCTAAAATATATGTGCACTATATAAATATAATATATGTGCACTGGATATATTTAATATATGTGCACTGGATATTAAATATATGTGCACTGGATATTTTATATATGTGCACTGTATATTTAGTATATGTGCACTGGATATATATATATATAATATATGTGCACTGGATATATATAATATATGTGCACTGGATATATTTAATATATGTGCACTAGATATATATAATATATGTGCACTGGATATTTAATATATGTGCACTGGATATATTTAATATATGTGCACTGGATATCTAATATATGTGCACTGGATATTTCATACATGTGCACTGGATATTTCATATACGTGCACTGGATATATATAATATTTGTGCACGGGATATTTAATATATGTGCACTGGATATTTAATATATGTGCAATGGATATCTAATATATGTGCACTGGATATTTAATATATGTGCACTGGATATTTCATATACGTGCACTGGATATATATAATATTTGTGCACGGGATATTTAATATATGTGCACTGGATATTTAATATATGTGCAATGGATATATTTAATATATGTGCACTGGATATCTAATATATGTGCACTGGATATTTCATATATGTGCGCTGGATATTTCATATATGTGCACTGGATATAAATAATAAATGTGCACTGGATCTATAATATATGTGCACTGGATATATATAGTATATGTGGACTGGATATATTTAATATATGTGGAATGGATATATTTAATATATGCGCACTGGATATTTAATATATGTGCACTGGATAATTAATATATGTGCACTGGTTATATATAATATATGTGCACTGGATATTTAATATAATTGCACTGGAAATATTTAATATATGTGCACTGGAAATTTAATATATGTGCACTGGATATTTAATATATGTGCACTGGATATAAATAATATTTGTGCACTGGATATTTAATATATGAGCACTGGATATCTAATATATGTGCACTGGATATGTAATATATGTGCACCGGATATATTTAATATATGTGCACTGAATATCTTATAAATGTGCACTGGATATTTTATATATGTGCACTGGATATAAATAATAAATGTGCACTTGATCTTTAATATATGTGCACTATATAAATATAATATATGTGCACTGGATATATTTAATATATGTGCACTGGATATTAAATATATGTGCACTGGATATTTTATATATGTGCACTGGATATTTAGTATATGTGCACTGGATATATATATATATATATATATATATATATATATATATATATAATATATGTGCACTGGATATATATAATATATGTGCACTGGATATATTTAATATATGTGCACTAGATATATATAATATATGTGCACTGGATATTTAATATATGTGCACTGGATATATTTAATATATGTGCACTGGATATCTAATATATGTGCACTGGATATTTCATATATGTGCACTGGATGTGTCATATACGTGCAGTGGATATATATAATATTTGTGCACGGGATATTTAATATATGTGCACTGGATATTTAATATATGTGCACTGGATATATTTAATATATGTGCACTGGATATCTAATATATGTGCACTGGATATTTCATATATGTGCGCTGGATATTTCATATATGTGCACTAGATATAAATAATAAATGTGCACTGGATCTATAATATATGTGCACTGGATATATATAATATATGTGCAATGGATATATTTAATATATGTGCACTGGATATTTAATATATGTTCACTGGATATTTAATATATGTGCACTGGATATATATAATATATGTGCACTGGATATTTAATATATGTGCACTGGATATCTAATATATGTGCACTGGATATTTAATATATGTGCACTGGATATCTAATATATGTGCACTGGATATTTAATATATGTGCACTGGATATCTAATATATGTGCACTAGATATATATAATATATGTGCACTGGATATTTAATATATGTGCACTGGATATATTTAATATATGTGCACTGGATATCTAATATATGTGCACTGGATTTTTAATGTATGTGCACTGGATATAAATAAAATATGTGCACTGGATCTATAACATATGTGCACTGGATATATATACTATATGTGCACTGGATATATTTAACATATGTGCACTGGATATATAATATATGTGCACTAGATATATATATAATATATGTGCACTGGATATATATATAATATATGTGCACAGGATATATATAATATATGTGCACTGGATATATTTAATATATGTGCACTGGATATCTAATATATGTGCACTGGAAATTTAATATATGTGCACTGGATATATATGTGCACTGGATCTATAATATATGTGCACTGGATATATATAATATATGTGCACTGGATATTAAATAAATGTGCACTGTATATAAATAATATATGTGCACTGGATATATAATATATGTGCACTGGATATATATAATATATGTGCACTGGATATATTTAATATATGTGCACTGGATATATAATATATGTGCACTGGATATTATACATATCTGCACTGGATATATTTAATATATTTGCACTGGATATTTAATATATGTGCACTGGATATACATAATAAATGTGCACTGGATCTATAATATATGTGCACTGGATATATATAATATATGTGCACTGGATATATATCTATAATATATGTGCACTGGATATACATAATAAATGTGCACTGGATCTATAATATATATGCACTGGATATTTATAATATATGTGCACTGGATAAATTTAATATATGTGCACTTTATATCTAATATATGTGCACTGGATATTTAATATATGTGTACTGGATATATATATAATATATGTGCACTGGATATTTAATATATGTGCACTGGATATAAATAATATATATGCACAGGATCTATAATATATGTGCACTGGATATTTATAATATATGTGCACTGGATATATTTAATATATGTGCACTTTATATCTAATATATGTGCACTGGATATTTAATATATGTGCACTGTATATATATATATATATATATATATATATATATATATATATATATATTATATGTGCACTGGATATTTAATATATGTGCACTGGATATAAATAATATATATGCACAGGATCTATAATATATGTGCACTGGATTTATATAATATATGTGCACTGGATATATTTAATATATGTGCACTGGGTATATTTAATATATGTGCACTGGATATATAATGTATGTGCACTGAATATATATAATATATGTGCACTGGATATTTAATATATGTGCACTGGATATATATAATATATGTGCACTGGATATTTAATATATGTGCACTGGATATATATAATATATGTGCACTGGATATTTAATATATGTGCACTAGATATAAATAATATATGAGCACTGGATATTTAATATATGTGCACTGTATATATATAATATATATGCACTGGATATTTAATGTATGTGCACTGGATATAAATAATATAAGTGCACTGTATCTATAACATATGTGCACTGGATATATATACTATATGTGCACTGGATATATTTAATTTATGTGCACTGGAAATTTAATATATGTGCACTGGATATCTAATATATGTGCACTGGATATTTAATATATGTGCACTGGATATCTAATATATGTGCACTGGATATTTAATATATGTGCACTGGATATCTAATATATGTGCACTGGATATTTAATATATGTGCACTAGATATATATAATATATGTGCACTGGATATTTAATATATGTGCACTAGATATATTTAATATATGTGCACTGGATATCTAATATATGTGCACTGGATATTTAATATATGTGCACTGGATATCTAATATATGTGCACTGGATATTTAATATATGTGCACTGGATATTTATAATATATGTGCACTGGATATATTTAATATATGTGCACTTTATATCTAATATATGTGCACTGGATATTTAATATATGTGCACTGTATATATATATATATATATATATATATATATATATATATATATTATATGTGCACTGGATATTTAATATATGTGCACTGGATATAAATAATATATATGCACAGGATCTATAATATATGTGCACTGGATTTATATAATATATGTGCACTGGATATATTTAATATATGTGCACTGGGTATATTTAATATATGTGCACTGGATATATAATGTATGTGCACTGAATATATATAATATATGTGCACTGGATATTTAATATATGTGCACTGGATATAAATAATATAAGTGCACTGTATCTATAACATATGTGCACTGGATATATATACTATATGTGCACTGGATATATTTAATTTATGTGCACTGGAAATTTAATATATGTGCACTGGATATCTAATATATGTGCACTGGATATTTAATATATGTGCACTGGATATCTAATATATGTGCACTGGATATTTAATATATGTGCACTGGATATCTAATATATGTGCACTGGATATTTAATATATGTGCACTAGATATATATAATATATGTGCACTGGATATTTAATATATGTGCACTAGATATATTTAATATATGTGCACTGGATATCTAATATATGTGCACTGGATATTTAATATATGTGCACTGGATATCTAATATATGTGCACTGGATATTTAATATATGTGCACTAGATATATATAATATATGTGCACTGGATATTTAATATATGTGCACTGGATATATTTAATATATGTGCACTGGATGTTTAATGTATTTGCACTGGATATAAATAATATATGTGCACTGGATCTATAACATATGTGCACTGGATATATATACTATATGTGCACTGGATATATTTAACATATGTGCACTGGATATATAATATATGTGCACTAGATATATATAATATATGTGCACTGGATATATATATATATATATATATATAATATATGTGCACAGGATATTCATAATATATGTGCACTGGATATATTTAATATATGTGCACTGGATATCTAATATATGTGCACTGGATATATATAATATATTCACACTGGATATGTAATATATATGTGCACTGGATATGTAATATATGTGCTCTGGATATTTAATATATGTGCACTGGATATTTAATTTATGTGCACTGGATATATTTGTTATACGTGCACTGGATATTTAATATATGTGCACTGGATATATTTAATATATGTGCACTGTATATCTAATACATGTGCACTGGATATTTAATATATGTGCACTGGATATCTAATATATGTGCACTGGATTTTTAATATATGTGCACTGGATATCTAATATATGTGCATTGGATATCTAATACATGTGCACTGGATATCTAATATATGTGCACTGGATATTTAATATATGTGCACTGGATATATTTAATATATGTGCACTGTATATCTAATATATGTGCACTGGATATTTAATATATGTGCACTGGATATCTAATATATGTGCACTGGATATTTAATATATGTGCACTGGATATCTAATATATGTGCACTGGATATTTAATATATGTGCACTGGATATATTTAATATATGTGCACTGTATATCTAATATATGTGCACTGGATATGTAATATATGTGCAGTGGATATCGAATATATGTGCACTGGATATCTAATATATGTGCACTGGATATTTAATGTATGTGCACTGGATATAAATAATATATGTGCACTGGATCTATAACATATGTGCACTGGATATATATACTTTATGTGCACTGGATAAATTTAACATATGTGCACTGGATATATAATATATGTGCACTGGATATTTAATATATGTGTACTAGATATATATAATATATGTGCAATGGATATTTAATATATGTGCACCGGATATATATAATATATGTGCACTGGATATCTAATATATGTGCACTGGATATTTAATGTATGTGCACTGGATATAAATAATATATGTGCACTGGATCTATAACATATGTGCACTGGATATATATACTTTATGTGCACTGGATAAATTTAACATATGTGCACTGGATATATAATATATGTGCACTGGATATTTAATATATGTGCACTAGATATATATAATATATGTGCACTGGAAATTTAATATATGTGCACTGGATATTTAATATATGTGCACTGAATATTTAGTATATGTGCACTGGATATATATAATATATGTGCACTGGAAATTTAATATATGTGCACTGGATATTTAATATATGTGCACTGAATATTTAGTATATGTGCACTGGATATTTAATATATTTGCACTAGATATATATAATATATGTGCACTGGATATTTAATATATGTGCACTGGATATATTTAATATATGTGCACTGTATATCTAATATATGTGCACTGGATATTTAATATATGTGCACTGGATATCTAATATATGTGCACTGGATATTTAATATATGTGCACTGGATATCTAATATATGTGCACTGGATATTTAATATATCTGCACTGGATATCTAATATATGTGCACTGGATATTTAATATATTTGCACTAGATATATATAATATATGTGCACTGGATATCTAATATATGTGCACTGGATGTTTAATGTATGTGCACTGGATATAAATAATATATGTGCACTGGATCTATAACATATGTGCACTGGATATATATATATACTATATGTGCACTGGATATATTTAACATATTTGCACTGGATATATTATATATGTGCACTGGATATTTAGTATATGTGCACTGGATATATATATAATATATGTGCACAGGATATATATAATATATGTGCACTGGATATATTTAATATATGTGCACTGGATATCTAATATATGTGCACTGGATATATATATAATATATGCGCACTGGATATTTAATATATATGTGCACTGGATATGTAATACATGTGCACTGGATATTTAATATATGTGCACTGGATATTTAATTTATGTGCACTGGATATATTTATTATATGTGCACTGGATATTTAATATATGTGCACTGGATATCTAATATATGTGCACTGGATATTTAAAATATGTGCACTGGATATATATGATATATGTGCACTGGATATTTAATATATGTGCACTGGATATTTAATATATGTGCACTGGATATATATAGTATATGTGGACTGGATATATTTAATATATGTGGACTGGATATATTTAATATATGCGCACTGGATATTTAATATATGTGCACTGGATAATTAAAATAAGTGCACTGGAAATATTTAATATATGTGCACTGGAAATTTAATATATGTGCACTGGATATTTAATATATGTGCACTGGATATAAATAATATTTCTGCACTGGATATTTAATATATGAGCACTGGATATTTAATATATGTGCACTGGATATTTAATATATGTGCACCGGATATATTTAATATATGTGCAATGGATATCTTATAAATGTGCACTGGATATTTTATATATGTGCACTGGATATAAATAATAAATGTGCACTTGATCTATAATATATGTGCACTGGATAAATATAATATATGTGCACTGGATATATTTAATATATGTGCACTGGATATTAAATATATGTGCACTGGATATTTTATATATGTGCACTGGATATTTAGTATATGTGCACTGGATATATATATAATATATGTGCACTGGATATATATATAATATATGTGCACTGGATATATTTAATATATGTGCACTAGATATATATAATATATGTGCACTGGATATTTAATATATGTGCACTGGATATATTTAATATATGTGCACTGGATATCTAATATATGTGCACTGGATATTTCATATATGTGCACTGGATATTTCATATACGTGCACTGGATATATATAATATTTGTGCACGGGATATTTAATATATGTGCACTGGTTATTTAATATATGTGCAATGGATATATTTAATATATGTGCACTGGATATCTAATATGTGTGCACTGGATATTTCATATATGTGCGCTGGATATTTCATATATGTGCACTGGATATAAATAATAAATGTGCACTGGATCTATAATATATGTGCACTGGATATATATAGTATATGTGGACTGGATATATTTAATATATGTGGACTGGATATATTTAATATATGCGCACTGGATATTTAATATGTGTGCACTGGATAATTAATATATGTGCACTGGTTATATATAATATATGTGCACTGGATATTTAATATAAGTGCACTGGAAATATTTAATATATGTGCACTGGAAATTTAATATATGTGCACTGGATATTTAATATATGAGCACGGGATATCTAATATATGTGCACTGGATATTTAATATATGTGCACTGGATATATTTAATATATGTGCACTGGATATCTTATAAATGTGCACTGGATATTTTATATATGTGCACTGGATATAAATAATAAATGTGCACTTGATCTATAATATATGTGCACTGGATATATATAATATATGTGCACTGGATATAAATAATATTTGTGCACTGGATATTTAATATATGAGCACGGGATATCTAATATATGTGCACTGGATATTTAATATATGTGCACCGGATATATTTATTATATATGCGCACTTGATATCTTATAAATGTGCACTGGATATTTTATATATGTGCACTGGATATTTTATATATGTGCACTGGATATAAATAATAAATGTGCACTTTATCTATAATATATGTGCACTGGATATATATAATATATGTGCACTGGATATATTTAATATATGTGCACTGGATATTAAATATATGTGCACTGGATATTTTATATATGTGCACTGGATATTTAGTATATGTGCACTGGATATATATATAATATATGTGCACTGGATATATATAATATATGTGCACTGGATATATTTAATATATGTGCACTAGATATATATAATATATGTGCACTGGATATTTAATATATGTGCACTGGATATATTTAATATATGTGCACTGGATATCTAATATATGTGCACTGGATATTTCATATATGTGCACTGGATATTTCATATATGTGCACTGGATATATATAATATTTGTGCACGGGATATTTAATATATGTGCACTGGATATTTAATATATGTGCACTGGATATATTTAATATATGTGCACTGGATATCTAATATATGTGCACTGGATATTTCATATATGTGCGCTGGATATTTCATATATGTGCACTGGATCTATAATATATGTGCACTGGATATATATAATATATGTGCACTGGATATATTTAATATATGTGCACTGGATATCTAATATATGTGCACTGGATATTTAATATATGTGCACTGGATATACATAATATATGTGCACTGGATCTATAATATATGTGCACTGGATATTTTTAATATATGTGCACTGGATATTTAATATATGTGCACTGGATATTTCATGTATGTGCACTGGATATATATAATATATGTGCACTGGATATTTAATATATGTGCAATGGATATAAATAATATATGTGCACAGGATCTATAATATATGTGCACTGGATTTATATAATATTTGTGCACTGGATATATGTAATATATGTGCACTGGATATTTAATATATGTGCACTGGATATATATAATATATGTGCACTGGATATTTAATATATGTGCACTGGATATATTTCATATATGTGCACTGGATATCTAATATATGTGCACTGGATATTTAATATATGTGCAATGTATATACATAATATATGTGCACTGGATCTATAATATATGTGCACTGGATATATTTAATATATGTGCACTGGATATTTAATATATGTGCACTGATATTTAATATATGTGCACTGGATATATATAATATATGTGCACTGGATATTTAATATATGTGCACTGAATATAAATAATATATGTGCACTGAATATTTAACATATGTGCACTGGATATATTTAATATATGTGCACTGGATATCTAATATATGTTCACTGGATATTTAATATATGTGCACTGGATATATATGTGCACTGGATCTATAATATATGTGCACTGGATATATATAATATATGTGCACTGGATATTTAATATATGTGCACTGTATATAAATAATATATGTGCACTGGATATATAATATATGTGCACGGGATATATATAATATATGTGCACTGGATATATTTAATATATGTGCACTGGATATATAATATATGTGCACTGGATATTATACATATCTGCACTGGATATATTTAATAAATTTGCAATGGATATTTAATATATGTGCACTGGATATACATAATAAATGTGCACTGGATCTATAATATATGTGCACTGGATATATATAATATATGTGCACTGGATATATATCTATAATATATGTGCACTGGATCTATAATATATGTGCACTGGATATTTATAATATATGTGCAATGGATAAATTTTATATATGTGCACTTTATATCTAATATATGTGCACTGGATATTTAATATATGTGCACTGGATATCTAATATATGTGCACTGGATATTTCATATATGTGCACTGGATATTTCATATATGTGCACTGGATATATATAATATTTGTGCACGGGATATTTAATATATGTGCACTGGATATTTAATATATGTGCACTGGATATATTTAATATATGTGCACTGGATATCTAATATATGTGCACTGGATATTTCATATATGTGCGCTGGATATTTTATATATGTGCACTGGATATAAATAATAAATATGCACTGGATCTATAATATATGTGCACTGGATATATTTAATATATGTGCACTGGATATATTTAATATATGTGCACTGGATATTTAATATATGTGCACTGGATATTTAATATATGTGCACTGGATATATATAATATATGTGCACTGGATATTTAATATATGTGCACTGGATATCTAATATATGTGCACTGGATATTTAATATATGTGCACTGGATATCTAATATATGTGCACTGGATATTTAATATATGTGCACTAGATATATATACTATATGTGCACTGGATATTTAATATCTGTGCACTGGATATATTTAATATATGTGCACTGTATATCTAATATATGTGCACTGGATATTTAATATATGTGCACTGGATATCTAATATATGTGCACTGGATATTTAATATATGTGCATTAGATATATATAATATATGTGCACTGGATATTTAATATATGTGCACTGGATATATTTAATATATGTGCACTGGATATCTAATATATGTGCACTGGATTTTTAATGTATGTGCACTGGATATAAATAATATATGTGCACTGGATCTATAACATATGTGCACTGGATATATATACTATATGTGCACTGGATATATTTAACATATGTGCACTGGATATATAATATATGTGCACTAGATATATATATAATATATGTGCACTGGATATATATATAATATATGTGCACAGGATATATATAATATATGTGCACTGGATATATTTAATATATGTGCACTGGATATCTAATATATGTGCACTGGATATATATAATATATGCACACTGGATATGTAATATATATGTGCACTGGATATGTAATATATGTGCTCTGGATATTTAATATATGTGCACTGGATATTTAATTTATGTCCACTGGATATATTTATTATACGTGCACTGGATATTTAATATATGTGCCCTGGATATCTAATATGTGTGCACTGGATATTTAATATATGTGCACTGGATATATATAATATATGTGCACTGGGTATTTAATATATGTGCACTGGATATTTAATATATGTGCACTGGATATATTTAATATATGTGCACTGGATATTTAATATATGTGCACTGGATATATTTAATATATGTGCACTGGATATTTTATAAATGTGCACTGGATATTTCATATATGTGCACTGGATATAAATAATAAATGTGCACTGGATCTATAATATATGTGCACTGGATATATATAATATATGTGCACTGGATATATTTAATATATGTGCACTGGATATCTAATATATGTGCACTGGATATTTAATATATGTGCACTGGATATATATAATATATCTGCACTGGATATTTAATATATGTGCACTGGATATCTAATATATGTGCACTGGATATTTAATATGTGTGCACTGGATATAAATAATAAATGTGCACTGGATCTATAATACATGTGCACTGGATATATATAATATATATGCACTGGATATATATAATATATGTGCACTGGATATCTAATATATGTGCACTGGATATTTAATATATATGCACTGGATATATTTATTATATGTGCACTGGATATATAATGTATGTGCACTGGATATCTAATATGTGTGCACTGGATATTTAATATATGTGCACTGGATATATTTATTATATGTGCACTGGATATTTAATATATGTGCACTGGATATCTAATATGTGTGCAATGGATATTTAATATATGTGCACTGGATATATATAATATATGTGCACTGGATAGTTAATATATGTGCACTGCATATTTAATATATGTGCACTGGATATATTTAATATATGTGCACTGGATATTTAAAATATGTGCACTTGATATATATGATATATGTGCACTGGATCTATAATAAATGTGCACTGGATATATATAATATATGTGCACTGGATATATATCTATAATATATGTGCACTGGATATTTAATATATGTGCACTGGATATTTAAAATATGTGCACTGGATATAAATAATATATGTGCACTGGATCTATAATTGTATGTGCACTTGATATATATAATATATGTGCACTGGATATATTTAATATATGTGTACTGGATATATAATATATGTGCACTGGATATGTATAATATATGTGCACTGGATATTTAATATATGTGCACTGCATATAAATTATAAATGTGCATGGGATCTATAATATATGTGCACTGGATATATATATAATATATGTGCACTGGATATATTTAATATGTGTGCACTGGATATATTTAATATATGTGCACTGGATATCTAATATGTATGCACTGGATATTTAATATATGTGCACTGGATATTTAATATATGTGCACTGGATATATATAATATATGTGCACTGGATATATAATATATGTGCACTAGATATTTAATATATGTGCACTGGATATCTAATATATGTGCACTGGATATTTAATATATGTGCACTGGATATTTAATATATGTGCACTGGATATATATAATATATGTGCACTGGATATATAATATATGTGCTCTGGATATTTAATATATGTGCACTAGATATTTAATATATGTGCACTGGATATCTAATATATGTGCACTGGATATTTAATATATGTGCACTGGATATTTAATATATGTGCACTGGATATCTAATATATGTGCACTGGATATATATGATATATGTGCACTGGATATTTAATATATATGCACTGGATATCTAATATGTGTGCACTGGATATTTAATATATGTGCTCTGGATATTTAAAATATTTGTGCACTGGATATTTAATATATGTGCACTGGATATATAATATATGTGCACTGGATATTTAATATATGTGCACTGGATATATAATATATGTGCACTGGATATTTAATATATGTACACTGGATCTATAATTTATGTGCATTGGATATATAAAATATGTGCACTGGATATATTCCTAATATATTTGCACTGGATATATATAATATATGTTCACTGGATATATATAATATATGTGCACTGGATATATAATATATGTGCACTGAATATTTAATATATGAGCACTGGATATATAATATATGTGCACTGGATATTTATAATATATGTGCACTGGATATAAATAATAAATGTGCACTGGATCTATAATATATGTGCACTGGATATATAATATATATGTGCACCGGATATATTTAATATATGTGCACTGGATATTTAATATATGTGCACTGGATATATATAATATATGTGCACTGGATATTTAATATATGTGCACTGGATCTATAATATATGTGCACTGGATATATAATATATATGTGCACTGGATATATTTAATATATGTGCACTGGATATATAATATATGTGCACTGGATATATATAATATATGTGCACTGGATATATTTAATATGTGTGCACTGGATATTTAATATATGTGCACTGGATATTTAATATATGTGCACTATATATATTTAATATATGTGCACTGGATATTTAATATATGTGCACTGGATATATAATTTATATGCACTGGATATATTTAATATATGTGCACTGGATCTATAACATATGTGCACTGGATATATATACTATATGTGCACTGGATATATTTAATATATGTGCTTTGGATATCTAATATATGTGCACTGGATAATTAATATATGTGCACTGGATATACATAATATATGTGCAGTGGATATTTAATATATATGCACTGAATATTTAATATATGAGCACTGGATATATTTAATATATGTGCACTGGATATTTAATATATGTGCACTGGATATGTAATATATGTTCACTGGATATCTAATACATGCGCACTGGATATATATAATATAGGTGCACTGGATAATTAATATATGTGCACTGGATAAATATAATATATTTGCACTGGATATGTAATATATGTGCACTGGATATTTAAAATATGTGCACTGGATATATATAATATATGTGCACAGGATATTTAATATATGTGCACTGGATCCATAATATATGTGCACTGGATATATATAATATATGTGCACTGGATATATATAATATATGTGCACTGGATATTTAATATATGTTCACTGGATATCTAATAGATGTGTACTGGATAATTAATATATGTGCACTGGATATATATGATATATGTGCACTGGATATTTAATATATGTGCACTGGATATCTAATATGTGTGCACTGGATATTTAATATATGTGCACTGGATATATATAATATATGTGCACTTGATATTTAATATATGTGCACTTGATATTTAATATATGTGCACTGGATATTTAATATACGTGCACTGGATATCTAATATATGTGCACTGGATATCTAATATGTGTGCACTGGATATTTAATATATGTGCACTGGATATATATAATATATGTGCACTGGATATATATAATGTATGTGCACTGGATATATTTAATATATGTGCACTGGATAACTAATATATGTGCACTGGATATTTAATATATGTGCACTGGATATCTAATATATGTGCACTGGATATTTAATATATGTGCACTGGATATATATTATATATGTGGACTGGATATATTTAATATATGTGGACTGGATATACTAAATATATGCGCACTGGATATTTAATATATGTGCACTGGATATTTAATATATGTGCACTGTATATATATAACATATGTGCAGTGGATATTTAATATATGTGCACTGGATATCTAATATATGTGCACTGGATATATATAATATATGTGCACTGGATATATTTAATATATTTGCACTGGATATTTAATATATGTGCACTGGATATTTAATATATGTGCAGTGGATATTTAATA
Organism: Leptodactylus fuscus; assembly: GCF_031893055.1. NCBI lineage: Eukaryota > Metazoa > Chordata > Amphibia > Anura > Leptodactylidae > Leptodactylus > Leptodactylus fuscus. The sequence goes on from NW_027440202.1 coordinate 1,471,403, forward strand.
TATGTGCACTGGATATCTAATATATGTGCACTGGATATTTAATATATGTGCACTGGATATCTAATATATGTGCACTGGATATTTAATATATGTGCACTGGATATCTAATATATGTGCACTGGATATTTAATATATGTGCACTGGATATATATAATATATATGCACTGGATATATTTAATATATGTGCACTAAATATATTTAATATATGTGCATTGGATATTTAATATATGTGCACTGATATTTAATATATGTGCACTGTATATATATAATATATGTGCACTGGATATATTTAATATATGTGCACTGGATATTTAATATATGTGCACTGGATATCTAATATGTGTTTACTGGATATTTAATATATGTGCACTGGATATTTAATATATGTGCACTGGATATATTTAATATATGTGCACTGGATATCTAATATATGTGCACTGGATATGTTTAATATATGTGCACTGGATATATATAATATATGTGCACTGGATATTTAATATATGTGCACTGGATATATATAATATATGTGCACTGGATATTTAATATATGTGCACTGGATATCTAATATGTGTGCACTGGATACTTAATATATGTGCACTGGATATATTTAATATATGTGCACTGGATATTTAATATATGTGCACTGGATATTTAATATATGTGCACTGGATATATTTATTATATGTGCACTGGATATTTAATATATGTGCACTGGATATCTAATATGTGTGCACTGGATATTTAATATATGTGCACTGGATATCTAATATATGTTCACTGGATATTTAATATATGTGCACGGGATATATTTAATATATGTGCACTGTATATCTAATATATGTGCACTGGATATTTAATATATGTGCACTGGATATCTAATATATGTGCACTGGATATATATACTATATGTGCACTGGATATATATACTATATGTGCACTGGATATATTTAATTTATGTGCACTGGATATTTAATATATGTGCACTGGATATATATACTATATGTGCACTGGATATATTTAATTTATGTGCACTGGATATTTAATATATGTGCACTGGATATATATAATATATGTGCACTGGATATTTAATATATGTGCACTGGATATATATAATATATGTGCACTGGATATTTAATATATGTGCACTGGATATATATAATATATGTGCACTGGATATTTAATATATGTGCACTGGATATCTAATATGTGTGCACTGGATACTTAATATATGTGCACTGGATATTTAATATGTGTGCACTGGATATATTTAATATATGTGCACTGGATATCTAATATATGTGCACTGGATAATTAATATATGTGCACTGGATATATATGATATATGTGCACTGGATATTTAATATATGTGCACTGGATATCTAATATGTATGCACTGGATATTTAATATATGTGCACTGGATATTTAATATATGTGCACTGGATATATATAATATATGTGCACTGGATATCTAATATATGTGCACTGGATATTTAATATATGTGCACTAGATATTTAATATATGTGCACTGGATATCTAATATATGTGCACTGGATATTTAATATATGTGCACTGGATATTTAATATATGTGCACTGGATATATTTAATATATGTGCACTGGATATCTAATATATGTGCACTGGATAATTAATATATGTGCACTGGAAATATATGATATATGTGCACTGGATATTTAATATATGTGCACTGGATATCTAATATGTATGCACTGGATATTTAATATATGTGCACTGGATATTTAATATATGTGCACTGGATATATATAATATATGTGCACTGGATATATAATATATGTGCACTAGATATTTAATATATGTGCACTGGATATCTAATATATGTGCACTGGATATTTAATATATGTGCACTGGATATTTAATATATGTGCACTGGATATATATAATATATGTGCACTGGATATATAATATATGTGCACTGGATATTTAATATATGTGCACTAGATATTTAATATATGTGCACTGGATATCTAATATATGTGCACTGGATATTTAATATATGTGCACTGGATATTTAATATATGTGCACTGGATATCTAATATATGTGCACTGGATATATATGATATATGTGCACTGGATATTTAATATATATGCACTGGATATCTAATATGTGTGCACTGGATATTTAATATATGTGCTCTGGATATTTAAAATATTTGTGCACTGGATATTTAATATATGTGCACTGGATATATAATATATGTGCACTGGATATTTAATATATGTGCACTGGATATATAATATATGTGCACTGGATATTTAATATATGTACACTGGATCTATAATTTATGTGCATTGGATATATAAAATATGTGCACTGGATATATTCCTAATATATTTGCACTGGATATATATAATATATGTTCACTGGATATATATAATATATGTGCACTGGATATATAATATATGTGCACTGAATATTTAATATATGAGCACTGGATATATAATATATGTGCACTGGATATTTATAATATATGTGCACTGGATATAAATAATAAATGTGCACTGGATCTATAATATATGTGCACTGGATATATAATATATATGTGCACCGGATATATTTAATATATGTGCACTGGATATTTAATATATGTGCACTGGATATATATAATATATGTGCACTGGATATTTAATATATGTGCACTGGATCTATAATATATGTGCACTGGATATATAATATATATGTGCACTGGATATATTTAATATATGTGCACTGGATATATAATATATGTGCACTGGATATATATAATATATGTGCACTGGATATATTTAATATGTGTGCACTGGATATTTAATATATGTGCACTGGATATTTAATATATGTGCACTATATATATTTAATATATGTGCACTGGATATTTAATATATGTGCACTGGATATATAATTTATATGCACTGGATATATTTAATATATGTGCACTGGATCTATAACATATGTGCACTGGATATATATACTATATGTGCACTGGATATATTTAATATATGTGCTTTGGATATCTAATATATGTGCACTGGATAATTAATATATGTGCACTGGATATACATAATATATGTGCAGTGGATATTTAATATATATGCACTGAATATTTAATATATGAGCACTGGATATATTTAATATATGTGCACTGGATATTTAATATATGTGCACTGGATATGTAATATATGTTCACCGGATATCTAATACATGCGCACTGGATATATATAATATAGGTGCACTGGATAATTAATATATGTGCACTGGATAAATATAATATATTTGCACTGGATATGTAATATATGTGCACTGGATATTTAAAATATGTGCACTGGATATATATAATATATGTGCACAGGATATTTAATATATGTGCACTGGATCCATAATATATGTGCACTGGATATATATAATATATGTGCACTGGATATATATAATATATGTGCACTGGATATTTAATATATGTTCACTGGATATCTAATAGATGTGTACTGGATAATTAATATATGTGCACTGGATATATATGATATATGTGCACTGGATATTTAATATATGTGCACTGGATATCTAATATGTGTGCACTGGATATTTAATATATGTGCACTGGATATATATAATATATGTGCACTTGATATTTAATATATGTGCACTTGATATTTAATATATGTGCACTGGATATTTAATATACGTGCACTGGATATCTAATATATGTGCACTGGATATCTAATATGTGTGCACTGGATATTTAATATATGTGCACTGGATATATATAATATATGTGCACTGGATATATATAATGTATGTGCACTGGATATATTTAATATATGTGCACTGGATAACTAATATATGTGCACTGGATATTTAATATATGTGCACTGGATATCTAATATATGTGCACTGGATATTTAATATATGTGCACTGGATATATATTATATATGTGGACTGGATATATTTAATATATGTGGACTGGATATACTAAATATATGCGCACTGGATATTTAATATATGTGCACTGGATATTTAATATATGTGCACTGTATATATATAACATATGTGCAGTGGATATTTAATATATGTGCACTGGATATCTAATATATGTGCACTGGATATATATAATATATGTGCACTGGATATATTTAATATATTTGCACTGGATATTTAATATATGTGCACTGGATATTTAATATATGTGCAGTGGATATTTAATATATGTGCACTGGATATCTAATATATGTGCACTGGATATTTAATATATGTGCACTGGATATCTAATATATGTGCACTGGATATTTAATATATGTGCACTGGATATCTAATATATGTGCACTGGATATTTAATATATGTGCACTGGATATATATAATATATATGCACTGGATATATTTAATATATGTGCACTAAATATATTTAATATATGTGCATTGGATATTTAATATATGTGCACTGATATTTAATATATGTGCACTGTATATATATAATATATGTGCACTGGATATATTTAATATATGTGCACTGGATATTTAATATATGTGCACTGGATATCTAATATGTGTTTACTGGATATTTAATATATGTGCACTGGATATTTAATATATGTGCACTGGATATATTTAATATATGTGCACTGGATATCTAATATATGTGCACTGGATATGTTTAATATATGTGCACTGGATATATATAATATATGTGCACTGGATATTTAATATATGTGCACTGGATATATATAATATATGTGCACTGGATATTTAATATATGTGCACTGGATATCTAATATGTGTGCACTGGATACTTAATATATGTGCACTGGATATATTTAATATATGTGCACTGGATATTTAATATATGTGCACTGGATATTTAATATATGTGCACTGGATATATTTATTATATGTGCACTGGATATTTAATATATGTGCACTGGATATCTAATATGTGTGCACTGGATATTTAATATATGTGCACTGGATATTTAATATATGTGCACTGGATATATTTAATATATGTGCACTTGATATCTAATATATGTGCACTGGATAATTAATATATGTGCACTGGATATATATGATATATGTGCACTGGATATTTAATATATGTGCACTGGATATCTAATATATGTGCACTGGATATTCAATATATGTGCACTGGATATATATAATATATGTGGACTGGATATATTTAATATATGTGGACTGGATATATTTAATATATGCGCACTGGATATTTAATATATGTGCACTGAATATATATAAAATATGCGCACTGGATATTTAATATATGTGCACAGGATATATATGATATATGTGCACTGGATATTTAATATTTGTGCACTGGATATTTAATATATGTGCAATGGATATATATATATATAATATGTGTGGACTGGATATACTTAATATATGTGGACTGGATATATTTAATATATGTGCACTGGATATTTAGTATATGTGCACTGGATATTTAAAATATGTGCACTGGATATCTAATATATGTGCACTGGATATTTAATGTATGTGCACTGAATATAAATAATATATGTGCACTGGATCTAAAACATATGTGCACTGGATATATATACTATATGTGCACTGGAAGTATTTAACATATGTGCACTGGATATTTAATATATGTGCACTGGATATTTAATATATGTGCAGTGGATATTTAATATATGTGCACTGGATATATATAATATATGTGCACTGGATATATATAATATATGTGCACTGGATATTTAATATATGTTCACTGGATATCTAATATATGTGCACTGGATAATTAATATATGTGCACTGGATATATATGATATATGTGCACTGGATATTTAATATATGTGCACTGGATATCTAATATGTGTGCACTGGATATTTAATATATGTGCACTGGATATATATAATATATGTGCACTTGATATTTAATATATGTGCACTGGATATTTAATATACGTGCACTGGATATCTAATATATGTGCACTGGATATCTAATATGTGTGCACTGGATATTTAATATATGTGCACTGGATATATATAATATATGTGCACTGGATATATTTAATATATGTGCACTGGATATCTAATATATTTGCACTGGATATTTAATATATGTGCACTGGATATCTAATATATGTGCACTGGATATTTAATATATGTGCACTGGATATATATTATATATGTGGACTGGATATATTTAATATATGTGGACTGGATATACTAAATATATGCGCACTGGATATTTAATATATGTGCACTGGATATTTAATATATGTGCACTGTATATATATAATATATGTGCTGTGGATATTTAATATATGTGCACTGGATATCTAATATATGTGCACTGGATATATATAATATATGTGCACTGGATATATTTAATATATTTGCACTGGATATTTAATATATGTGCACTGGATATTTAATATATGTGCAGTGGATATTTAATATATGTGCACTGGATATCTAATATATGTGCACTGGATATTTAATATATGTGCACTGGATATCTAATATATGTGCACTGGATATTTAATATATGTGCACTGTATATATATAATATATGTGCACTGGATATATTTAATATATGTGCACTGGATATTTAATATATGTGCACTGGATATCTAATATGTGTTTACTGGATATTTAATATATGTGCACTGGATATTTAATATATGTGCACTGGATATATTTAATATATGTGCACTGGATATCTAATATATGTGCACTGGATATGTTTAATATATGTGCACTGGATATATATAATATATGTGCACTGGATATTTAATATATGTGCACTGGATATATATAATATATGTGCACTGGATATTTAATATATGTGCACTGGATATCTAATATGTGTGCACTGGATATTTAATATATGTGCACTGGATATTTAATATATGTGCACTGGATATATTTAATATATGTGCACTTGATATCTAATATATGTGCACTGGATAATTAATATATGTGCACTGGATATATATGATATATGTGCACTGGATATTTAATATATGTGCACTGGATATCTAATATATGTGCACTGGATATTCAATATATGTGCACTGGATATATATAATATATGTGGACTGGATATATTTAATATATGTGGACTGGATATATTTAATATATGCGCACTGGATATTTAATATATGTGCACTGAATATATATAAAATATGCGCACTGGATATTTAATATATGTGCACAGGATATATATGATATATGTGCACTGGATATTTAATATTTGTGCACTGGATATTTAATATATGTGCAATGGATATATATATATAATATGTGTGGACTGGATATACTTAATATATGTGGACTGGATATATTTAATATATGTGCACTGGATATTTAGTATATGTGCACTGGATATTTAAAATATGTGCACTGGATATAATAATAATAATAATACATTTTATTTATATAGCGCCAACATATTCCGCAGCGCTGTACAATTTATAGGGTTCAGATACAGACATACATAACAAAGAACGTCATTTCACACAATGGGACTGAGGGCCCTGCTCAAAAGAGCTTACAATCTATGAGGTAGAGAGGGTGACACAAGAGGTAGCAGGGGCGGCATTGCTTATACAGTGTTCAGACAATTTTGTGCATTAGGAATTGTGATAGGCTTGTCTGAAAAGATGCGTCTTTAGTTTGCGTTTGAAACTGTAGAAGTTGGGAGTTAATCTGATTGTCCGGGGTAGAGCATTCCAGAGAAGTGGTGCAGCTCGGGAGAAGTCTTGTATACGAGCATGGGAGGTTCTGATAATAGAGGATGTAAGTGTTAGGTCATTGAGTGAGCGGAGAGCACGGGTTGGGCGGTAGACAGAGATGAGGGAAGAAATGTAGGGAGGTGCGGCATTATGGAGAGCCTTGTGGATGAGAGTAATAACTTTATATTTTATTCTATAATGAATAGGCAGCCAATGTAGCGACTGGCACAGACCGGAGGCATCGCTGTAGCGTCTAGCCTGATAGATGAGCCTGGCCGCTGCATTCAGAATAGATTGTAGAGGAGAGAGTTTAGTGAGGGGAAGACCGATTAGTAAGGAATTACAGTAGTCAAGGCGAGAATGAATCAGAGAGACAATAAGTGTCTTTAGTGTATCTCTGGTAAGGAAAGGGCATATTCTGGAGATGTTTTTGAGGTGGAGGTGACATGAACGTGCGAGTGATTCAATATGAGGGGTGAAGGAAAGGTCTGCGTCAAATATGACCCCAAGGCAGCGGGCATGCTGCCTAGGAGTTATAGTAAGGCCTGAGACTGCAATGGATATATCAGGGACAGATCTGTTAGATGGTGGAAACAGTAGTAGTTCAGTCTTAGAGAGATTTAGTTTCAGATAGAGCGAGGACATGATATTAGAGACAGCAGAGAGACAGTCACTGGTGTTCTGAATGAGTGCAGGGGTGATGTCACGGGAAGATGTGTATAATTGGGTGTCATCAGCATAAAGATGGTACCTGAAGCCAAATCTGGCGATGGTTTGTCCAATGGGGGCTGTGTAGAGAGAAAAGAGCAGGGGGCCGAGGACCGAGCCCTGAGGAACCCCAACAGCAAGGGAAAGAGGGGAGGAAACAGAGCCCGCAAATGATACACTGAAAGTGCGGCCTGAGAGATAAGAGGAGAACCAGGAGAGCGCAGTGTCATTGAGGCCAACTGAGCGGAGCATAGTGAGGAGAAGTTGATGGTCAACAGTGTCAAAAGCTGCAGAGAGGTCCAGAAGAATAAGAAGAGAGAAGTCACCATTGGATTTAGCCTTTGGTAGATCATTAGAGACTTTTGTGAGAGCTGTTTCAGTAGAGTGCAGAGCGCGGAAATCTAATATATGTGCACTGGATATTTAATGTATGTGCACTGAATATAAATAATATATGTGCACTGGATCTAAAACATATGTGCACTGGATATATATACTATATGTGCACTGGAAGTATTTAACATATGTGCACTGGATATTTAATATATGTGCAGTGGATATTTAATATATGTGCAGTGGATATTTAATATATGTGCACTGGATATCTAATATATGTGCACTGGATATTTAATATATGTGCACTGGATATCTAATATATGTGCACTGGATATTTAATATATGTGCACTGGATATCTAATATATGTGCACTGGATATTTAATATATGTGCACTGGATATATATAATATATATGCACTGGATATATTTAATATATGTGCACTAAATATATTTAATATATGTGCATTGGATATTTAATATATGTGCACTGATATTTAATATATGTGCACTGTATATATATAATATATGTGCACTGGATATATTTAATATATGTGCACTGGATATTTAATATATGTGCACTGAATATATATAAAATATGCGCACTGGATATTTAATATATGTGCACAGGATATATATGATATATGTGCACTGGATATTTAATATTTGTGCACTGGATATTTAATATATGTGCAATGGATATATATATATATAATATGTGTGGACTGGATATACTTAATATATGTGGACTGGATATATTTAATATATGTGCACTGGATATTTAGTATATGTGCACTGGATATTTAAAATATGTGCACTGGATATCTAATATATGTGCACTGGATATTTAATGTATGTGCACTGAATATAAATAATATATGTGCACTGGATCTAAAACATATGTGCACTGGATATATATACTATATGTGCACTGGAAGTATTTAACATATGTGCACTGGATATTTAATATATGTGCACTGGATATTTAATATATGTGCAGTGGATATTTAATATATGTGCACTGGATATCTAATATATGTGCACTGGATATTTAATATATGTGCACTGGATATCTAATATATGTGCACTGGATATTTAATATATGTGCACTGGATATCTAATATATGTGCACTGGATATTTAATATATGTGCACTGGATATATATAATATATATGCACTGGATATATTTAATATATGTGCACTAAATATATTTAATATATGTGCATTGGATATTTAATATATGTGCACTGAAATTTAATATATGTGCACTGTATATATATAATATATGTGCACTGGATATATTTAATATATGTGCACTGGATATTTAATATATGTGCACTGGATATCTAATATGTGTTTACTGGATATTTAATATATGTGCACTGGATATTTAATATATGTGCACTGGATATATTTAATATATGTGCACTGGATATCTAATATATGTGCACTGGATATGTTTAATATATGTGCACTGGATATATATAATATATGTGCACTGGATATTTAATATATGTGCACTGGATATATATAATATATGTGCACTGGATATCTAATATATGTGCACTGGATATGTTTAATATATGTGCACTGGATATATTTAATATATGTGCACTGGATATTTAATATATGTGCACTGGATATCTAATATGTGTGCACTGGATATTTAATATATGTGCACTGGATATTTAATATATGTGCACTGGATATATTTAATATATGTGCACTTGATATCTAATATATGTGCACTGGATAATTAATATATGTGCACTGGATATATATAATATATGTGCACTGGATATATTTAATATATTTGCACTGGATATTTAATATATGTGCACTGGATATTTAATATATGTGCAGTGGATATTTAATATATGTGCACTGGATATCTAATATATGTGCACTGGATATTTAATATATGTGCACTGGATATCTAATATATGTGCACTGGATATTTAATATATGTGCACTGGATATATATAATATATATGCACTGGATATATTTAATATATGTGCACTAAATATATTTAATATATGTGCATTGGATATTTAATATATGTGCACTGATATTTAATATATGTGCACTGTATATATATATAATATATGTGCACTGGATATATTTAATATATGTGCACTGGATATTTAATATATGTGCACTGGATATCTAATATGTGTTTACTGGATATTTAATATATGTGCACTGGATATTTAATATATGTGCACTGGATATATTTAATATATGTGCACTGGATATCTAATATATGTGCACTGGATATGTTTAATATATGTGCACTGGATATATATAATATATGTGCACTGGATATTTAATATATGTGCACTGGATATATATAATATATGTGCACTGGATATTTAATATATGTGCACTGGATATCTAATATGTGTGCACTGGATACTTAATATATGTGCACTGGATATATTTAATATATGTGCACTGGATATTTAATATATGTGCACTGGATATTTAATATATGTGCACTGGATATATTTAATATATGTGCACTGGATATTTAATATATGTGCACTGGATATCTAATATGTCTGCACTGGATATTTAATATATGTGCACTGGATATTTAATATATGTGCACTGGATATATTTAATATATGTGCACTTGATATCTAATATATGTGCACTGGATAATTAATATATGTGCACTGGATATATATGATATATGTGCACTGGATAATTAATATATGTGCACTGGATATATATGATATATGTGCACTGGATATTTTTAATATATGTGCACTGGATATCTAATATATGTGCACTGGATATTCAATATATGTGCACTGGAAATATATAATATATGTGGACTGGATATATTTAATATATGTGGACTGGATATATTTAATATATGCGCACTGGATATTTAATATATGTGCACTGAATATATATAAAATATGCACACTGGATATTTAATATATGTGCACAGGATATATATGATATATGTGCACTGGATATTTAATATTTGTGCACTGGATATTTAATATATGTGCAATGGATATATATATATAATATGTGTGGACTGGATATACTTAATATATGTGGACTGGATATATTTAATATATGTGCACTGGATATTTAGTATATGTGCACTGGATATTTAAAATATGTGCACTGGATATCTAATATATGTGCACTGGATATTTAATGTATGTGCACTGAATATAAATAATATATGTGCACTGGATCTAAAACATATGTGCACTGGATATATATACTATATGCGCACTGGATGTATTTAACATATGTGCACTGGATATATAATATATGTGAACTGGATATTTAGTATATGTGCACTGGATATATATATAATATATGTGCACAGGATATATATAATATATGTGCACTGGATATATTTAATATATGTGCACTGGATATCTAATATATGTGCACTGGATATATATATAATACATGTGCACTGGATATTTAATATATATGTGCACTGGATATGTAATATATGTGCACTGGATATCTAATATATGTGCACTGGATATTTAATATATGTGCACTGGATATCTAATATATGTTCACTGGATATTTAATATATGTGCACGGGATATATTTAATATATGTGCACTGTATATCTAATATATGTGCACTGGATATTTAATATATGTGCACTGGATATCTAATATATGTGCACTGGATATTTAATATATGTGCACTGGATATATTTAATATATGTGCCCTGGATATCTAATATGTGTGCACTGGATATTTAATATATGTGCACTGTTGTATATATATAATATATATGCACTGGATAATTAATGTATGTGCACTGGATATAAATAATATAAGTGCACTGTATCTATAACATATGTGCACTGGATATATATACTATATGTGCACTGGATATATTTAATTTATGTGCACTGGATATTTAATATATAAGCACTGGATATCTAATATATGTGCACTGGATATTTAATATATGTGCACTGGATATCTAATATATGTGCACTGGATATTTAATATATGTGCACTGGATATCTAATATATGTGCACTGGATATTTAATATATGTGCACTGGATATATTTAATATATGTGCACTGGATATCTAATATATGTGCACTGGATAATTAATATATGTGCACTGGATATATATGATATATGTGCACTGGATATTTAATATATGTGCACTGGATATCTAATATGTATGCACTGGATATTTAATATATGTGCACTGGATATATATAATATATGTGCACTGGATATATAATATATGTGCACTGGATATTTAATATATGTGCACTAGATATTTAATATATGTGCACTGGATATTTAATATATGTGCACTAGATATTTAATATATGTGCACTGGATATCTAATATATGTGCACTGGATATTTAATATATGTGCACTGGATATTTAATATATGTGCACTGGATATCTAATATATGTGCACTGGATATATATGATATATGTGCACTGGATATTTAATATATGTGCTCTGGATATTTAAAATATTTGTGCACTGGATATTTAATATATGTGCACTGGATATATAATATATGTGCACTGGATATTTAATATATGTGCACTGGATATATAATATATGTGCACTGGATATTTAATATATGTACACTGGATCTATAATATATGTGCATTGGATATATAAAATATGTGCACTGGATATATTCCTAATATATGTGCACTGGATATATATAATATATGTTCACTGGATATATATAATATATGTGCACTGGATATATAATATATGTGCACTGAATATTTAATATATGAGCACTGGATATATAATATATGTGCACTGGATATTTATAATATATGTGCACTGGATATAAATAATAAATGTGCACTGGATCTATAATATATGTGCACTGGATATACAATATATATGTGCACTGGATATATTTAATATATGTGCACTGGATATTTAATATATGTGCACTGGATATATATATAATATATGTGCACTGGATATTTAATATATGTGCACTGGATATATAATATATGTGCACTGGATATATAATATATTTGCACTGGATATATATAATATATGTGCACTGGATATATAATATATGTGCACTGTATATAAATAATATATGTGCACTGGATCTATAATATATGTGCACTAAATATATAATATATATGTGCACTGGATATATTTAATATATGTGCACTGGATATATAATATATGTGCACTGGATATATATAATATATGTGCACTGGATATATTTAATATGTGTGCACTGGATATTTAATATATGTGCACTGGATATTTAATATATGTGCACTATATATATTTAATATATGTGCACTGGATATTTAATATATGTGCACTGGATATATAATTTATATACACTGGATATATTTAATATATGTGCACTGGATCTATAACATATGTGCACTGGATATATATACTATATGTGCACTGGATATATTTAATATATGTGCACTGGATATCTAATATATGTGCACTGGATAATTAATATATGTGCACTGGATATACATAATATATGTGCAGTGGATATTTAATATATGTGCACTGAATATTTAATATATGAGCACTGGATATATTTAATATATGTGCACTGGATATTTAATATATGTGCACTGGATATCTAATATATGTTCACTGGATATCTAATATATGCGCACTGGATATATATAATATAGGTGCACTGTATATTTAATATATGTGCACTGGATATATATAATATATGTGCACTGGATATGTAATATATGTGCACTGGATATTTAAAATATGTGCACTGGATATATATAATATATGTGCACAGGATATTTAATATATGTGCACTGGATCCATAATATATGTGCACTGGATATATATAATATATGTGCACTGGATATGTTTAATATATGTGCACTGGATTTATATAATATATGTGCACTGGATATATATAATATATGTGCACTGGATATTTAATATATGTTCACTGGATATCGAATATGTGTGCACTGGATACTTAATATATGTGCACTGGATATTTAATATATGTGCACTGGATATATTTAATATATGTGCACTGGATATCTAATATATGTGCACTGGATAATTAATATATGTGCACTGGATATATATGATATATGTGCACTGGATATTTAATATATGTGCACTGGATATATATAATATATGTGCACTTGATATATAATATATGTGCACTGGATATTTAATATATGTGCACTGGATATTTAATATACGTGCACTGGATATCTAATATATGTGCACTGGATATCTAATATGTGTGCACTGGATATTTAATATATGTGCACTGGATATATATAATATATGTGCACTGGATATATTTAATATATGTGCACTGGATATTTAATATATGTGCACTGGATATCTAATATATGTGCACTGGATATTTAATATATGTGCACTGGATATCTAATATATGTGCACTGGATATTTAATATATGTGCACTGGATATATAAAATATATGTGGACTGGATATATTTAATATATGTGGACTGGATATACTAAATATATGCGCACTGGATATTTAATATATGTGCAGTGGATATTTAATATATGTGCACTGTATATATATAATATATGTGCAGTGGATATTTAATATATGTGCACTCGATATCTAATATATGTGCACTGGATATATATAATATATGTGCACTGGATATATTTAATATATGTGCACTGGATATTTAATATATGTGCACTGGATACTTAATATATGTGCAGTGGATATTTAATATATGTGCACTGGATATCTAATATATGTGCACTGGATATTTAATATATGTGCACTGGATATCTAATATATGTGCACTGGATATTTAATATATGTGCACTGGATATCTAATATATGTGCACTGGATATTTAATATATGTGCACTGGATATATTTAATATATGTGCACTAAATATATTTAATATATGTGCATTGGATATTTAATATATGTGCACTGATATTTAATATATGTGCACTGTATATATATAATATATGTGCACTGGATATATTTAATATATGTGCACTGGATATTTAATATATGTGCACTGGATATCTAATATTTGTTTACTGGATATTTAATATATGTGCACTGGATATTTAATATATGTGCACTGGATATATTTAATATATGTGCACTGGATATCTAATATATGTGCACTGGATATGTTTAATATATGTGCACTGGATATATAATATATGTGCACTGGATATTTAATATATGTGCACTGGATATATATAATATATGTGCACTGGATATTTAATATATGTGCACTGGATATCTAATATGTGTGCACTGGATACTTAATATATGTGCACTGGATATATTTAATATATGTGCACTGGATATTTAATATATGTGCATTGGATATATTTAATATATGTGCACTGGATATCTAATATATGTGCACTGGATAATTAATATATGTGCACTGGATATATATGATATATGTGCACTGGATATTTAATATATGTGCACTGGATATCTAATATGTGTGCACTGGATATTTAATATATGTGCACTGGATATTTATAATATATGTGCACTGGATATATTTAATATATGTGCACTGGATATTTAATATATGTGCACTGGATATCTAATATATGTGCAGTGGATATTTAAAATATGTGCACTGGATATATATAATATATGTGGACTGGATATATTTAATATATGTGGACTGGATATACTTAATATATGCGCACTGGATATTTAATATATGTGCACTGGATATTTAATATATGTGCACTGTATATATATAATATATGTGCAGTGGATATTTAATATATGTGCACTGGATATCTAATATATGTGCACTGGATATATATAATATATGTGCACTGGATATATTTAATATATGTGCACTGGATATTTAATATATGTGCACTGGATATTTAATATATGTGCAGTGGATATTTAATATATGTGCACTGGATATCTAATATATGTGCACTGGATATTTAATATATGTGCACTGGATATCTAATATATGTGCACTGGATATTTAATATATGTGCACTGGATATCTAATATATGTGCACTGGATATTTAATATATGTGCACTGGATATATATAATATATGTGCACTGGATATATTTAATATATGTGCACTAAATATATTTAATATATGTGCATTGGATATTTAATATATGTGCACTGATATTTAATATATGTGCACTGTATATATATAATATATGTGCACTGGATATATAACATATGTGCACTGGATATTTAATATATGTGCACTGGATATCTAATATGTGTGCACTGGATATTTAATATATGTGCACTGGATATTTAATATATGTGCACTGGATATCTAATATATGTGCACTGGATATTTAATATATGTGCACTGGATATTTAATATATGTGCACTGGATATCTAATATATGTGCACTGGATATATTTAATATATTTGCACTGGATATTTAATATATGTGCAGTGGATATTTAATATATGTGCACTGGATATCTAATATATGTGCACTGGATATTTAATATATGTGCACTGGATATCTAATATATGTGCACTGGATATTTAATATATGTGCACTGGATATCTAATATATGTGCACTGGATATTTAATATATGTGCACTGGATATATATAATATATATGCACTGGATATATTTAATATATGTGCACTAAATATATTTAATATATGTGCATTGGATATTTAATATATGTGCACTGATATTTAATATATGTGCACTGTATATATATAATATATGTGCACTGGATATATTTAATATATGTGCACTGGATATTTAATATATGTGCACTGGATATCTAATATGTGTTTACTGGATATTTAATATATGTGCACTGGATATTTAATATATGTGCACTGGATATATTTAATATATGTGCACTGGATATCTAATATATGTGCACTGGATATGTTTAATATATGTGGACTGGATATATTTAATATATGTGCACTGGATATTCAATATATGTGCACTGGATATATATAATATATGTGGACTGGATATATTTAATATATGTGCACTGGATATTTAATATATGTGCACTGGATATTTAATATATGTGCACTGGATATCTAATATGTGTGCACTGGATACTTAATATATGTGCACTGGATATATTTAATATATGTGCACTGGATATTTAATATATGTGCACTGGATATTTAATATATGTGCACTGGATATATTTAATATATGTGCACTGGATATTTAATATATGTGCACTGGATATCTAATATGTGTGCACTGGATATTTAATATATGTGCACTGGATATTTAATATATGTGCACTGGATATATTTAATATATGTGCACTTGATATCTAATATATGTGCACTGGATAATTAATATATGTGCACTGGATATATATGATATATGTGCACTGGATATTTAATATATGTGCACTGGATATCTAATATATGTGCACTGGATATTCAATATATGTGCACTGGATATATATAATATATGTGGACTGGATATATTTAATATATGTGGACTGGATATATTTAATATATGCGCACTGGATATTTAATATATGTGCACTGAATATATATAAAATATGCGCACTGGATATTTAATATTTGTGCACAGGATATATATGATATATGTGCACTGGATATTTAATATTTGTGCACTGGATATTTAATATATGTGCAATGGATATATATATATAATATGTGTGGACTGGATATACTTAATATATGTGGACTGGATATATTTAATATATGTGCACTGGATATTTAGTATATGTGCACTGGATATTTAAAATATGTGCACTGGATATCTAATATATGTGCACTGGATATTTAATGTATGTGCACTGAATATAAATAATATATGTGCACTGGATCTAAAACATATGTGCACTGGATATATATACTATATGTGCACTGGAAGTATTTAACATATGTGCACTGGATATTTAATATATGTGCACTGGATATTTAATATATGTGCAGTGGATTTTTAATATATGTGCACTGGATATATATAATATATGTGCACTGGATATATATAATATATGTGCACTGGATATTTAATATATGTTCACTGGATATCTAATATATGTGCACTGGATAATTAATATATGTGCACTGGATATATATGATATATGTGCACTGGATATTTAATATATGTGCACTGGATATCTAATATGTGTGCACTGGATATTTAATATATGTGCACTGGATATATATAATATATGTGCACTTGATATTTAATATATGTGCACTTGATATTTAATATATGTGCACTGGATATTTAATATACGTGCACTGGATATCTAATATATGTGCACTGGATATCTAATATGTGTGCACTGGATATTTAATATATGTGCACTGGATATATATAATATATGTGCACTGGATATATATAATATATGTGCACTGGATATATTTAATATATGTGCACTGGATATCTAATATATGTGCACTGGATATTTAATATATGTGCACTGGATATCTAATATATGTGCACTGGATATTTAATATATGTGCACTGGATATATATTATATATGTGCACTGGATATATTTAATATATGTGCACTTGATATCTAATATATGTGCACTGGATAATTAATATATGTGCACTGGATATATATGATATATGTGCACTGGATATTTAATATATGTGCACTGGATATCTAATATATGTGCACTGGATATTCAATATATGTGCACTGGATATATATAATATATGTGGACTGGATATATTTAATATATGTGGACTGAATATATTTAATATATGCGCACTGGATATTTAATATATGTGCACTGAATATATATAAAATATGCGCACTGGATATTTAATATATGTGCACAGGATATATATGATATATGTGCACTGGATATTTAATATTTGTGCACTGGATATTTAATATATGTGCAATGGATATATATATATAATATGTGTGGACTGGATATACTTAATATATGTGGACTGGATATATTTAATATATGTGCACTGGATATTTAGTATATGTGCACTGGATATTTAAAATATGTGCACTGGATATCTAATATATGTGCACTGGATATTTAATGTATGTGCACTGAATATAAATAATATATGTGCACTGGATCTAAAACATATGTGCACTGGATATATATACTATATGTGCACTGGAAGTATTTAACATATGTGCACTGGATATTTAATATATGTGCACTGGATATTTAATATATGTGCAGTGGATATTTAATATATGTGCACTGGATATATATAATATATGTGCACTGGATATATATAATATATGTGCACTGGATATTTAATATATGTTCACTGGATATCTAATATATGTGCACTGGATAATTAATATATGTGCACTGGATATATATGATATATGTGCACTGGATATTTAATATATGTGCACTGGATATCTAATATGTGTGCACTGGATATTTAATATATGTGCACTGGATATATATAATATATGTGCACTTGATATTTAATATATGTGCACTTGATATTTAATATATGTGCACTGAATATTTAATATACGTGCACTGGATATCTAATATATGTGCACTGGATATCTAATATGTGTGCACTGGATATTTAATATATGTGCACTGGATATATATAATATATGTGCACTGGATATATATAATATATGTGCACTGGATATATTTAATATATGTGCACTGGATATCTAATATATGTGCACTGGATATTTAATATATGTGCACTGGATATCTAATATATGTGCACTGGATATTTAATATATGTGCACTGGATATATATTATATATGTGGACTGGATATATTTAATATATGTGGACTGGATATACTAAATATATGCGCACTGGATATTTAATATATGTGCACTGGATATTTAATATATGTGCACTGTATATATATAATATATGTGCACTGGATATTTAATATATGTGCACTGGATATCTAATATATGTGCACTGGATATATATAATATATGTGCACTGGATATATTTAATATATTTGCACTGGATATTTAATATATGTGCACTGGATATTTAATATATGTGCAGTGGATATTTAATATATGTGCACTGGATATCTAATATATGTGCACTGGATATTTAATATATGTGCACTGGATATCTAATATATGTGCACTGGATATTTAATATATGTGCACTGGATATCTAATATATGTGCACTGGATATTTAATATATGTGCACTGGATATATATAATATATATGCACTGGATATATTTAATATATGTGCACTAAATATATTTAATATATGTGCATTGGATATTTAATATATGTGCACTGATATTTAATATATGTGCACTGTATATATATAATATATGTGCACTGGATATATTTAATATATGTGCACTGGATATTTAATATATGTGCACTGGATATCTAATATGTGTTTACTGGATATTTAATATATGTGCACTGGATATTTAATATATGTGCACTGGATATATTTAATATATGTGCACAGGATATCTAATATATGTGCACTGGATATGTTTAATATATGTGCACTGGATATATATAATATATGTGCACTGGATATTTAATATATGTGCACTGGATATATATAATATATGTGCACTGGATATTTAATATATGTGCACTGGATATCTAATATGTGTGCACTGGATACTTAATATATGTGCACTGGATATACTTAATATATGTGCACTGGATATTTAATATATGTGCACTGGATATTTAATATATGTGCACTGGATATATTTAATATATGTGCACTGGATATTTAATATATGTGCACTGGATATCTAATATGTGTGCACTGGATATTTAATATATGTGCACTGGATATTTAATATATGTGCACTGGATATATTTAATATATGTGCACTTGATATCTAATATATGTGCACTGGATAATTAATATATGTGCACTGGATATATATGATATATGTGCATTGGATATTTAATATATGTGCACTGGATATCTAATATATGTGCACTGGATATTCAATATATGTGCACTGGATATATATAATATATGTGGACTGGATATATTTAATATATGTGGACTGGATATATTTAATATATGCGCACTGGATATTTAATATATGTGCACTGAATATATATAAAATATGCGCACTGGATATTTAATATATGTGCACAGGATATATATGATATATGTGCACTGGATATTTAATATTTGTGCACTGGATATTTAATATATGTGCAATGGATATATATATATAATATGTGTGGACTGGATATACTTAATATATGTGGACTGGATATATTTAATATATGTGCACTGGATATTTAGTATATGTGCACTGGATATTTAAAATATGTGCAATGGATATCTAATATATGTGCACTGGATATTTAATGTATGTGCACTGAATATAAATAATATATGTGCACTGGATCTAAAACATATGTGCACTGGATATATATACTATATGTGCACTGGAAGTATTTAACATATGTGCACTGGATATTTAATATATGTGCACTGGATATTTAATATATGTGCACTGGATATTTAATATATGTGCACTGGATATCTAATATATGTGCACTGGATATTTAATATATGTGCACTGGATATCTAATATATGTGCACTGGATATTTAATATATGTGCACTGGATATCTAATATATGTGCACTGGATATTTAATATATGTGCACTGGATATATATAATATATATGCACTGGATATATTTAATATATGTGCACTAAATATATTTAATATATGTGCATTGGATATTTAATATATGTGCACTGATATTTAATATATGTGCACTGTATATATATAATATATGTGCACTGGATATATTTAATATATGTGCACTGGATATTTAATATATGTGCACTGGATATCTAATATGTGTTTACTGGATATTTAATAAATGTGCACTGGATATTTAATATATGTGCACTGGATATATTTAATATATGTGCACTGGATATCTAATATATGTGCACTGGATATGTTTAATATATGTGCACTGGATATATATAATATATGTGCACTGGATATTTAATATATGTGCACTGGATATATATAATATATGTGCACAGGATATCTAATATATGTGCACTGGATATGTTTAATATATGTGCACTGGATATATTTAATATATGTGCACTGGATATTTAATATATGTGCACTGGATATCTAATATGTGTGCACTGGATATTTAATATATGTGCACTGGATATTTAATATATGTGCACTGGATATCTAATATGTGTGCACTGGATATTTAATATATGTGCACTGGATATTTAATATATGTGCACTAGATATTTAATATATGTGCACTGGATATATATAATATATGTGCACTGGATATATAATATATGTGCACTGGATATTTAATATATGTGCACTAGATATTTAATATATGTGCACTGGATATCTAATATATGTGCACTGGATATTTAATATATGTGCACTGGATATTTAATATATGTGCACTGGATATATTTAATATATGTGCACTGGATATCTAATATATGTGCACTGGATAATTAATATATGTGCACTGGATATATATGATATATGTGCACTGGATATTTAATATATGTGCACTGGATATCTAATATGTATGCACTGGATATTTAATATATGTGCACTGGATATTTAATATATGTGCACTGGATATATATAATATATGTGCACTGGATATATAATATATGTGCACTGGATATTTAATATATGTGCACTAGATATTTAATATATGTGCACTGGATATCTAATATATGTGCACTGAATATTTAATATATGTGCACTGGATATATAATATATATGTGCACTGGTTATATTTAATATATGTGCACTGGATATTTAATATATGTGCACTGGATATATATAATATATGTGCACTGGATATTTAATATATGTGCACTGGATCTATAATATATGTGCACTGGATATATAATATATATGTGCACTGGATATATTTAATATATGTGCACTGGATATATAATATATGTGCACTGGATATATATAATATATGTGCACTGGATATATTTAATATGTGTGCACTGGATATTTAATATATGTGCACTGGATATTTAATATATGTGCACAATATATATTTTATATATGTGCACTGGATATTTAATATATGTGCACTGGATATATAATTTATATGCACTGGATATATTTAATATATGTGCACTGGATCTATAACATATGTGCACTGGATATATATACTATATGTGCACTGGATATATTTAATATATGTGCTTTGGATATCTAATATATGTGCACTGGATAATTAATATATGTGCACTGGATATACATAATATATGTGCAGTGGATATTTAATATATATGCACTGAATATTTAATATATGAGCACTGGATATATAATATATGTGCACTGGATATTTAATATATGTGCACTAGATATTTAATATATGTGCACTGGATATCTAATATATGTGCACTGGATATTTAATATATGTGCACTGGATATTTAATATATGTGCACTGGATATCTAATATATGTGCACTGGATATATATGATATATGTGCACTGGATATTTAATATATATGCACTGGATATCTAATATGTGTGCACTGGATATTTAATATATGTGCTCTGGATATTTAAAATATTTGTGCACTGGATATTTAATATATGTGCACTGGATATATAATATATGTGCACTGGATATTTAATATATGTGCACTGGATATATAATATATGTGCACTGGATATTTAATATATGTACACTGGATCTATAATATATGTGCATTGGATATATAAAATATGTGCACTGGATATATTCCTAATATATTTGCACTGGATATATATAATATATGTTCACTGGATATATATAATATATGTGCACTGGATATATAATATATGTGCACTGAATATTTAATATATGAGCACTGGATATATAATATATGTGCACTGGATATTTATAATATATGTGCACTGGATATAAATAATAAATGTGCACTGGATCTATAATATATGTGCACTGGATATATAATATATATGTGCACTGGTTATATTTAATATATGTGCACTGGATATTTAATATATGTGCACTGGATATATATAATATATGTGCACTGGATCTATAATATATGTGCACTGGATATATAATATATATGTGCACTGGATATATTTAATATATGTGCACTGGATATATAATATATGTGCACTGGATATATATAATATATGTGCACTGGATATATTTAATATGTGTGCACTGGATATTTAATATATGTGCACTGGATATTTAATATATGTGCACTATATATATTTAATATATGTGCACTGGATATTTAATATATGTGCACTGGATATATAATTTATATGCACTGGATATATTTAATATATGTGCACTGGATCTATAACATATGTGCACTGGATATATATACTATATGTGCACTGGATATATTTAATATATGTGCTTTGGATATCTAATATATGTGCACTGGATAATTAATATATGTGCACTGGATATACATAATATATGTGCAGTGGATATTTAATATATATGCACTGAATATTTAATATATGAGCACTGGATATATTTAATATATTTGCACTGGATATTTAATATATGTGCACTGGATATGTAATATATGTTCACTGGATATCTAATACATGCGCACTGGATATATATAATATAGGTGCACTGGATAATTAATATATGTGCACTGGATAAATATAATATATTTGCACTGGATATGTAATATATGTGCACTGGATATTTATAATATGTGCACTGGATATATATAATATATGTGCACAGGATATTTAATATATGTGCACTGGATCCATAATATATGTGCACTGGATATATATAATATATGTGCACTGGATATATATAATATATGTGCACTGGATATTTAATATATGTTCACTGGATATCTAATATATGTGCACTGGATAATTAATATATGTGCACTGGATATATATGATATATGTGCACTGGATATTTAATATATGTGCACTGGATATCTAATATGTGTGCACTGGATATTTAATATATGTGCACTGGATATATATAATATATGTGCACTTGATATTTAATATATGTGCACTTGATATTTAATATATGTGCACTGGATATTTAATATACGTGCACTGGATATCTAATATATGTGCACTGGATATCTAATATGTGTGCACTGGATATTTAATATATGTGCACTGGATATATATAATATATGTGCACTGGATATATATAATATATGTGCACTGGATATATTTAATATATGTGCACTGGATATCTAATATATGTGCACTGGATATTTAATATATGTGCACTGGATATCTAATAAATGTGCACTGGATATTTAATATATGTGCACTGGATATATATTATATATGTGGACTGGATATATTTAATATATGTGGACTGGATATACTAAATATATGCGCACTGGATATTTAATATATGTGCACTGGATATTTAATATATGTGCACTGTATATATATATAATATATGTGCAGTAGATATTTAATATATGTGCACTGGATATCTAATATACGTGCACTGGATATATATAATATATGTGCACTGGATATATTTAATATATTTGCACTGGATATTTAATATATGTGCACTGGATATTTAATATATGTGCACTGGATATCTAATATATGTGCACTGGATATTTAATATATGTGCACTGGATATCTAATATATGTGCACTGGATATTTAATATATGTGCACTGGATATCTAATATATGTGCACTGGATATTTAATATATGTGCACTGGATATATATAATATATATGCACTGGATATATTTAATATATGTGCACTAAATATATTTAATATATGTGCATTGGATATTTAATATATGTGCACTGATATTTAATATATGTGCACTGTATATATATAATATATGTGCACTGGATATATTTAATATATGTGCACTGGATATTTAATATATGTGCACTGGATATCTAATATGTGTTTACTGGATATTTAATATATGTGCACTGGATATTTAATATATGTGCACTGGATATATTTAATATATGTGCACTGGATATCTAATATATGTGCACTGGATATGTTTAATATATGTGGACTGGATATATTTAATATATGTGCACTGGATATTCAATATATGTGCACTGGATATATATAATATATGTGGACTGGATATATTTAATATATGTGCACTGGATATTTAATATATGTGCACTGGATATATATAATATATGTGCACTGGATATTTAATATATGTGCACTGGATATCTAATATGTGTGCACTGGATACTTAATATATGTGCACTGGATATATTTAATATATGTGCACTGGATATTTAATATATGTGCACTGGATATTTAATATATGTGCACTGGATATATTTAATATATGTGCACTGGATATTTAATATATGTGCACTGGATATCTAATATGTGTGCACTGGATATTTAATATATGTGCACTGGATATTTAATATATGTGCACTGGATATATTTAATATATGTGCACTTGATATCTAATATATGTGCACTGGATAATTAATATATGTGCACTGGATATATATGATATATGTGCACTGGATATTTAATATATGTGCACTGGATATCTAATATATGTGCACTGGATATTCAATATATGTGCACTGGATATATATAATATATGTGGACTGGATATATTTAATATATGTGGACTGGATATATTTAATATATGCGCACTGGATATTTAATATATGTGCACTGAATATATATAAAATATGCGCACTGGATATTTAATATATGTGCACAGGATATATATGATATATGTGCACTGGATATTTAATATTTGTGCACTGGATATTTAATATATGTGCAATGGATATATATATATAATATGTGTGGACTGGATATACTTAATATATGTGGACTGGATATATTTAATATATGTGCACTGGATATTTAGTATATGTGCACTGGATATTTAAAATATGTGCACTGGATATCTAATATATGTGCACTGGATATTTAATGTATGTGCACTGAATATAAATAATATATGTGCACTGGATCTAAAACATATGTGCACTGGATATATATACTATATGTGCACTGGAAGTATTTAACATATGTGCACTGGATATTTAATATATGTGCACTGGATATTTAATATATGTGCAGTGGATATTTAATATATGTGCACTGGATATATATAATATATGTGCACTGGATATATATAATATATGTGCACTGGATATTTAATATATGTTCACTGGATATCTAATATATGTGCACTGGATAATTAATATATGTGCACTGGATATATATGATATATGTGCACTGGATATTTAATATATGTGCACTGGATATATATAATATATGTGCACTTGATATTTAATATATGTGCACTTGATATTTAATATATGTGCACTGGATATTTAATATACGTGCACTGGATATCTAATATATGTGCACTGGATATCTAATATGTGTGCACTGGATATTTAATATATGTGCACTGGATATATATAATATATGTGCACTGGATATATATAATATATGTGCACTGGATATATTTAATATATGTGCACTGGATATCTAATATATGTGCACTGGATATTTAATATATGTGCACTGGATATCTAATATATGTGCACTGGATATTTAATATATGTGCACTGGATATATATTATATATGTGGACTGGATATATTTAATATATGTGGACTGGATATACTAAATATATGCGCACTGGATATTTAATATATGTGCACTGGATATTTAATATATGTGCACTGTATATATATAATATATGTGCAGTGGATATTTAATATATGTGCACTGGATATCTAATATATGTGCACTGGATATATATAATATATGTGCACTGGATATATTTAATATATTTGCACTGGATATTTAATATATGTGCAGTGGATATTTAATATATGTGCACTGGATATCTAATATATGTGCACTGGATATTTAATATATGTGCACTGGATATATAATATATGTGCACTGGATATTTAATATATGTGCACTGGATATCTAATATATGTGCACTGGATATTTAATATATGTGCACTGGATATATATAATATATATGCACTGGATATATTTAATATATGTGCACTAAATATATTTAATATATGTGCATTGGATATTTAATATATGTGCACTGATATTTAATATATGTGCACTGTATATATATAATATATGTGCACTGGATATATTTAATATATGTGCACTGGATATTTAATATATGTGCACTGGATATCTAATATGTGTTTACTGGATATTTAATATATGTGCACTGGATATTTAATATATGTGCACTGGATATATTTAATATATGTGCACTGGATATCTAATATATGTGCACTGGATATGTTTAATATATGTGGACTGGATATATTTAATATATGTGCACTGGATATTCAATATATGTGCACTGGATATATATAATATATGTGGACTGGATATATTTAATATATGTGCACTGGATATTTAATATATGTGCACTGGATATTTAATATATGTGCACTGGATATCTAATATGTGTGCACTGGATACT
Organism: Leptodactylus fuscus; assembly: GCF_031893055.1. Classification (NCBI taxonomy): domain Eukaryota; kingdom Metazoa; phylum Chordata; class Amphibia; order Anura; family Leptodactylidae; genus Leptodactylus; species Leptodactylus fuscus. The sequence continues at coordinate 1,500,622 of NW_027440202.1, forward strand.
TAATATATGTGCACTGGATATATTTAATATATGTGCACTGGATATTTAATATATGTGCACTGGATATTTAATATATGTGCACTGGATATATTTAATATATGTGCACTGGATATTTAATATATGTGCACTGGATATCTAATATGTGTGCACTGGATATTTAATATATGTGCACTGGATATTTAATATATGTGCACTGGATATATTTAAAATATGTGCACTTGATATCTAATATATGTGCACTGGATAATTAATATATGTGCACTGGATATATATGATATATGTGCACTGGATATTTAATATATGTGCACTGGATATCTAATATATGTGCACTGGATATTCAATATATGTGCACTGGATATATTTAATATATGTGCACTGGATATTTAATATATGTGCACTGGATTTATATGATATATGTGAACTGGATATTTAATATATGTGCACTGGATATCTAATATGTGTGCACTGGATATTTAATATATGTGCACTGGATATATATGTAATATATGTGCACTGGATATATTTAATATATGTGCACTGGATATTTAATATATGTGAACTGGATATCTAATATATGTGCACTGGATATTTAATATATGTGCACTGGATATATATGATATATGTGGACTGGAAATATTTAATATATGTGGACTGGATATATTTAATATATGCGCACTGGATATTTCATATATGTGTACTGGATATATTCAATATATGTGCACTAGATATATTTAATATATGTGCACTGGATATGTAATATATGTGCACTGGATATTTCAAATATGTGCACTGGATATATATAATATATGTGCACAGGATATTTAATATATGTGCACTGGATCCATAATATATGTGCACTGGATATATATAATATATGTGCACTGGATATGTTTAATATATGTGCACTGGATATATATAATATATGTGCACTGGATATTTAATATATGTGCACTGGATATATTTAATATATGTGCACTGGATATTTAATATGTGTGCACTGGATATCTAATATGTGTGCACTGGATATTTAATATGTGCACTGGATATTTAATATATGTGCACTGGATATTTAATATATGTAAACTTGATATCTAATATATGTGCACTGGATAATTAATATATGTGCACTGGATATATATAATCTATGTGCACTGGATATTTAATATATGTGCACTGGATTTATTTAATATATGTGCACTGGATATCTAATATATGTGCACTGGATATTTAATATATGTGCACTGGATATATTTAATATATGTGCACTGGATATAAATAATATAAGTGCACTGGATACTTAATATATGCGCACTGCATATATATAATATATGTGCACTGGATATTTAATATATGTGCACTGGATATATTTAATATATGTGCACTGGATTTTTAATATATGTGCACTGGATATTTAATATATGTGCACTGGATATATTTAATATATGTGCACTGGATATCTAATATATGTGCACTGTATATATATATAATATATGTGCACTGGATATTTAATGTATGTGCACTGGATATAAATAATATAAGTGCACTGGATATTTAATATATGTGCAGTGCATATATATAATATATGTGCACTGGATATTTAATATATGTGCACTGGATATATTTAATATATGTGCACTGGATATATTTAATATATGTGCACTGGAAATTTAATATATGTGCACTGGATAAATTTAATATATGTGCACTGGATATCTAATATATGTGCACTGGATATTTAATATATGTGCACTGGATATATTTAATATATGTGCACTGGATAAACATTATATGTGCACTGGATATTTAATATCTGTGCACTGGATATATATGATATATTTGGACTGGAAATATTTAATATATGTGGACTGGATATATTTAATATATGCGCACTGGATATTTAATATATGTGCACTGGATATATTCAATATATGTGCACTGGATATGTAATATATGTGCACTGGATATTTAAAATATGTGCACTGGATATATATAATATATGTGCACAGGATATTTAATATATGTGCACTGGATCCATAATATATGTGCACTGGATATATATAATATATGTGCACTGGATATGTTTAATATATGTGCACTGGATATATATAATATATGTGCACTGGATATTCAATATATGTGCACTGGATATTTAATATATGTGCACTTGATATATATAATATATGTGCACTGGATATATTTAATATATATGCACTGGATATTTAATATATGTGCACTGTATATCTAATATATGTGCACTGGATATTTAATATATGTGCACTGGATATATATAAAATATGCGCACTGGATATTTAATATATGTGCACAGGATAAATATGATATATGTGCACTGGATATTTAATATTTGTGCACTGGATATTTAATATATGTGCAATGGATATATATAATATGTGTGGACTGGATATATTTAATATATGTGGACTGGATATATTTAATATATGTGCACTGGATTTTTAGTATATGTGCACTGGATATTATATATATGTGCACTGGATATATATAATATATGTGCACTGGATATTTAATATATGTGCACTGGATATCTAATATATATGCACTGGATATCTAAAATATGTGCACTGGATATTTAATATATGTGCACTGGATATCTAATATATGTGCACTGGATATTATATATATGTGCACTGGATATATATAATATATGTGCACTGGATATTTAATATATGTGCACTGGATATATTTAATATATGTGCACTGGATATCTAATATATGTGCACTGGATATTTAATATATGTGCACTGGATATATTTAATATATGTGCACTGGATATAAATAATATAAGTGCACTAGATACTTAATATATGTGCACTGCATATATATAATATATGTGCACTGGATATTTAATATATGTGCACTGGATATATTTAATATATGTGCACTGGATTTTTAATATATGTGCACTGGATATTTAATATATGTGCACTGGATATATTTAATATATGTGCACTGGATATCTAATATATGTGCACTGTATATATATAATATATGTGCACTGGATATTTAATGTATGTGCACTGGATATAAATAATATAAGTGCACTGGATATTTAATATATGTGCACTGCATATATATAATATATGTGCACTGGATATTTAATATATGTGCACTGGATATATTTAATATATGTGCACTGGATATATTTAATATATGTGCACTGGAAATTTAAAATATGTGCACTGGATAAATTTAATATATGTGCACTGGATATCTAATATATGTGCACTGGATATTTAATATATGTGCACTGGATATATTTAATATATGTGCACTGGATAAACATTATATGTGCACTGGATATTTAATATCTGTGCACTGGATATATATGATATATTTGGACTGGAAATATTTAATATATGTGGACTGGATATATTTAATATATGCGCACTGGATATTTAATATATGTGCACTGGATATATTCAATATATGTGCACTGGATATGTAATATATGTGCACTGGATATTTAAAATATGTGCACTGGATATATATAATATATGTGCACAGGATATTTAATATATGTGCACTGGATCCATAATATATGTGCACTGGATATATATAATATATGTGCACTGGATATGTTTAATATATGTGCACTGGATATATATAATATATGTGCACTGGATATTCAATATATGTGCACTGGATATATATAATATATGTGCACTGGATATTTAATATATGTGCACTGGATATCTAATATATGTGCACTGGATATCTAATATATGTGCACTGGATATATATAATATATGTGCACTGGATATATTTAATATATGTGCACTGTATATTTAATATATGTGCACTGGATATTTAATATATGTGCACTGTATATATATAATATATGTGCAGTGGATATTTAATATATGTGCACTGGATATCTAATATATGTGCACTGGATATATATAATATATGTGCACTGGATATATTTAATATATGTGCACTGGATATTTAATATATGTGCACTGGATATTTAATATATGTGTACTGGATATATTCAATATATGTGCACTAGATATATTTAATATATGTGCACTGGATATGTAATATATGTGCACTGGATATTTCAAATATGTGCACTGGATATATATAATATATGTGCACAGGATATTTAATATATGTGCACTGGATCCATAATATATGTGCACTGGATATATATAATATATGTGCACTGGATATGTTTAATATATGTGCACTGGATATATATAATATATGTGCACTGGATATTTAATATATGTGCACTGGATATATTTAATATATGCGCACTGGATATTTAATATATGTGCACTGGATATCTAATATATGTGCACTGGATATTTAATATATGTGCACTGGATATATATGATATATGTGCACTGGATATTTAATATATGTGCACTAGATATCTAATATGTGTGCACTGGATATTTAATATATGTGCACTGGATATATATGTAATATATGTGCACTGGATATATTTAATATATGTGCACTGGATATTTAATATATGTGCACTGGATATATATGATATATGTGAACTGGATATTTAATATATGTGCACTGGATATCTAATATGTGTGCACTGGATATTTAATATATGTGCACTGGATATATATGTAATATATGTGCACTGGATATATTTAATATATGTACACTGGATATTTAATATATGTGAACTGGATATCTAATATATGTGCACTGGATATTTAATATAAGTGCACTGGATATATATGATATATGTGGACTGGAAATATTTAATATATGTGGACTGGATATATTTAATATATGCGCACTGGATATTTAATATATGTGTACTGGATATATTCAATATATGTGCACTAGATATATTTAATATATGTGCACTGGATATGTAATATATGTGCACTGGATATTTCAAATATGTGCACTGGATATATATAATATATGTGCACAGGATATTTAATATATGTGCACTGGATCCATAATATATGTGCACTGGATATATATAATATATGTGCACTGGATATGTTTAATATATGTGCACTGGATATATATAATATATGTGCACTGGATATTTAATATATGTGCACTGGATATATTTAATATATGTGCACTGGATATTTAATATATGTGCACTGGATATCTAATATGTGTGCACTGGATATTTAATATATGTGCACTGGATATTTAATATTTGTGCACTGGATATATTTAATATATGTGCACTTGATATCTAATATATGTGCACTGGATAATTAATATATGTGCACTGGATATATATGATATATGTGCACCGGATATTTAATATATGTGCACTGGATATCTAATATGTGTGCACTGGATATTTAATATATGTGCACTTGATATATATAATATATGTGCACTGGATATATTTAATATATGTGCACTGGATATTTAATATATGTGCACTGTATATCTAATATATGTGCACTGGATATTTAATATATGTGCACTGGATATATATAAAATATGCGCACTGGATATTTAATATATGTGCACAGGATAAATATGATATATGTGCACTGGATATTTAATATTTGTGCACTGGATATTTAATATATGTGCAATGGATATATATAATATGTGTGGACTGGATATATTTAATATATGTGGACTGGATATATTTAATATATGTGCACTGGATTTTTAGTATATGTGCACTGGATATTTAATATATGTGCACTGGATATATATAATATATGTGCACTGGATATTTAATATATGTGCACTGGATATATTTAATATATGTGCACTGAATATCTAATATATATGCACTGGATATCTAAAATATGTGCACTGGATATTTAATATATGTGCACTGGATATCTAATATATGCACTGGATATTTAATATATGTGCACTGGATATAAATAATACATGTGCACTGGATCTATAATATATGTGCACTGGATATATATAATATATGTGCACTGGATATATTTAATATATGTGCACTGGATATTTAATATATGTGCACTGGATATATTTAATATATGTGCACTGGATATCTAATATATGCACTGGATATTTAATATATGTGCACTGGATATAAATAATACATGTGCACTGGATCTATAATATATGTGCACTGGATATATATAATATATGTGCACTGGATATATTTAATATATGTGCACTGGATATTTAATATATGTGCACTGGATATTTAATATATGTGCACTGGATATCTAATATATGTGCACTGGATATTTAATATATGTGCACTGGATATATATAATATATGTGCACTGGATATATTTAATATATGTGCATTAAATATATTTAATATATGTGCATTGGATATTTAATATATGTGCACTGATATTTAATATATGTGCACTGTATATATATAATATATGTGCACTGGATATATAATATATGTGCACTGGATATCTAATATATGTGCACTGGATATATATATAAAATACATGCGCACTGGATATTTAATATATATGTGCACTGGATATGTAATATATGTGCACTGGATATCTAATATATGTGCACTGGATATTTAATATATGTGCACTGGATATCTAATATATGTTCACTGGATATTTAATATATGTGCACGGGATATATTTAATATATGTGCACTGTATATCTAATATATGTGCACTGGATATATTTAATATATGTGCACTGGATATCTAATATATGCACTGGATATTTAATATATGTGCACTGGATATAAATAATACATGTGCACTGGATCTATAATATATGTGCACTGGATATATATAATATATGTGCACTGGATATATTTAATATATGTGCACTGGATATTTAATATATGTGCACTGGATATTTAATATATGTGCACTGGATATCTAATATATGTGCACTGGATATTTAATATATGTGCACTGGATATATATAATATATGTGCACTGGATATATTTAATATATGTGCATTAAATATATTTAATATATGTGCATTGGATATTTAATATATGTGCACTGATATTTAATATATGTGCACTGTATATATATAATATATGTGCACTGGATATATAATATATGTGCACTGGATATCTAATATATGTGCACTGGATATATATATAAAATACATGCGCACTGGATATTTAATATATATGTGCACTGGATATATAATATATGTGCACTGGATATCTAATATATGTGCACTGGATATTTAATATATGTGCACTGGATATCTAATATATGTTCACTGGATATTTAATATATGTGCACGGGATATATTTAATATATGTGCACTGTATATCTAATATATGTGCACTGGATATTTAATATATGTGCACTGGATATCTAATATATGTGCACTGGATATATATACTATATGTGCACTGGATATATATACTATATGTGCACTGGATATATTTAATTTATGTGCACTGGATATTTAATATATGTGCACTGGATATATATACTATATGTGCACTGGATATATTTAATTTATGTGCACTGGATATTTAATATATGTGCACTGGATATATATAATATATGTGCACTGGATATTTAATATATGTGCACTGGATATATATAATATATGTGCACTGGATATTTAATATATGTGCACTGGATATATATAATATATGTGCACTGGATATTTAATATATGTGCACTGGATATCTAATATGTGTGCACTGGATACTTAATATATGTGCACTGGATATTTAATATGTGTGCACTGGATATATTTAATATATGTGCACTGGATATCTAATATATGTGCACTGGATAATTAATATATGTGCACTGGATATATATGATATATGTGCACTGGATATTTAATATATGTGCACTGGATATCTAATATGTATGCACTGGATATTTAATATATGTGCACTGGATATTTAATATATGTGCACTGGATATATATAATATATGTGCACTGGATATCTAATATATGTGCACTGGATATTTAATATATGTGCACTAGATATTTAATATATGTGCACTGGATATCTAATATATGTGCACTGGATATTTAATATATGTGCACTGGATATTTAATATATGTGCACTGGATATATTTAATATATGTGCACTGGATATCTAATATATGTGCACTGGATAATTAATATATGTGCACTGGAAATATATGATATATGTGCACTGGATATTTAATATATGTGCACTGGATATCTAATATGTATGCACTGGATATTTAATATATGTGCACTGGATATTTAATATATGTGCACTGGATATATATAATATATGTGCACTGGATATATAATATATGTGCACTAGATATTTAATATATGTGCACTGGATATCTAATATATGTGCACTGGATATTTAATATATGTGCACTGGATATTTAATATATGTGCACTGGATATATATAATATATGTGCACTGGATATATAATATATGTGCTCTGGATATTTAATATATGTGCACTAGATATTTAATATATGTGCACTGGATATCTAATATATGTGCACTGGATATTTAATATATGTGCACTGGATATTTAATATATGTGCACTGGATATCTAATATATGTGCACTGGATATATATGATATATGTGCACTGGATATTTAATATATATGCACTGGATATCTAATATGTGTGCACTGGATATTTAATATATGTGCTCTGGATATTTAAAATATTTGTGCACTGGATATTTAATATATGTGCACTGGATATATAATATATGTGCACTGGATATTTAATATATGTGCACTGGATATATAATATATGTGCACTGGATATTTAATATATGTACACTGGATCTATAATTTATGTGCATTGGATATATAAAATATGTGCACTGGATATATTCCTAATATATTTGCACTGGATATATATAATATATGTTCACTGGATATATATAATATATGTGCACTGGATATATAATATATGTGCACTGAATATTTAATATATGAGCACTGGATATATAATATATGTGCACTGGATATTTATAATATATGTGCACTGGATATAAATAATAAATGTGCACTGGATCTATAATATATGTGCACTGGATATATAATATATATGTGCACCGGATATATTTAATATATGTGCACTGGATATTTAATATATGTGCACTGGATATATATAATATATGTGCACTGGATATTTAATATATGTGCACTGGATCTATAATATATGTGCACTGGATATATAATATATATGTGCACTGGATATATTTAATATATGTGCACTGGATATATAATATATGTGCACTGGATATATATAATATATGTGCACTGGATATATTTAATATGTGTGCACTGGATATTTAATATATGTGCACTGGATATTTAATATATGTGCACTATATATATTTAATATATGTGCACTGGATATTTAATATATGTGCACTGGATATATAATTTATATGCACTGGATATATTTAATATATGTGCACTGGATCTATAACATATGTGCACTGGATATATATACTATATGTGCACTGGATATATTTAATATATGTGCTTTGGATATCTAATATATGTGCACTGGATAATTAATATATGTGCACTGGATATACATAATATATGTGCAGTGGATATTTAATATATATGCACTGAATATTTAATATATGAGCACTGGATATATTTAATATATGTGCACTGGATATTTAATATATGTGCACTGGATATGTAATATATGTTCACTGGATATCTAATACATGCGCACTGGATATATATAATATAGGTGCACTGGATAATTAATATATGTGCACTGGATAAATATAATATATTTGCACTGGATATGTAATATATGTGCACTGGATATCTAATATATGTGCACTGGATATTTAATATATGTGCACTGGATATATATTATATATGTGGACTGGATATATTTAATATATGTGGACTGGATATACTAAATATATGCGCACTGGATATTTAATATATGTGCACTGGATATTTAATATATGTGCACTGTATATATATAACATATGTGCAGTGGATATTTAATATATGTGCACTGGATCCATAATATATGTGCACTGGATATATATAATATATGTGCACTGGATATATATAATATATGTGCACTGGATATTTAATATATGTTCACTGGATATCTAATAGATGTGTACTGGATAATTAATATATGTGCACTGGATATATATGATATATGTGCACTGGATATTTAATATATGTGCACTGGATATCTAATATGTGTGCACTGGATATTTAATATATGTGCACTGGATATATATAATATATGTGCACTTGATATTTAATATATGTGCACTTGATATTTAATATATGTGCACTGGATATTTAATATACGTGCACTGGATATCTAATATATGTGCACTGGATATCTAATATGTGTGCACTGGATATTTAATATATGTGCACTGGATATATATAATATATGTGCACTGGATATATATAATGTATGTGCACTGGATATATTTAATATATGTGCACTGGATAACTAATATATGTGCACTGGATATTTAATATATGTGCACTGGATATCTAATATATGTGCACTGGATATTTAATATATGTGCACTGGATATATATTATATATGTGGACTGGATATATTTAATATATGTGGACTGGATATACTAAATATATGCGCACTGGATATTTAATATATGTGCACTGGATATTTAATATATGTGCACTGTATATATATAACATATGTGCAGTGGATATTTAATATATGTGCACTGGATATCTAATATATGTGCACTGGATATATATAATATATGTGCACTGGATATATTTAATATATTTGCACTGGATATTTAATATATGTGCACTGGATATTTAATATATGTGCAGTGGATATTTAATATATGTGCACTGGATATCTAATATATGTGCACTGGATATTTAATATATGTGCACTGGATATCTAATATATGTGCACTGGATATTTAATATATGTGCACTGGATATCTAATATATGTGCACTGGATATTTAATATATGTGCACTGGATATATATAATATATATGCACTGGATATATTTAATATATGTGCACTAAATATATTTAATATATGTGCATTGGATATTTAATATATGTGCACTGATATTTAATATATGTGCACTGTATATATATAATATATGTGCACTGGATATATTTAATATATGTGCACTGGATATTTAATATATGTGCACTGGATATCTAATATGTGTTTACTGGATATTTAATATATGTGCACTGGATATTTAATATATGTGCACTGGATATATTTAATATATGTGCACTGGATATCTAATATATGTGCACTGGATATGTTTAATATATGTGCACTGGATATATATAATATATGTGCACTGGATATTTAATATATGTGCACTGGATATATATAATATATGTGCACTGGATATTTAATATATGTGCACTGGATATCTAATATGTGTGCACTGGATACTTAATATATGTGCACTGGATATATTTAATATATGTGCACTGGATATTTAATATATGTGCACTGGATATTTAATATATGTGCACTGGATATATTTATTATATGTGCACTGGATATTTAATATATGTGCACTGGATATCTAATATGTGTGCACTGGATATTTAATATATGTGCACTGGATATCTAATATATGTTCACTGGATATTTAATATATGTGCACGGGATATATTTAATATATGTGCACTGTATATCTAATATATGTGCACTGGATATTTAATATATGTGCACTGGATATCTAATATATGTGCACTGGATATATATACTATATGTGCACTGGATATATATACTATATGTGCACTGGATATATTTAATTTATGTGCACTGGATATTTAATATATGTGCACTGGATATATATACTATATGTGCACTGGATATATTTAATTTATGTGCACTGGATATTTAATATATGTGCACTGGATATATATAATATATGTGCACTGGATATTTAATATATGTGCACTGGATATATATAATATATGTGCACTGGATATTTAATATATGTGCACTGGATATATATAATATATGTGCACTGGATATTTAATATATGTGCACTGGATATCTAATATGTGTGCACTGGATACTTAATATATGTGCACTGGATATTTAATATGTGTGCACTGGATATATTTAATATATGTGCACTGGATATCTAATATATGTGCACTGGATAATTAATATATGTGCACTGGATATATATGATATATGTGCACTGGATATTTAATATATGTGCACTGGATATCTAATATGTATGCACTGGATATTTAATATATGTGCACTGGATATTTAATATATGTGCACTGGATATATATAATATATGTGCACTGGATATCTAATATATGTGCACTGGATATTTAATATATGTGCACTAGATATTTAATATATGTGCACTGGATATCTAATATATGTGCACTGGATATTTAATATATGTGCACTGGATATTTAATATATGTGCACTGGATATATTTAATATATGTGCACTGGATATCTAATATATGTGCACTGGATAATTAATATATGTGCACTGGAAATATATGATATATGTGCACTGGATATTTAATATATGTGCACTGGATATCTAATATGTATGCACTGGATATTTAATATATGTGCACTGGATATTTAATATATGTGCACTGGATATATATAATATATGTGCACTGGATATATAATATATGTGCACTGGATATTTAATATATGTGCACTAGATATTTAATATATGTGCACTGGATATCTAATATATGTGCACTGAATATTTAATATATGTGCACTGGATATATAATATATATGTGCACTGGTTATATTTAATATATGTGCACTGGATATTTAATATATGTGCACTGGATATATATAATATATGTGCACTGGATATTTAATATATGTGCACTGGATCTATAATATATGTGCACTGGATATATAATATATATGTGCACTGGATATATTTAATATATGTGCACTGGATATATAATATATGTGCACTGGATATATATAATATATGTGCACTGGATATATTTAATATGTGTGCACTGGATATTTAATATATGTGCACTGGATATTTAATATATGTGCACAATATATATTTTATATATGTGCACTGGATATTTAATATATGTGCACTGGATATATAATTTATATGCACTGGATATATTTAATATATGTGCACTGGATCTATAACATATGTGCACTGGATATATATACTATATGTGCACTGGATATATTTAATATATGTGCTTTGGATATCTAATATATGTGCACTGGATAATTAATATATGTGCACTGGATATACATAATATATGTGCAGTGGATATTTAATATATATGCACTGAATATTTAATATATGAGCACTGGATATATAATATATGTGCACTGGATATTTAATATATGTGCACTAGATATTTAATATATGTGCACTGGATATCTAATATATGTGCACTGGATATTTAATATATGTGCACTGGATATTTAATATATGTGCACTGGATATCTAATATATGTGCACTGGATATATATGATATATGTGCACTGGATATTTAATATATATGCACTGGATATCTAATATGTGTGCACTGGATATTTAATATATGTGCTCTGGATATTTAAAATATTTGTGCACTGGATATTTAATATATGTGCACTGGATATATAATATATGTGCACTGGATATTTAATATATGTGCACTGGATATATAATATATGTGCACTGGATATTTAATATATGTACACTGGATCTATAATATATGTGCATTGGATATATAAAATATGTGCACTGGATATATTCCTAATATATTTGCACTGGATATATATAATATATGTTCACTGGATATATATAATATATGTGCACTGGATATATAATATATGTGCACTGAATATTTAATATATGAGCACTGGATATATAATATATGTGCACTGGATATTTATAATATATGTGCACTGGATATAAATAATAAATGTGCACTGGATCTATAATATATGTGCACTGGATATATAATATATATGTGCACTGGTTATATTTAATATATGTGCACTGGATATTTAATATATGTGCACTGGATATATATAATATATGTGCACTGGATCTATAATATATGTGCACTGGATATATAATATATATGTGCACTGGATATATTTAATATATGTGCACTGGATATATAATATATGTGCACTGGATATATATAATATATGTGCACTGGATATATTTAATATGTGTGCACTGGATATTTAATATATGTGCACTGGATATTTAATATATGTGCACTATATATATTTAATATATGTGCACTGGATATTTAATATATGTGCACTGGATATATAATTTATATGCACTGGATATATTTAATATATGTGCACTGGATCTATAACATATGTGCACTGGATATATATACTATATGTGCACTGGATATATTTAATATATGTGCTTTGGATATCTAATATATGTGCACTGGATAATTAATATATGTGCACTGGATATACATAATATATGTGCAGTGGATATTTAATATATATGCACTGAATATTTAATATATGAGCACTGGATATATTTAATATATTTGCACTGGATATTTAATATATGTGCACTGGATATGTAATATATGTTCACTGGATATCTAATACATGCGCACTGGATATATATAATATAGGTGCACTGGATAATTAATATATGTGCACTGGATAAATATAATATATTTGCACTGGATATGTAATATATGTGCACTGGATATTTATAATATGTGCACTGGATATATATAATATATGTGCACAGGATATTTAATATATGTGCACTGGATCCATAATATATGTGCACTGGATATATATAATATATGTGCACTGGATATATATAATATATGTGCACTGGATATTTAATATATGTTCACTGGATATCTAATATATGTGCACTGGATAATTAATATATGTGCACTGGATATATATGATATATGTGCACTGGATATTTAATATATGTGCACTGGATATCTAATATGTGTGCACTGGATATTTAATATATGTGCACTGGATATATATAATATATGTGCACTTGATATTTAATATATGTGCACTTGATATTTAATATATGTGCACTGGATATTTAATATACGTGCACTGGATATCTAATATATGTGCACTGGATATCTAATATGTGTGCACTGGATATTTAATATATGTGCACTGGATATATATAATATATGTGCACTGGATATATATAATATATGTGCACTGGATATATTTAATATATGTGCACTGGATATCTAATATATGTGCACTGGATATTTAATATATGTGCACTGGATATCTAATAAATGTGCACTGGATATTTAATATATGTGCACTGGATATATATTATATATGTGGACTGGATATATTTAATATATGTGGACTGGATATACTAAATATATGCGCACTGGATATTTAATATATGTGCACTGGATATTTAATATATGTGCACTGTATATATATATAATATATGTGCAGTAGATATTTAATATATGTGCACTGGATATCTAATATACGTGCACTGGATATATATAATATATGTGCACTGGATATATTTAATATATTTGCACTGGATATTTAATATATGTGCACTGGATATTTAATATATGTGCACTGGATATCTAATATATGTGCACTGGATATTTAATATATGTGCACTGGATATCTAATATATGTGCACTGGATATTTAATATATGTGCACTGGATATCTAATATATGTGCACTGGATATTTAATATATGTGCACTGGATATATATAATATATATGCACTGGATATATTTAATATATGTGCACTAAATATATTTAATATATGTGCATTGGATATTTAATATATGTGCACTGATATTTAATATATGTGCACTGTATATATATAATATATGTGCACTGGATATATTTAATATATGTGCACTGGATATTTAATATATGTGCACTGGATATCTAATATGTGTTTACTGGATATTTAATATATGTGCACTGGATATTTAATATATGTGCACTGGATATATTTAATATATGTGCACTGGATATCTAATATATGTGCACTGGATATGTTTAATATATGTGGACTGGATATATTTAATATATGTGCACTGGATATTCAATATATGTGCACTGGATATATATAATATATGTGGACTGGATATATTTAATATATGTGCACTGGATATTTAATATATGTGCACTGGATATATATAATATATGTGCACTGGATATTTAATATATGTGCACTGGATATCTAATATGTGTGCACTGGATACTTAATATATGTGCACTGGATATATTTAATATATGTGCACTGGATATTTAATATATGTGCACTGGATATTTAATATATGTGCACTGGATATATTTAATATATGTGCACTGGATATTTAATATATGTGCACTGGATATCTAATATGTGTGCACTGGATATTTAATATATGTGCACTGGATATTTAATATATGTGCACTGGATATATTTAATATATGTGCACTTGATATCTAATATATGTGCACTGGATAATTAATATATGTGCACTGGATATATATGATATATGTGCACTGGATATTTAATATATGTGCACTGGATATCTAATATATGTGCACTGGATATTCAATATATGTGCACTGGATATATATAATATATGTGGACTGGATATATTTAATATATGTGGACTGGATATATTTAATATATGCGCACTGGATATTTAATATATGTGCACTGAATATATATAAAATATGCGCACTGGATATTTAATATATGTGCACAGGATATATATGATATATGTGCACTGGATATTTAATATTTGTGCACTGGATATTTAATATATGTGCAATGGATATATATATATAATATGTGTGGACTGGATATACTTAATATATGTGGACTGGATATATTTAATATATGTGCACTGGATATTTAGTATATGTGCACTGGATATTTAAAATATGTGCACTGGATATCTAATATATGTGCACTGGATATTTAATGTATGTGCACTGAATATAAATAATATATGTGCACTGGATCTAAAACATATGTGCACTGGATATATATACTATATGTGCACTGGAAGTATTTAACATATGTGCACTGGATATTTAATATATGTGCACTGGATATTTAATATATGTGCAGTGGATATTTAATATATGTGCACTGGATATATATAATATATGTGCACTGGATATATATAATATATGTGCACTGGATATTTAATATATGTTCACTGGATATCTAATATATGTGCACTGGATAATTAATATATGTGCACTGGATATATATGATATATGTGCACTGGATATTTAATATATGTGCACTGGATATCTAATATGTGTGCACTGGATATTTAATATATGTGCACTGGATATATATAATATATGTGCACTTGATATTTAATATATGTGCACTTGATATTTAATATATGTGCACTGGATATTTAATATACGTGCACTGGATATCTAATATATGTGCACTGGATATCTAATATGTGTGCACTGGATATTTAATATATGTGCACTGGATATATATAATATATGTGCACTGGATATATATAATATATGTGCACTGGATATATTTAATATATGTGCACTGGATATCTAATATATGTGCACTGGATATTTAATATATGTGCACTGGATATCTAATATATGTGCACTGGATATTTAATATATGTGCACTGGATATATATTATATATGTGGACTGGATATATTTAATATATGTGGACTGGATATACTAAATATATGCGCACTGGATATTTAATATATGTGCACTGGATATTTAATATATGTGCACTGTATATATATAATATATGTGCAGTGGATATTTAATATATGTGCACTGGATATCTAATATATGTGCACTGGATATATATAATATATGTGCACTGGATATATTTAATATATTTGCACTGGATATTTAATATATGTGCAGTGGATATTTAATATATGTGCACTGGATATCTAATATATGTGCACTGGATATTTAATATATGTGCACTGGATATATAATATATGTGCACTGGATATTTAATATATGTGCACTGGATATCTAATATATGTGCACTGGATATTTAATATATGTGCACTGGATATATATAATATATATGCACTGGATATATTTAATATATGTGCACTAAATATATTTAATATATGTGCATTGGATATTTAATATATGTGCACTGATATTTAATATATGTGCACTGTATATATATAATATATGTGCACTGGATATATTTAATATATGTGCACTGGATATTTAATATATGTGCACTGGATATCTAATATGTGTTTACTGGATATTTAATATATGTGCACTGGATATTTAATATATGTGCACTGGATATATTTAATATATGTGCACTGGATATCTAATATATGTGCACTGGATATGTTTAATATATGTGGACTGGATATATTTAATATATGTGCACTGGATATTCAATATATGTGCACTGGATATATATAATATATGTGGACTGGATATATTTAATATATGTGCACTGGATATTTAATATATGTGCACTGGATATTTAATATATGTGCACTGGATATCTAATATGTGTGCACTGGATACTTAATATATGTGCACTGGATATATTTAATATATGTGCACTGGATATTTAATATATGTGCACTGGATATTTAATATATGTGCACTGGATATATTTAATATATGTGCACTGGATATTTAATATATGTGCACTGGATATCTAATATGTGTGCACTGGATATTTAATATATGTGCACTGGATATTTAATATATGTGCACTGGATATATTTAAAATATGTGCACTTGATATCTAATATATGTGCACTGGATAATTAATATATGTGCACTGGATATATATGATATATGTGCACTGGATATTTAATATATGTGCACTGGATATCTAATATATGTGCACTGGATATTCAATATATGTGCACTGGATATATTTAATATATGTGCACTGGATATTTAATATATGTGCACTGGATTTATATGATATATGTGAACTGGATATTTAATATATGTGCACTGGATATCTAATATGTGTGCACTGGATATTTAATATATGTGCACTGGATATATATGTAATATATGTGCACTGGATATATTTAATATATGTGCACTGGATATTTAATATATGTGAACTGGATATCTAATATATGTGCACTGGATATTTAATATATGTGCACTGGATATATATGATATATGTGGACTGGAAATATTTAATATATGTGGACTGGATATATTTAATATATGCGCACTGGATATTTCATATATGTGTACTGGATATATTCAATATATGTGCACTAGATATATTTAATATATGTGCACTGGATATGTAATATATGTGCACTGGATATTTCAAATATGTGCACTGGATATATATAATATATGTGCACAGGATATTTAATATATGTGCACTGGATCCATAATATATGTGCACTGGATATATATAATATATGTGCACTGGATATGTTTAATATATGTGCACTGGATATATATAATATATGTGCACTGGATATTTAATATATGTGCACTGGATATATTTAATATATGTGCACTGGATATTTAATATGTGTGCACTGGATATCTAATATGTGTGCACTGGATATTTAATATGTGCACTGGATATTTAATATATGTGCACTGGATATTTAATATATGTAAACTTGATATCTAATATATGTGCACTGGATAATTAATATATGTGCACTGGATATATATAATCTATGTGCACTGGATATTTAATATATGTGCACTGGATTTATTTAATATATGTGCACTGGATATCTAATATATGTGCACTGGATATTTAATATATGTGCACTGGATATATTTAATATATGTGCACTGGATATAAATAATATAAGTGCACTGGATACTTAATATATGCGCACTGCATATATATAATATATGTGCACTGGATATTTAATATATGTGCACTGGATATATTTAATATATGTGCACTGGATTTTTAATATATGTGCACTGGATATTTAATATATGTGCACTGGATATATTTAATATATGTGCACTGGATATCTAATATATGTGCACTGTATATATATATAATATATGTGCACTGGATATTTAATGTATGTGCACTGGATATAAATAATATAAGTGCACTGGATATTTAATATATGTGCAGTGCATATATATAATATATGTGCACTGGATATTTAATATATGTGCACTGGATATATTTAATATATGTGCACTGGATATATTTAATATATGTGCACTGGAAATTTAATATATGTGCACTGGATAAATTTAATATATGTGCACTGGATATCTAATATATGTGCACTGGATATTTAATATATGTGCACTGGATATATTTAATATATGTGCACTGGATAAACATTATATGTGCACTGGATATTTAATATCTGTGCACTGGATATATATGATATATTTGGACTGGAAATATTTAATATATGTGGACTGGATATATTTAATATATGCGCACTGGATATTTAATATATGTGCACTGGATATATTCAATATATGTGCACTGGATATGTAATATATGTGCACTGGATATTTAAAATATGTGCACTGGATATATATAATATATGTGCACAGGATATTTAATATATGTGCACTGGATCCATAATATATGTGCACTGGATATATATAATATATGTGCACTGGATATGTTTAATATATGTGCACTGGATATATATAATATATGTGCACTGGATATTCAATATATGTGCACTGGATATTTAATATATGTGCACTTGATATATATAATATATGTGCACTGGATATATTTAATATATATGCACTGGATATTTAATATATGTGCACTGTATATCTAATATATGTGCACTGGATATTTAATATATGTGCACTGGATATATATAAAATATGCGAACTGGATATTTAATATATGTGCACAGGATAAATATGATATATGTGCACTGGATATTTAATATTTGTGCACTGGATATTTAATATATGTGCAATGGATATATATAATATGTGTGGACTGGATATATTTAATATATGTGGACTGGATATATTTAATATATGTGCACTGGATTTTTAGTATATGTGCACTGGATATTATATATATGTGCACTGGATATATATAATATATGTGCACTGGATATTTAATATATGTGCACTGGATATCTAATATATATGCACTGGATATCTAAAATATGTGCACTGGATATTTAATATATGTGCACTGGATATCTAATATATGTGCACTGGATATTATATATATGTGCACTGGATATATATAATATATGTGCACTGGATATTTAATATATGTGCACTGGATATATTTAATATATGTGCACTGGATATCTAATATATGTGCACTGGATATTTAATATATGTGCACTGGATATATTTAATATATGTGCACTGGATATAAATAATATAAGTGCACTAGATACTTAATATATGTGCACTGCATATATATAATATATGTGCACTGGATATTTAATATATGTGCACTGGATATATTTAATATATGTGCACTGGATTTTTAATATATGTGCACTGGATATTTAATATATGTGCACTGGATATATTTAATATATGTGCACTGGATATCTAATATATGTGCACTGTATATATATAATATATGTGCACTGGATATTTAATGTATGTGCACTGGATATAAATAATATAAGTGCACTGGATATTTAATATATGTGCACTGCATATATATAATATATGTGCACTGGATATTTAATATATGTGCACTGGATATATTTAATATATGTGCACTGGATATATTTAATATATGTGCACTGGAAATTTAAAATATGTGCACTGGATAAATTTAATATATGTGCACTGGATATCTAATATATGTGCACTGGATATTTAATATATGTGCACTGGATATATTTAATATATGTGCACTGGATAAACATTATATGTGCACTGGATATTTAATATCTGTGCACTGGATATATATGATATATTTGGACTGGAAATATTTAATATATGTGGACTGGATATATTTAATATATGCGCACTGGATATTTAATATATGTGCACTGGATATATTCAATATATGTGCACTGGATATGTAATATATGTGCACTGGATATTTAAAATATGTGCACTGGATATATATAATATATGTGCACAGGATATTTAATATATGTGCACTGGATCCATAATATATGTGCACTGGATATATATAATATATGTGCACTGGATATGTTTAATATATGTGCACTGGATATATATAATATATGTGCACTGGATATTCAATATATGTGCACTGGATATATATAATATATGTGCACTGGATATTTAATATATGTGCACTGGATATCTAATATATGTGCACTGGATATCTAATATATGTGCACTGGATATATATAATATATGTGCACTGGATATATTTAATATATGTGCACTGTATATTTAATATATGTGCACTGGATATTTAATATATGTGCACTGTATATATATAATATATGTGCAGTGGATATTTAATATATGTGCACTGGATATCTAATATATGTGCACTGGATATATATAATATATGTGCACTGGATATATTTAATATATGTGCACTGGATATTTAATATATGTGCACTGGATATTTAATATATGTGTACTGGATATATTCAATATATGTGCACTAGATATATTTAATATATGTGCACTGGATATGTAATATATGTGCACTGGATATTTCAAATATGTGCACTGGATATATATAATATATGTGCACAGGATATTTAATATATGTGCACTGGATCCATAATATATGTGCACTGGATATATATAATATATGTGCACTGGATATGTTTAATATATGTGCACTGGATATATATAATATATGTGCACTGGATATTTAATATATGTGCACTGGATATATTTAATATATGCGCACTGGATATTTAATATATGTGCACTGGATATCTAATATATGTGCACTGGATATTTAATATATGTGCACTGGATATATATGATATATGTGCACTGGATATTTAATATATGTGCACTAGATATCTAATATGTGTGCACTGGATATTTAATATATGTGCACTGGATATATATGTAATATATGTGCACTGGATATATTTAATATATGTGCACTGGATATTTAATATATGTGCACTGGATATATATGATATATGTGAACTGGATATTTAATATATGTGCACTGGATATCTAATATGTGTGCACTGGATATTTAATATATGTGCACTGGATATATATGTAATATATGTGCACTGGATATATTTAATATATGTACACTGGATATTTAATATATGTGAACTGGATATCTAATATATGTGCACTGGATATTTAATATAAGTGCACTGGATATATATGATATATGTGGACTGGAAATATTTAATATATGTGGACTGGATATATTTAATATATGCGCACTGGATATTTAATATATGTGTACTGGATATATTCAATATATGTGCACTAGATATATTTAATATATGTGCACTGGATATGTAATATATGTGCACTGGATATTTCAAATATGTGCACTGGATATATATAATATATGTGCACAGGATATTTAATATATGTGCACTGGATCCATAATATATGTGCACTGGATATATATAATATATGTGCACTGGATATGTTTAATATATGTGCACTGGATATATATAATATATGTGCACTGGATATTTAATATATGTGCACTGGATATATTTAATATATGTGCACTGGATATTTAATATATGTGCACTGGATATCTAATATGTGTGCACTGGATATTTAATATATGTGCACTGGATATTTAATATTTGTGCACTGGATATATTTAATATATGTGCACTTGATATCTAATATATGTGCACTGGATAATTAATATATGTGCACTGGATATATATGATATATGTGCACCGGATATTTAATATATGTGCACTGGATATCTAATATGTGTGCACTGGATATTTAATATATGTGCACTTGATATATATAATATATGTGCACTGGATATATTTAATATATGTGCACTGGATATTTAATATATGTGCACTGTATATCTAATATATGTGCACTGGATATTTAATATATGTGCACTGGATATATATAAAATATGCGCACTGGATATTTAATATATGTGCACAGGATAAATATGATATATGTGCACTGGATATTTAATATTTGTGCACTGGATATTTAATATATGTGCAATGGATATATATAATATGTGTGGACTGGATATATTTAATATATGTGGACTGGATATATTTAATATATGTGCACTGGATTTTTAGTATATGTGCACTGGATATTTAATATATGTGCACTGGATATATATAATATATGTGCACTGGATATTTAATATATGTGCACTGGATATATTTAATATATGTGCACTGAATATCTAATATATATGCACTGGATATCTAAAATATGTGCACTGGATATTTAATATATGTGCACTGGATATTTAATATATGTGCACTGGATATATTTAATATATGTGCACTGGATATCTAATATATGCACTGGATATTTAATATATGTGCACTGGATATAAATAATACATGTGCACTGGATCTATAATATATGTGCACTGGATATATATAATATATGTGCACTGGATATATTTAATATATGTGCACTGGATATTTAATATATGTGCACTGGATATTTAATATATGTGCACTGGATATCTAATATATGTGCACTGGATATTTAATATATGTGCACTGGATATATATAATATATGTGCACTGGATATATTTAATATATGTGCATTAAATATATTTAATATATGTGCATTGGATATTTAATATATGTGCACTGATATTTAATATATGTGCACTGTATATATATAATATATGTGCACTGGATATATAATATATGTGCACTGGATATCTAATATATGTGCACTGGATATATATATAAAATACATGCGCACTGGATATTTAATATATATGTGCACTGGATATGTAATATATGTGCACTGGATATCTAATATATGTGCACTGGATATTTAATATATGTGCACTGGATATCTAATATATGTTCACTGGATATTTAATATATGTGCACGGGATATATTTAATATATGTGCACTGTATATCTAATATATGTGCACTGGATATATTTAATATATGTGCACTGGATATCTAATATATGCACTGGATATTTAATATATGTGCACTGGATATAAATAATACATGTGCACTGGATCTATAATATATGTGCACTGGATATATATAATATATGTGCACTGGATATATTTAATATATGTGCACTGGATATTTAATATATGTGCACTGGATATTTAATATATGTGCACTGGATATCTAATATATGTGCACTGGATATTTAATATATGTGCACTGGATATATATAATATATGTGCACTGGATATATTTAATATATGTGCATTAAATATATTTAATATATGTGCATTGGATATTTAATATATGTGCACTGATATTTAATATATGTGCACTGTATATATATAATATATGTGCACTGGATATATAATATATGTGCACTGGATATCTAATATATGTGCACTGGATATATATATAAAATACATGCGCACTGGATATTTAATATATATGTGCACTGGATATATAATATATGTGCACTGGATATCTAATATATGTGCACTGGATATTTAATATATGTGCACTGGATATCTAATATATGTTCACTGGATATTTAATATATGTGCACGGGATATATTTAATATATGTGCACTGTATATCTAATATATGTGCACTGGATATTTAATATATGTGCACTGGATATCTAATATATGTGCACTGGATATATATACTATATGTGCACTGGATATATATACTATATGTGCACTGGATATATTTAATTTATGTGCACTGGATATTTAATATATGTGCACTGGATATATATACTATATGTGCACTGGATATATTTAATTTATGTGCACTGGATATTTAATATATGTGCACTGGATATATATAATATATGTGCACTGGATATTTAATATATGTGCACTGGATATATATAATATATGTGCACTGGATATTTAATATATGTGCACTGGATATATATAATATATGTGCACTGGATATTTAATATATGTGCACTGGATATCTAATATGTGTGCACTGGATACTTAATATATGTGCACTGGATATTTAATATGTGTGCACTGGATATATTTAATATATGTGCACTGGATATCTAATATATGTGCACTGGATAATTAATATATGTGCACTGGATATATATGATATATGTGCACTGGATATTTAATATATGTGCACTGGATATCTAATATGTATGCACTGGATATTTAATATATGTGCACTGGATATTTAATATATGTGCACTGGATATATATAATATATGTGCACTGGATATCTAATATATGTGCACTGGATATTTAATATATGTGCACTAGATATTTAATATATGTGCACTGGATATCTAATATATGTGCACTGGATATTTAATATATGTGCACTGGATATTTAATATATGTGCACTGGATATATTTAATATATGTGCACTGGATATCTAATATATGTGCACTGGATAATTAATATATGTGCACTGGAAATATATGATATATGTGCACTGGATATTTAATATATGTGCACTGGATATCTAATATGTATGCACTGGATATTTAATATATGTGCACTGGATATTTAATATATGTGCACTGGATATATATAATATATGTGCACTGGATATATAATATATGTGCACTAGATATTTAATATATGTGCACTGGATATCTAATATATGTGCACTGGATATTTAATATATGTGCACTGGATATTTAATATATGTGCACTGGATATATATAATATATGTGCACTGGATATATAATATATGTGCTCTGGATATTTAATATATGTGCACTAGATATTTAATATATGTGCACTGGATATCTAATATATGTGCACTGGATATTTAATATATGTGCACTGGATATTTAATATATGTGCACTGGATATCTAATATATGTGCACTGGATATATATGATATATGTGCACTGGATATTTAATATATATGCACTGGATATCTAATATGTGTGCACTGGATATTTAATATATGTGCTCTGGATATTTAAAATATTTGTGCACTGGATATTTAATATATGTGCACTGGATATATAATATATGTGCACTGGATATTTAATATATGTGCACTGGATATATAATATATGTGCACTGGATATTTAATATATGTACACTGGATCTATAATTTATGTGCATTGGATATATAAAATATGTGCACTGGATATATTCCTAATATATTTGCACTGGATATATATAATATATGTTCACTGGATATATATAATATATGTGCACTGGATATATAATATATGTGCACTGAATATTTAATATATGAGCACTGGATATATAATATATGTGCACTGGATATTTATAATATATGTGCACTGGATATAAATAATAAATGTGCACTGGATCTATAATATATGTGCACTGGATATATAATATATATGTGCACCGGATATATTTAATATATGTGCACTGGATATTTAATATATGTGCACTGGATATATATAATATATGTGCACTGGATATTTAATATATGTGCACTGGATCTATAATATATGTGCACTGGATATATAATATATATGTGCACTGGATATATTTAATATATGTGCACTGGATATATAATATATGTGCACTGGATATATATAATATATGTGCACTGGATATATTTAATATGTGTGCACTGGATATTTAATATATGTGCACTGGATATTTAATATATGTGCACTATATATATTTAATATATGTGCACTGGATATTTAATATATGTGCACTGGATATATAATTTATATGCACTGGATATATTTAATATATGTGCACTGGATCTATAACATATGTGCACTGGATATATATACTATATGTGCACTGGATATATTTAATATATGTGCTTTGGATATCTAATATATGTGCACTGGATAATTAATATATGTGCACTGGATATACATAATATATGTGCAGTGGATATTTAATATATATGCACTGAATATTTAATATATGAGCACTGGATATATTTAATATATGTGCACTGGATATTTAATATATGTGCACTGGATATGTAATATATGTTCACTGGATATCTAATACATGCGCACTGGATATATATAATATAGGTGCACTGGATAATTAATATATGTGCACTGGATAAATATAATATATTTGCACTGGATATGTAATATATGTGCACTGGATATCTAATATATGTGCACTGGATATTTAATATATGTGCACTGGATATATATTATATATGTGGACTGGATATATTTAATATATGTGGACTGGATATACTAAATATATGCGCACTGGATATTTAATATATGTGCACTGGATATTTAATATATGTGCACTGTATATATATAACATATGTGCAGTGGATATTTAATATATGTGCACTGGATCCATAATATATGTGCACTGGATATATATAATATATGTGCACTGGATATATATAATATATGTGCACTGGATATTTAATATATGTTCACTGGATATCTAATAGATGTGTACTGGATAATTAATATATGTGCACTGGATATATATGATATATGTGCACTGGATATTTAATATATGTGCACTGGATATCTAATATGTGTGCACTGGATATTTAATATATGTGCACTGGATATATATAATATATGTGCACTTGATATTTAATATATGTGCACTTGATATTTAATATATGTGCACTGGATATTTAATATACGTGCACTGGATATCTAATATATGTGCACTGGATATCTAATATGTGTGCACTGGATATTTAATATATGTGCACTGGATATATATAATATATGTGCACTGGATATATATAATGTATGTGCACTGGATATATTTAATATATGTGCACTGGATAACTAATATATGTGCACTGGATATTTAATATATGTGCACTGGATATCTAATATATGTGCACTGGATATTTAATATATGTGCACTGGATATATATTATATATGTGGACTGGATATATTTAATATATGTGGACTGGATATACTAAATATATGCGCACTGGATATTTAATATATGTGCACTGGATATTTAATATATGTGCACTGTATATATATAACATATGTGCAGTGGATATTTAATATATGTGCACTGGATATCTAATATATGTGCACTGGATATATATAATATATGTGCACTGGATATATTTAATATATTTGCACTGGATATTTAATATATGTGCACTGGATATTTAATATATGTGCAGTGGATATTTAATATATGTGCACTGGATATCTAATATATGTGCACTGGATATTTAATATATGTGCACTGGATATCTAATATATGTGCACTGGATATTTAATATATGTGCACTGGATATCTAATATATGTGCACTGGATATTTAATATATGTGCACTGGATATATATAATATATATGCACTGGATATATTTAATATATGTGCACTAAATATATTTAATATATGTGCATTGGATATTTAATATATGTGCACTGATATTTAATATATGTGCACTGTATATATATAATATATGTGCACTGGATATATTTAATATATGTGCACTGGATATTTAATATATGTGCACTGGATATCTAATATGTGTTTACTGGATATTTAATATATGTGCACTGGATATTTAATATATGTGCACTGGATATATTTAATATATGTGCACTGGATATCTAATATATGTGCACTGGATATGTTTAATATATGTGCACTGGATATATATAATATATGTGCACTGGATATTTAATATATGTGCACTGGATATATATAATATATGTGCACTGGATATTTAATATATGTGCACTGGATATCTAATATGTGTGCACTGGATACTTAATATATGTGCACTGGATATATTTAATATATGTGCACTGGATATTTAATATATGTGCACTGGATATTTAATATATGTGCACTGGATATATTTATTATATGTGCACTGGATATTTAATATATGTGCACTGGATATCTAATATGTGTGCACTGGATATTTAATATATGTGCACTGGATATCTAATATATGTTCACTGGATATTTAATATATGTGCACGGGATATATTTAATATATGTGCACTGTATATCTAATATATGTGCACTGGATATTTAATATATGTGCACTGGATATCTAATATATGTGCACTGGATATATATACTATATGTGCACTGGATATATATACTATATGTGCACTGGATATATTTAATTTATGTGCACTGGATATTTAATATATGTGCACTGGATATATATACTATATGTGCACTGGATATATTTAATTTATGTGCACTGGATATTTAATATATGTGCACTGGATATATATAATATATGCGCACTGGATATTTAATATATGTGCACTGGATATATATAATATATGTGCACTGGATATTTAATATATGTGCACTGGATATATATAATATATGTGCACTGGATATTTAATATATGTGCACTGGATATCTAATATGTGTGCACTGGATACTTAATATATGTGCACTGGATATTTAATATGTGTGCACTGGATATATTTAATATATGTGCACTGGATATCTAATATATGTGCACTGGATAATTAATATATGTGCACTGGATATATATGATATATGTGCACTGGATATTTAATATATGTGCACTGGATATCTAATATGTATGCACTGGATATTTAATATATGTGCACTGGATATTTAATATATGTGCACTGTATATATATAATATATGTGCACTGGATATCTAATATATGTGCACTGGATATTTAATATATGTGCACTAGATATTTAATATATGTGCACTGGATATCTAATATATGTGCACTGGATATTTAATATATGTGCACTGGATATTTAATATATGTGCACTGGATATATTTAATATATGTGCACTGGATATCTAATATATGTGCACTGGATAATTAATATATGTGCACTGGAAATATATGATATATGTGCACTGGATATTTAATATATGTGCACTGGATATCTAATATGTATGCACTGGATATTTAATATATGTGCACTGGATATTTAATATATGTGCACTGGATATATATAATATATGTGCACTGGATATATAATATATGTGCACTAGATATTTAATATATGTGCACTGGATATCTAATATATGTGCACTGGATATTTAATATATGTGCACTGGATATTTAATATATGTGCACTGGATATATATAATATATGTGCACTGGATATATAATATATGTGCACTGGATATTTAATATATGTGCACTAGATATTTAATATATGTGCACTGGATATCTAATATATGTGCACTGGATATTTAATATATGTGCACTGGATATTTAATATATGTGCACTGGATATCTAATATATGTGCACTGGATATATATGATATATGTGCACTGGATATTTAATATATATGCACTGGATATCTAATATGTGTGCACTGGATATTTAATATATGTGCTCTGGATATTTAAAATATTTGTGCACTGGATATTTAATATATGTGCACTGGATATATAATATATGTGCACTGGATATTTAATATATGTGCACTGGATATATAATATATGTGCACTGGATATTTAATATATGTACACTGGATCTATAATTTATGTGCATTGGATATATAAAATATGTGCACTGGATATATTCCTAATATATTTGCACTGGATATATATAATATATGTTCACTGGATATATATAATATATGTGCACTGGATATATAATATATGTGCACTGAATATTTAATATATGAGCACTGGATATATAATATATGTGCACTGGATATTTATAATATATGTGCACTGGATATAAATAATAAATGTGCACTGGATCTATAATATATGTGCACTGGATATATAATATATATGTGCACCGGATATATTTAATATATGTGCACTGGATATTTAATATATGTGCACTGGATATATATAATATATGTGCACTGGATATTTAATATATGTGCACTGGATCTATAATATATGTGCACTGGATATATAATATATATGTGCACTGGATATATTTAATATATGTGCACTGGATATATAATATATGTGCACTGGATATATATAATATATGTGCACTGGATATATTTAATATGTGTGCACTGGATATTTAATATATGTGCACTGGATATTTAATATATGTGCACTATATATATTTAATATATGTGCACTGGATATTTAATATATGTGCACTGGATATATAATTTATATGCACTGGATATATTTAATATATGTGCACTGGATCTATAACATATGTGCACTGGATATATATACTATATGTGCACTGGATATATTTAATATATGTGCTTTGGATATCTAATATATGTGCACTGGATAATTAATATATGTGCACTGGATATACATAATATATGTGCAGTGGATATTTAATATATATGCACTGAATATTTAATATATGAGCACTGGATATATTTAATATATGTGCACTGGATATTTAATATATGTGCACTGGATATGTAATATATGTTCACCGGATATCTAATACATGCGCACTGGATATATATAATATAGGTGCACTGGATAATTAATATATGTGCACTGGATAAATATAATATATTTGCACTGGATATGTAATATATGTGCACTGGATATTTAAAATATGTGCACTGGATATATATAATATATGTGCACAGGATATTTAATATATGTGCACTGGATCCATAATATATGTGCACTGGATATATATAATATATGTGCACTGGATATATATAATATATGTGCACTGGATATTTAATATATGTTCACTGGATATCTAATAGATGTGTACTGGATAATTAATATATGTGCACTGGATATATATGATATATGTGCACTGGATATTTAATATATGTGCACTGGATATCTAATATGTGTGCACTGGATATTTAATATATGTGCACTGGATATATATAATATATGTGCACTTGATATTTAATATATGTGCACTTGATATTTAATATATGTGCACTGGATATTTAATATACGTGCACTGGATATCTAATAAATGTGCACTGGATATCTAATATGTGTGCACTGGATATTTAATATATGTGCACTGGATATATATAATATATGTGCACTGGATATATATAATGTATGTGCACTGGATATATTTAATATATGTGCACTGGATAACTAATATATGTGCACTGGATATTTAATATATGTGCACTGGATATCTAATATATGTGCACTGGATATTTAATATATGTGCACTGGATATATATTATATATGTGGACTGGATATATTTAATATATGTGGACTGGATATACTAAATATATGCGCACTGGA
Source organism: Leptodactylus fuscus (assembly GCF_031893055.1). Classification (NCBI taxonomy): domain Eukaryota; kingdom Metazoa; phylum Chordata; class Amphibia; order Anura; family Leptodactylidae; genus Leptodactylus; species Leptodactylus fuscus. The sequence continues at coordinate 1,533,724 of NW_027440202.1, forward strand.
TATTTAATATATGTGCACTGGATATTTAATATATGTGCACTGTATATATATAACATATGTGCAGTGGATATTTAATATATGTGCACTGGATATCTAATATATGTGCACTGGATATATATAATATATGTGCACTGGATATATTTAATATATTTGCACTGGATATTTAATATATGTGCACTGGATATTTAATATATGTGCAGTGGATATTTAATATATGTGCACTGGATATCTAATATATGTGCACTGGATATTTAATATATGTGCACTGGATATCTAATATATGTGCACTGGATATTTAATATATGTGCACTGGATATCTAATATATGTGCACTGGATATTTAATATATGTGCACTGGATATATATAATATATATGCACTGGATATATTTAATATATGTGCACTAAATATATTTAATATATGTGCATTGGATATTTAATATATGTGCACTGATATTTAATATATGTGCACTGTATATATATAATATATGTGCACTGGATATATTTAATATATGTGCACTGGATATTTAATATATGTGCACTGGATATCTAATATGTGTTTACTGGATATTTAATATATGTGCACTGGATATTTAATATATGTGCACTGGATATATTTAATATATGTGCACTGGATATCTAATATATGTGCACTGGATATGTTTAATATATGTGCACTGGATATATATAATATATGTGCACTGGATATTTAATATATGTGCACTGGATATATATAATATATGTGCACTGGATATTTAATATATGTGCACTGGATATCTAATATGTGTGCACTGGATACTTAATATATGTGCACTGGATATATTTAATATATGTGCACTGGATATTTAATATATGTGCACTGGATATTTAATATATGTGCACTGGATATATTTATTATATGTGCACTGGATATTTAATATATGTGCACTGGATATCTAATATGTGTGCACTGGATATTTAATATATGTGCACTGGATATTTAATATATGTGCACTGGATATATTTAATATATGTGCACTTGATATCTAATATATGTGCACTGGATAATTAATATATGTGCACTGGATATATATGATATATGTGCACTGGATATTTAATATATGTGCACTGGATATCTAATATATGTGCACTGGATATTCAATATATGTGCACTGGATATATATAATATATGTGGACTGGATATATTTAATATATGTGGACTGGATATATTTAATATATGCGCACTGGATATTTAATATATGTGCACTGAATATATATAAAATATGCGCACTGGATATTTAATATATGTGCACAGGATATATATGATATATGTGCACTGGATATTTAATATTTGTGCACTGGATATTTAATATATGTGCAATGGATATATATATATAATATGTGTGGACTGGATATACTTAATATATGTGGACTGGATATATTTAATATATGTGCACTGGATATTTAGTATATGTGCACTGGATATTTAAAATATGTGCACTGGATATAATAATAATAATAATACATTTTTTTTGTATAGCGCCAACATATTCCGCAGCGCTGTACAATTTATAGGGTTCAGATACAGACATACATAACAAAGAACGTCATTTCACACAATGGGACTGAGGGCCCTGCTCAAAAGAGCTTACAATCTATGAGGTAGAGAGGGTGACACAAGAGGTAGCAGGGGCGGCATTGCTTATACAGTGTTCAGACAATTTTGTGCATTAGGAATTGTGATAGGCTTGTCTGAAAAGATGCGTCTTTAGTTTGCGTTTGAAACTGTAGAAGTTGGGAGTTAATCTGATTGTCCGGGGTAGAGCATTCCAGAGAAGTGGTGCAGCTCGGGAGAAGTCTTGTATACGAGCATGGGAGGTTCTGATAATAGAGGATGTAAGTGTTAGGTCATTGAGTGAGCGGAGAGCACGGGTTGGGCGGTAGACAGAGATGAGGGAAGAAATGTAGGGAGGTGCGGCATTATGGAGAGCCTTGTGGATGAGAGTAATAACTTTATATTTTATTCTATAATGAATAGGCAGCCAATGTAGCGACTGGCACAGACCGGAGGCATCGCTGTAGCGTCTAGCCTGATAGATGAGCCTGGCCGCTGCATTCAGAATAGATTGTAGAGGAGAGAGTTTAGTGAGGGGAAGACCGATTAGTAAGGAATTACAGTAGTCAAGGCGAGAATGAATCAGAGAGACAATAAGTGTCTTTAGTGTATCTCTGGTAAGGAAAGGGCATATTCTGGAGATGTTTTTGAGGTGGAGGTGACATGAACGTGCGAGTGATTCAATATGAGGGGTGAAGGAAAGGTCTGCGTCAAATATGACCCCAAGGCAGCGGGCATGCTGCCTAGGAGTTATAGTAAGGCCTGAGACTGCAATGGATATATCAGGGACAGATCTGTTAGATGGTGGAAACAGTAGTAGTTCAGTCTTAGAGAGATTTAGTTTCAGATAGAGCGAGGACATGATATTAGAGACAGCAGAGAGACAGTCACTGGTGTTCTGAATGAGTGCAGGGGTGATGTCACGGGAAGATGTGTATAATTGGGTGTCATCAGCATAAAGATGGTACCTGAAGCCAAATCTGGCGATGGTTTGTCCAATGGGGGCTGTGTAGAGAGAAAAGAGCAGGGGGCCGAGGACCGAGCCCTGAGGAACCCCAACAGCAAGGGAAAGAGGGGAGGAAACAGAGCCCGCAAATGATACACTGAAAGTGCGGCCTGAGAGATAAGAGGAGAACCAGGAGAGCGCAGTGTCATTGAGGCCAACTGAGCGGAGCATAGTGAGGAGAAGTTGATGGTCAACAGTGTCAAAAGCTGCAGAGAGGTCCAGAAGAATAAGAAGAGAGAAGTCACCATTGGATTTAGCCTTTGGTAGATCATTAGAGACTTTTGTGAGAGCTGTTTCAGTAGAGTGCAGAGCGCGGAAATCTAATATATGTGCACTGGATATTTAATGTATGTGCACTGAATATAAATAATATATGTGCACTGGATCTAAAACATATGTGCACTGGATATATATACTATATGTGCACTGGAAGTATTTAACATATGTGCACTGGATATTTAATATATGTGCAGTGGATATTTAATATATGTGCAGTGGATATTTAATATATGTGCACTGGATATCTAATATATGTGCACTGGATATTTAATATATGTGCACTGGATATCTAATATATGTGCACTGGATATTTAATATATGTGCACTGGATATCTAATATATGTGCACTGGATATTTAATATATGTGCACTGGATATATATAATATATATGCACTGGATATATTTAATATATGTGCACTAAATATATTTAATATATGTGCATTGGATATTTAATATATGTGCACTGATATTTAATATATGTGCACTGTATATATATAATATATGTGCACTGGATATATTTAATATATGTGCACTGGATATTTAATATATGTGCACTGAATATATATAAAATATGCGCACTGGATATTTAATATATGTGCACAGGATATATATGATATATGTGCACTGGATATTTAATATTTGTGCACTGGATATTTAATATATGTGCAATGGATATATATATATATAATATGTGTGGACTGGATATACTTAATATATGTGGACTGGATATATTTAATATATGTGCACTGGATATTTAGTATATGTGCACTGGATATTTAAAATATGTGCACTGGATATCTAATATATGTGCACTGGATATTTAATGTATGTGCACTGAATATAAATAATATATGTGCACTGGATCTAAAACATATGTGCACTGGATATATATACTATATGTGCACTGGAAGTATTTAACATATGTGCACTGGATATTTAATATATGTGCACTGGATATTTAATATATGTGCAGTGGATATTTAATATATGTGCACTGGATATCTAATATATGTGCACTGGATATTTAATATATGTGCACTGGATATCTAATATATGTGCACTGGATATTTAATATATGTGCACTGGATATCTAATATATGTGCACTGGATATTTAATATATGTGCACTGGATATATATAATATATATGCACTGGATATATTTAATATATGTGCACTAAATATATTTAATATATGTGCATTGGATATTTAATATATGTGCACTGAAATTTAATATATGTGCACTGTATATATATAATATATGTGCACTGGATATATTTAATATATGTGCACTGGATATTTAATATATGTGCACTGGATATCTAATATGTGTTTACTGGATATTTAATATATGTGCACTGGATATTTAATATATGTGCACTGGATATATTTAATATATGTGCACTGGATATCTAATATATGTGCACTGGATATGTTTAATATATGTGCACTGGATATATATAATATATGTGCACTGGATATTTAATATATGTGCACTGGATATATATAATATATGTGCACTGGATATCTAATATATGTGCACTGGATATGTTTAATATATGTGCACTGGATATATTTAATATATGTGCACTGGATATTTAATATATGTGCACTGGATATCTAATATGTGTGCACTGGATATTTAATATATGTGCACTGGATATTTAATATATGTGCACTGGATATATTTAATATATGTGCACTTGATATCTAATATATGTGCACTGGATAATTAATATATGTGCACTGGATATATATAATATATGTGCACTGGATATATTTAATATATTTGCACTGGATATTTAATATATGTGCACTGGATATTTAATATATGTGCAGTGGATATTTAATATATGTGCACTGGATATCTAATATATGTGCACTGGATATTTAATATATGTGCACTGGATATCTAATATATGTGCACTGGATATTTAATATATGTGCACTGGATATATATAATATATATGCACTGGATATATTTAATATATGTGCACTAAATATATTTAATATATGTGCATTGGATATTTAATATATGTGCACTGATATTTAATATATGTGCACTGTATATATATATAATATATGTGCACTGGATATATTTAATATATGTGCACTGGATATTTAATATATGTGCACTGGATATCTAATATGTGTTTACTGGATATTTAATATATGTGCACTGGATATTTAATATATGTGCACTGGATATATTTAATATATGTGCACTGGATATCTAATATATGTGCACTGGATATGTTTAATATATGTGCACTGGATATATATAATATATGTGCACTGGATATTTAATATATGTGCACTGGATATATATAATATATGTGCACTGGATATTTAATATATGTGCACTGGATATCTAATATGTGTGCACTGGATACTTAATATATGTGCACTGGATATATTTAATATATGTGCACTGGATATTTAATATATGTGCACTGGATATTTAATATATGTGCACTGGATATATTTAATATATGTGCACTGGATATTTAATATATGTGCACTGGATATCTAATATGTCTGCACTGGATATTTAATATATGTGCACTGGATATTTAATATATGTGCACTGGATATATTTAATATATGTGCACTTGATATCTAATATATGTGCACTGGATAATTAATATATGTGCACTGGATATATATGATATATGTGCACTGGATAATTAATATATGTGCACTGGATATATATGATATATGTGCACTGGATATTTTTAATATATGTGCACTGGATATCTAATATATGTGCACTGGATATTCAATATATGTGCACTGGAAATATATAATATATGTGGACTGGATATATTTAATATATGTGGACTGGATATATTTAATATATGCGCACTGGATATTTAATATATGTGCACTGAATATATATAAAATATGCACACTGGATATTTAATATATGTGCACAGGATATATATGATATATGTGCACTGGATATTTAATATTTGTGCACTGGATATTTAATATATGTGCAATGGATATATATATATAATATGTGTGGACTGGATATACTTAATATATGTGGACTGGATATATTTAATATATGTGCACTGGATATTTAGTATATGTGCACTGGATATTTAAAATATGTGCACTGGATATCTAATATATGTGCACTGGATATTTAATGTATGTGCACTGAATATAAATAATATATGTGCACTGGATCTAAAACATATGTGCACTGGATATATATACTATATGCGCACTGGATGTATTTAACATATGTGCACTGGATATATAATATATGTGAACTGGATATTTAGTATATGTGCACTGGATATATATATAATATATGTGCACAGGATATATATAATATATGTGCACTGGATATATTTAATATATGTGCACTGGATATCTAATATATGTGCACTGGATATATATATAATACATGTGCACTGGATATTTAATATATATGTGCACTGGATATGTAATATATGTGCACTGGATATCTAATATATGTGCACTGGATATTTAATATATGTGCACTGGATATCTAATATATGTTCACTGGATATTTAATATATGTGCACGGGATATATTTAATATATGTGCACTGTATATCTAATATATGTGCACTGGATATTTAATATATGTGCACTGGATATCTAATATATGTGCACTGGATATTTAATATATGTGCACTGGATATATTTAATATATGTGCCCTGGATATCTAATATGTGTGCACTGGATATTTAATATATGTGCACTGTTGTATATATATAATATATATGCACTGGATAATTAATGTATGTGCACTGGATATAAATAATATAAGTGCACTGTATCTATAACATATGTGCACTGGATATATATACTATATGTGCACTGGATATATTTAATTTATGTGCACTGGATATTTAATATATAAGCACTGGATATCTAATATATGTGCACTGGATATTTAATATATGTGCACTGGATATCTAATATATGTGCACTGGATATTTAATATATGTGCACTGGATATCTAATATATGTGCACTGGATATTTAATATATGTGCACTGGATATATTTAATATATGTGCACTGGATATCTAATATATGTGCACTGGATAATTAATATATGTGCACTGGATATATATGATATATGTGCACTGGATATTTAATATATGTGCACTGGATATCTAATATGTATGCACTGGATATTTAATATATGTGCACTGGATATATATAATATATGTGCACTGGATATATAATATATGTGCACTGGATATTTAATATATGTGCACTAGATATTTAATATATGTGCACTGGATATTTAATATATGTGCACTAGATATTTAATATATGTGCACTGGATATCTAATATATGTGCACTGGATATTTAATATATGTGCACTGGATATTTAATATATGTGCACTGGATATCTAATATATGTGCACTGGATATATATGATATATGTGCACTGGATATTTAATATATGTGCTCTGGATATTTAAAATATTTGTGCACTGGATATTTAATATATGTGCACTGGATATATAATATATGTGCACTGGATATTTAATATATGTGCACTGGATATATAATATATGTGCACTGGATATTTAATATATGTACACTGGATCTATAATATATGTGCATTGGATATATAAAATATGTGCACTGGATATATTCCTAATATATGTGCACTGGATATATATAATATATGTTCACTGGATATATATAATATATGTGCACTGGATATATAATATATGTGCACTGAATATTTAATATATGAGCACTGGATATATAATATATGTGCACTGGATATTTATAATATATGTGCACTGGATATAAATAATAAATGTGCACTGGATCTATAATATATGTGCACTGGATATACAATATATATGTGCACTGGATATATTTAATATATGTGCACTGGATATTTAATATATGTGCACTGGATATATATAATATATGTGCACTGGATATTTAATATATGTGCACTGGATATATAATATATGTGCACTGGATATATAATATATTTGCACTGGATATATATAATATATGTGCACTGGATATATAATATATGTGCACTGTATATAAATAATATATGTGCACTGGATCTATAATATATGTGCACTAAATATATAATATATATGTGCACTGGATATATTTAATATATGTGCACTGGATATATAATATATGTGCACTGGATATATATAATATATGTGCACTGGATATATTTAATATGTGTGCACTGGATATTTAATATATGTGCACTGGATATTTAATATATGTGCACTATATATATTTAATATATGTGCACTGGATATTTAATATATGTGCACTGGATATATAATTTATATACACTGGATATATTTAATATATGTGCACTGGATCTATAACATATGTGCACTGGATATATATACTATATGTGCACTGGATATATTTAATATATGTGCACTGGATATCTAATATATGTGCACTGGATAATTAATATATGTGCACTGGATATACATAATATATGTGCAGTGGATATTTAATATATGTGCACTGAATATTTAATATATGAGCACTGGATATATTTAATATATGTGCACTGGATATTTAATATATGTGCACTGGATATCTAATATATGTTCACTGGATATCTAATATATGCGCACTGGATATATATAATATAGGTGCACTGTATATTTAATATATGTGCACTGGATATATATAATATATGTGCACTGGATATGTAATATATGTGCACTGGATATTTAAAATATGTGCACTGGATATATATAATATATGTGCACAGGATATTTAATATATGTGCACTGGATCCATAATATATGTGCACTGGATATATATAATATATGTGCACTGGATATGTTTAATATATGTGCACTGGATTTATATAATATATGTGCACTGGATATATATAATATATGTGCACTGGATATTTAATATATGTTCACTGGATATCGAATATGTGTGCACTGGATACTTAATATATGTGCACTGGATATTTAATATATGTGCACTGGATATATTTAATATATGTGCACTGGATATCTAATATATGTGCACTGGATAATTAATATATGTGCACTGGATATATATGATATATGTGCACTGGATATTTAATATATGTGCACTGGATATATATAATATATGTGCACTTGATATATAATATATGTGCACTGGATATTTAATATATGTGCACTGGATATTTAATATACGTGCACTGGATATCTAATATATGTGCACTGGATATCTAATATGTGTGCACTGGATATTTAATATATGTGCACTGGATATATATAATATATGTGCACTGGATATATTTAATATATGTGCACTGGATATTTAATATATGTGCACTGGATATCTAATATATGTGCACTGGATATTTAATATATGTGCACTGGATATCTAATATATGTGCACTGGATATTTAATATATGTGCACTGGATATATAAAATATATGTGGACTGGATATATTTAATATATGTGGACTGGATATACTAAATATATGCGCACTGGATATTTAATATATGTGCAGTGGATATTTAATATATGTGCACTGTATATATATAATATATGTGCAGTGGATATTTAATATATGTGCACTCGATATCTAATATATGTGCACTGGATATATATAATATATGTGCACTGGATATATTTAATATATGTGCACTGGATATTTAATATATGTGCACTGGATACTTAATATATGTGCAGTGGATATTTAATATATGTGCACTGGATATCTAATATATGTGCACTGGATATTTAATATATGTGCACTGGATATCTAATATATGTGCACTGGATATTTAATATATGTGCACTGGATATCTAATATATGTGCACTGGATATTTAATATATGTGCACTGGATATATTTAATATATGTGCACTAAATATATTTAATATATGTGCATTGGATATTTAATATATGTGCACTGATATTTAATATATGTGCACTGTATATATATAATATATGTGCACTGGATATATTTAATATATGTGCACTGGATATTTAATATATGTGCACTGGATATCTAATATTTGTTTACTGGATATTTAATATATGTGCACTGGATATTTAATATATGTGCACTGGATATATTTAATATATGTGCACTGGATATCTAATATATGTGCACTGGATATGTTTAATATATGTGCACTGGATATATAATATATGTGCACTGGATATTTAATATATGTGCACTGGATATATATAATATATGTGCACTGGATATTTAATATATGTGCACTGGATATCTAATATGTGTGCACTGGATACTTAATATATGTGCACTGGATATATTTAATATATGTGCACTGGATATTTAATATATGTGCATTGGATATATTTAATATATGTGCACTGGATATCTAATATATGTGCACTGGATAATTAATATATGTGCACTGGATATATATGATATATGTGCACTGGATATTTAATATATGTGCACTGGATATCTAATATGTGTGCACTGGATATTTAATATATGTGCACTGGATATTTATAATATATGTGCACTGGATATATTTAATATATGTGCACTGGATATTTAATATATGTGCACTGGATATCTAATATATGTGCAGTGGATATTTAAAATATGTGCACTGGATATATATAATATATGTGGACTGGATATATTTAATATATGTGGACTGGATATACTTAATATATGCGCACTGGATATTTAATATATGTGCACTGGATATTTAATATATGTGCACTGTATATATATAATATATGTGCAGTGGATATTTAATATATGTGCACTGGATATCTAATATATGTGCACTGGATATATATAATATATGTGCACTGGATATATTTAATATATGTGCACTGGATATTTAATATATGTGCACTGGATATTTAATATATGTGCAGTGGATATTTAATATATGTGCACTGGATATCTAATATATGTGCACTGGATATTTAATATATGTGCACTGGATATCTAATATATGTGCACTGGATATTTAATATATGTGCACTGGATATCTAATATATGTGCACTGGATATTTAATATATGTGCACTGGATATATATAATATATATGCACTGGATATATTTAATATATGTGCACTAAATATATTTAATATATGTGCATTGGATATTTAATATATGTGCACTGATATTTAATATATGTGCACTGTATATATATAATATATGTGCACTGGATATATAACATATGTGCACTGGATATTTAATATATGTGCACTGGATATCTAATATGTGTGCACTGGATATTTAATATATGTGCACTGGATATTTAATATATTTGCACTGGATATCTAATATGTGTGCACTGGATATTTAATATATGTGCACTGGATATTTAATATATGTGCACTGGATATATTTAATATATGTGCACTGGATATCTAATATATGTGCACTGGATAATTAATATATGTGCACTGGATATTTAATATATGTGCACTGCATATTTTATATTTGTGCACTGGATATACATAATATATGTGCACTGGATTTTTAATATATGTGCACTGGATATTTAATATATATATGCACTAAATATATTTAATATATGTGCACTGGATATCTAATATATGTGCACTGGATATTTAATATATGTGCACTGGTTATAGATGATATATGTGCCCTGGATATTTAATATATGTGCACTGGTTATAGATGATACATGTGCCCTGGATATTTAATATATGTGCACTGGATATATATAATATATATGCACTGGATATTTAATATATGTGGACTGTATATCTAATATATGTGCACTGGATATTATATATATGTGCACTGGACATACATAATATATGTGCACTGGATATTTAATATATGTGCACTGGTTATAGATGATATATGTGCCCTGGATATTTAATATATGTGCAATGGATATATATAATATGTGTGGACTGGATATATTTAATATATGTGGACTGGAAATCTAATATATGTGCACTGGATATTTTATATATGTGCACTGCATATAAATAATATATGTGCACTGGATATTTAATGTATGTGCACTGGATATATTTAATATATGTGCACTGGATATCTAATATATGTGCACTGGATATTTAAAATATGTGCACTGGATATATATGATATATGTGCACTAGATATTTAATATATGTGTACTGGATATTTTATATATGTACACTGGATATATTTAATATATGTGCACTGGATATTTAATATATGTGCACTGGATATTTAATATATGTGCACTGGATATTTAATATGTGTGCAATGGATATATATAGTATATGTGGACTGGATATATTTAATATATGTGGTCTGGATATATTTAATATATGCGCACTGGATATTTAATATATGTGCACTGGATATGTAATATATGTGCACTGGATATTTAATATATGTGCACTGGATCTATAATATATGTGCACTGGATATGTAATATATGTGCACTGGATATTTAATATATGTGCACTGGATATATATAATATATGTGCACTGGATATTTAATATAAGTGCACTGGATATATTTAATATATGTGCACTGGATATCTAATATATGTGCACTGGATATTTAATATATGTGCAATGGTTATATATAATATATGTGCACTGGATATATATCTATAATATATGTGCACTGGATATATTTAATATATGTGCACTGGATATTTAATATATGTGCACTGGATATATTTAATATATGTGCACTGGATATATAATATATGTGCACTGGATATTTAATATATGTGCACTGGATAAATTTAATATATGTGCACTGGATATTTAATATGTGTGCACTGGATATCTAATATATGTGCACTGGATATTTAATATATGTGCACTGGATATATTTAATATATGTGCACTGGATAAATAATATATGTGCACTGGATATTTAATATCTGTGCACTGGATATATATATATTTGGACTGGAAATATTTAATATATGTGGACTGGATATATTTAATATATGTGCACTGGATATGTAATATATGTGCACTGGATATTTAAAATATGTGCACTGGATATCTATAATATATGTGCACAGGATATTTCATATATGTGCACTGGATCCATAATAGATGTGCACTGGATATATATAATATATGTGCACTGGATATGTTTAATATATGTGCACTGGATATATATAATATATGTGCACTGGATATTTAATATATGTGCACTGGATATATATAATATATGTGCACTGGATATTTAATATATGTGCACTGGATATCTAATATGTGTGCACTGGATACTTAATATATGTGCACTGGATATATTTAATATATGTGCACTGAATATTTAATATATGTGCACTGGATATATTTAATATATGTGCACTGGATATCTAATATATGTGCACTGGATAATTAATATATGTGCACTGGATATATATGATATATGTGCACTGGATATTTAATATATGTGCACTGGATATATATAATATATGTGCACTGGATATATTTAATATATGTGCACTGGATATTTAATATATGTGCACTGGAAATCTAATATATGTGCACTGGATATTTAATATATGTGCACTGGATATATTTAATATATGTGCACTTGATATCTAATATATGTGCACTGGATAATTAATATATGTGCACTGGATATATATAATATATGTGCACTGGATATATTTATAGTATTTGCACTGGATATTTAATATATGTGCAGTGGATATTTAATATATGTGCAGTGGATATTTAATATATGTGCACTGGATATCTAATATATGTGCACTGGATATTTAATATATGTGCACCGGATATCTAATATATGTGCACTGGATATTTAATATATGTGCACTGGATATATATAATATATATGCACTGGATATATTTAATATATGTGCACTAAATATATTTAATATATGTGCATTGGATATTTAATATATGTGCACTGATATTTAATATATGTGCACTGTATATATATAATATATGTGCACTGGATATATTTAATATATGTGCACTGGATATTTAATATATGTGCACTGGATATCTAATATGTGTTTACTGGATATTTAATATATGTGCACTGGATATTTAATATATGTGCACTGGATATATTTAATATATGTGCACTGGATATCTAATATATGTGCACTGGATATGTTTAATATATGTGCACTGGATATATATAATATATGTGCACTGGATATTTAATATATGTGCACTGGATATATATAATATATGTGCACTGGATATTTAATATATGTGCACTGGATATCTAATATGTGTGCACTGGATACTTAATATATGTGCACTGGATATATTTAATATATGTGCACTGGATATTTAATATATGTGCACTGGATATTTAATATTTGTGCACTGGATATATTTAATATATGTGCACTGGATATTTAATATATGTGCACTGGATATCTAATATGTCTGCACTGGATATTTAATATATGTGCACTGGATATTTAATATATGTGCACTGGATATATTTAATATATGTGCACTTGATATCTAATATATGTGCACTGGATAATTAATATATGTGCACTGGATATATATGATATATGTGCACTGGATATTTAATATATGTGCACTGGATATCTAATATGTGTGCACTGGATATTTAATATATGTGCACTGGATATATATAATATATGTGCACTGGATATTTTTAATATATGTGCACTGGATATTTAATATATGTGCACTGGATATCTAATATATGTGCACTGGATATTCAATATATGTGCACTGGAAATATATAATATATGTGGACTGGATATATTTAATATATGTGGACTGGATATATTTAATATATGCGCACTGGATATTTAATATATGTGCACTGAATATATATAAAATATGCGCACTGGATATTTAATATATGTGCACAGGATATATATGATATATGTGCACTGGATATTTAATATTTGTGCACTGGATATTTAATATATGTGCAATGGATATATATATATATAATATGTGTGGACTGGATATACTTAATATATGTGGACTGGATATATTTAATATATGTGCACTGGATATTTAGTATATGTGCACTGGATATTTAAAATATGTGCACTGGATATCTAATATATGTGCACTGGATATTTAATGTATGTGCACTGAATATAAATAATATATGTGCACTGGATCTAAAACATATGTGCACTGGATATATATACTATATGTGCACTGGATGTATTTAACATATGTGCACTGGATATATAATATATGTGAACTGGATATTTAGTATATGTGCACTGGATATATATATAATATATGTGCACAGGATATATATAATATATGTGCACTGGATATATTTAATATATGTGCACTGGGTATCTAATATATGTGCACTGGATATATATATAATACATGTGCACTGGATATTTAATATATATGTGCACTGGATATGTAATATATGTGCACTGGATATCTAATATATGTGCACTGGATATTTAATATATGTGCACTGGATATCTATTATATGTTCACTGGATATTTAATATATGTGCACGGGATATATTTAATATATGTGCACTGTATATCTAATATATATGCACTGGATATTTAATATATGTGCACAGGATATCTAATATATGTGCACTGGATATTTAATATATGTGCACTGGATATATTTAATATATGTGCCCTGGATATCTAATATGTGTGCACTGGATATTTAATATATGTGCACTGTTGTATATATATAATATATGTGCACTGGATATTTAATGTATGTGCACTGGATATAAATAATATAAGTGCACTGTATCTATAACATATGTGCACTGGATATATATACTATTTGTGCACTGGATATATTTAATTTATGTGCACTGGATATTTAATATATAAGCACTGGATATCTAATATATGTGCACTGGATATTTAATATATGTGCACTGGATATCTAATATATGTGCACTGGATATTTAATATATGTGCACTGGATATCTAATATATGTGCACTGGATATTTAATATATGTGCACTGGATATATATAATATATGTGCACTGGATATTTAATATATGTGCACTGGATATATATAATATATGTGCACTGGATATTTAATATATGTGCACTAGATATTTAATATATGTGCACTGGATATCTAATATGTGTGCACTGGATACTTAATATATGTGCACTGGATATTTAATATATGTGCACTGTATCTATAACATATGTGCACTGGATATATATACTATTTGTGCACTGGATATATTTAATTTATGTGCACTGGATATTTAATATATAAGCACTGGATATCTAATATATGTGCACTGGATATTTAATATATGTGCACTGGATATCTAATATATGTGCACTGGATATTTAATATATGTGCACTGGATATATATAATATATGTGCACTGGATATTTAATATATGTGCACTGGATATATATAATATATGTGCACTGGATATTTAATATATGTGCACTAGATATTTAATATATGTGCACTGGATATCTAATATGTGTGCACTGGATACTTAATATATGTGCACTGGATATTTAATATATGTGCACTGGATATATTTAATATATGTGCACTGGATATCTAATATATGTGCACTGGATAATTAATATATGTGCACTGGATATATATGATATATGTGCACTGGATATTTAATATATGTGCACTGGATATCTAATATGTATGCACTGGATATTTAATATATATGCACTGAATATTTAATATGTGTGCACTGGATATATATAATATATGTGCACTGGATATATAATATATGTGCACTGGATATTTAATATATGTGCACTAGATATTTAATATATGTGCACTGGATATTTAATATATGTGCACTAGATATTTAATATATGTGCACTGGATATCTAATATATGTGCACTGGATATTTAATATATGTGCACTGGATATTTAATATATGTGCACTAGATATTTAATATATGTGCACTGGATATCTAATATATGTGCACTGGATATTTAATATATGTGCACTGGATATTTAATATATGTGCACTGGATATCTAATATGTGTGCACTGGATATTTAATATATGTGCTCTGGATATTTAAAATATTTGTGCACTGGATATTTAATATATGTGCACTGGATATATAATATATGTGCACTGGATATTTAATATATGTGCACTGGATATATAATATATGTGCACTGGATATTTAATATATGTACACTGGATCTATAATATATGTGCATTGGATATATAAAATATGTGCACTGGATATATTCCTAATATATGTGCACTGGATATATATAATATATGTTCACTGGATATATATAATATATGTGCACTGGATATATAATATATGTGCACTGAATATTTAATATATGAGCACTGGATATATAATATATGTGCACTGGATATTTATAATATATGTGCACTGGATATAAATAATAAATGTGCACTGGATCTATAATATATGTGCACTGGATATATAATATATATGTGCACTGGATATATTTAATATATGTGCACTGGATATATTTAATATATGTGCACTGGATATAAATAATATATGTGCACTGGATATTTAATATATGTGCACTGGATATATAATATATGTGCACTGGATATATAATATATGTGCACTGTATATAAATAATATATGTGCACTGGATCTATAATATATGTGCACTAAATATATAATATATATGTGCACTGGATATATTTAATATATGTGCACTGGATATATAATATATGTGCACTGGATATATATAATATATGTGCACTGGATATATTTAATATGTGTGCACTGGATATTTAATATATGTGCACTGGATATTTAATATATGTGCACTATATATATTTAATATATGTGCACTGGATATTTAATATATGTGCACTGGATATATAACTTATATGCACTGGATATATTTAATATATGTGCACTGAATATCTAATATATGTGCACTGGATAATTAATATATGTGCACTGGATATACATAATATATGTGCAGTGGATATTTAATTTATGTGCACTGAATATTTAATATATGAGCACTGGATATATTTAATATATGTGCACTGGATATTTAATATATGTGCACTGGATATCTAATATATGTTCACTGGATATCTAATATATGCGCACTGGATATATATAATATAGGTGCACTGGATATTTAATATATGTGCACTGGATATATATAATAAATGTGCACTGGATATGTAATATATGTGCACTGGATATTTAAAATATGTGCACTGGATATATATAATATATGTGCACAGGATATTTAATATATGTGCACTGGATCCATAATATATGTGCACTGGATATATATAATATATGTGCACTGGATATGTTTAATATATGTGCACTGGATTTATATAATATATGTGCACTGGATTTATATAATATATGTGCACTGGATATTTAATATATGTTCACTGGATATCGAATATGTGTGCACTGGATACTTAATATATGTGCACTGGATATTTAATATATGTGCACTGGATATATTTAATATTTGTGCACTGGATATCTAATATATGTGCACTGGATAATTAATATATGTGCACTGGATATATATGATATATGTGCACTGGATATTTAATATATGTGCACTGGATATATATAATATATGTGCACTTGATATATAATATATGTGCACTGGATATTTAATATACGTGCACTGGATATCTAATATATGTGCACTGGATATCTAATATGTGTGCACTGGATATTTAATATATGTGCACTGGATATATATAATATATATGCACTGGATATATTTAATATATGTGCACTGGATATTTAATATATGTGCACTGGATATCTAATATATGTGCACTGGATATTTAATATATGTGCACTGGATATCTAATATATGTGCACTGGATATTTAATATATGTGCACTGGATATATATAATATATGTGGACTGGATATATTTAATATATGTGGACTGGATATACTAAATATATGCGCACTGGATATTTAATATATGTGCACTGGATATTTAATATATGTGCACTGTATATATATAATATATGTGCAGTGGATATTTAATATATGTGCACTGGATATCTAATATATGTGCACTGGATATATATAATATATGTGCACTGGATATATTTAATATATGTGCACTGGATATTTAATATATGTGCACTGGATACTTAATATATGTGCAGTGGATATTTAATATATGTGCACTGGATATCTAATATATGTGCACTGGATATTTAATATATGTGCACTGGATATCTAATATATGTGCACTGGATATTTAATATATGTGCACTGGATATCTAATATATGTGCACTGGATATTTAATATATGTGCACTGGATATATATAATATATGTGCACTGGATATATTTAATATATGTGCACTAAATATATTTAATATATGTGCATTGGATATTTAATATATGTGCACTGATATTTAATATATGTGCACTGTATATATATAATATATGTGCACTGGATATATAATATATGTGCACTGGATATTTAATATATGTGCACTGGATATCTAATATGTGTGCACTGGATATTTAATATATGTGCACTGGATATTTAATATATGTGCACTGGATATCTAATATGTGTGCACTGGATATTTAATATATGTGCACTGGATATTTAATATATGTGCACTGGATATATTTAATATATGTGCACTGGATATCTAATATATGTGCACTGGATAATTAATATATGTGCACTGGATATTTAATATATGTGCACTGGATATTTTATATTTGTGCACTGGATATACATAATATATGTGCACTGGATTTTTAATATATGTGCACTGGATATTTAATATATATATGCACTGGATATATTTAATATATGTGCACTGGATATCTAATATATGTGCACTGGATATTTAATATATGAGCACTGGTTATAGATGATATATGTGCCCTGGATATTTAATATATGTGCACTGGATATATATAATATATATGCACTGGATATTTAATATATGTGGACTGGATATCTAATATATGTGCACTGGATATTTAATATATGTGCACTGGTTATAGATGATACATGTGCCCTGGATATTTAATATATGTGCACTGGATATATATAATATATATGCACTGGATATTTAATATATGTGGACTGGATATCTAATATATGTGCACTGGATATTATATATATGTGCACTGGACATACATAATATATGTGCACTGGATATTTAATATATGTGCACTGGTTATAGATGATATATGTGCCCTGGATATTTAATATATGTGCAATGGATATATATAATATGTGTGGACTGGATATATTTAATATATGTGGACTGGAAATCTAATATATGTGCACTGGATATTTTATATATGTGCACTGCATATAAATGATATATGTGCACTGGATATTTAATGTATGTGCACTGGATATATTTAATATATGTGCACTGGATATCTAATATATGTGCACTGGATATTTAAAATATGTGCACTGGATATATATGATATATGTGCACTAGATATTTAATATATGTGTACTGGATATTTTATATATGTACACTGGATATATTTAATATATGTGCACTGGATATTTAATATATGTGCACTGGATATTTAATATATGTGCACTGGATATTTAATATATGTGCACTGGATATTTAATATGTGTGCACTGGATATATATAGTATATGTGGACTGGATATATTTAATATATGTGGTCTGGATATATTTAATATATGCGCACTGGATATTTAATATATGTGCACTGGATATGTAATATATGTGCACTGGATATTTAATATATGTGCACTGGATATATATAATATATGTGCACTGGATATTTAATATAAGTGCACTGGATTAATTTAATACATGTGCACTGGATATCTAATATATGTGCACTGGATATTTAAAATATGTGCACTGGATCTATAATATATGTGCACTGGATATGTAATATATGTGCACTGGATATTTAATATATGTGCACTGGATATATATAATATATGTGCACTGGATATTTAATATAAGTGCACT
The DNA here is from genome assembly GCF_031893055.1 of Leptodactylus fuscus. Lineage (NCBI taxonomy): Eukaryota > Metazoa > Chordata > Amphibia > Anura > Leptodactylidae > Leptodactylus > Leptodactylus fuscus. The sequence goes on from NW_027440202.1 coordinate 1,554,523, forward strand.
GAATATATTTAATATATGTGCACTGGATATCTAATATATGTGCACTGGATATTTAATATATGTGCAATGGTTATATATAATATATGTGCACTGGATATATATCTATAATATATGTGCACTGGATATATTTAATATATGTGCACTGGATATTTAATATATGTGCACTGGATATATTTAATATATGTGCACTGGATATATAATATATGTGCACTGGATATTTAATATATGTGCACTGGATAAATTTAATATATGTGCACTGGATATTTAATATGTGTGCACTGGATATCTAATATATGTGCACTGGATATTTAATATATGTGCACTGGATATATTTAATATATGTGCACTGGATAAATAATATATGTGCACTGGATATTTAATATCTGTGCAATGGATATATATATATTTGGACTGGAAATATTTAATATATGTGGACTGGATATATTTAATATATGCGCACTGGATATTTAATATATGTGCACTGGATATATTCAATATATGTGCACTGGATATGTAATATATGTGCACTGGATATTTAAAATATGTGCACTGGATATCTAATATGTGTGCACTGGATATTTAATATATGTGCACTGGATATTTAATATATGTGCACTGGATATATATAATATATGTGCACTGGATATTTAATATAAGTGCACTGAATATATTTAATATATGTGCACTGGATATTTAATATATGTGCAATGGTTATATATAATATATGTGCACTGGATATATATCTATAATATATGTGCACTGGATATATTTAATATATGTGCACTGGATATTTAATATATGTGCACTGGATATATTTAATATATGTGCACTGGATATATAATATATGTGCACTGGATATTTAATATATGTGCACTGGATAAATTTAATATATGTGCACTGGATATTTAATATGTGTGCACTGGATATCTAATATATGTGCACTGGATATTTAATATATGTGCACTGGATATATTTAATATATGTGCACTGGATAAATAATATATGTGCACTGGATATTTATTATCTGTGCACTGGATATATATAAATTTGGACTGGAAATATTTAATATATGTGGACTGGATATATTTAATATATGCGCACTGGATATTTAATATATGTGCACTGGATATATTCAATATATGTGCACTGGATATGTAATATATGTGCACTGGATATTTAAAATATGTGCACTGGATATCTATAATATATGTGCACAGGATATTTAATATATGTGCACTGGATCCATAATATATGTGCACTGGATATATATAATATATGTGCACTGGATATGTTTAATATATGTGCACTGGATATATATAATATATGTGCACTGGATATTTAATATATATGTGCACTGGATATATATAATATATGTGCACTGGATATTTAATATATGTGCACTGGATATCTAATATGTGTGCACTGGATACTTAATATATTTGCACTGGATATATTTAATATATGTGCACTGAATATTTAATATATGTGCACTGGATATATTTAATATATGTGCACTGGATATCTAATATATGTGCACTGGATAATTAATATATGTGCACTGGATATATATGATATATGTGCACTGGATATTTAATATATGTGCACTGGATATATATAATATATGTGCACTGGATATATTTAATATATGTGCACTGGATATTTAATATATGTGCACTGGAAATCTAATATATGTGCACTGGATATTTAAAATATGTGCACTGGATATATATAATATATGTGGACTGGATATATTTATTATATGTGGACTGGATATACTTAATATATGCGCACTGGATATTTAATATATGTGCACTGGATATTTAATATATGTGCACTGTATATATATAATATATGTGCAGTGGATATTTAATATATGTGCACTGGATATCTAATATATGTGCACTGGATATATATAATATATGTGCACTGGATATATTTAATATATGTGCACTGGATATTTAATATATGTGCAGTGGATATTTAATATATGTGCACTGGATATCTAATATATGTGCACTGGATATTTAATATATGTGCACTGGATATTTAATATATGTGCACTGGATATCTATTATATGTGCACTGGATATTTAATATATGTGCACTGGATATCTAATATATGTGCACTGGATATTTAATATATGTGCACTGGATATATATAATATATGTGCACTGGATATATTTAATATGTGTGCACTAAATATATTTAATATATGTGCATTGGATATTTAATATATGTGCACTGATATTTAATATATGTGCACTGTATATATATAATATATGTGCACTGGATATATAATATATGTGCACTGGATATTTAATATATGTGCACTGGATATCTAATATGTGTGCACTGGATATTTAATATATGTGCACTGGATATTTAATATATGTGCACTGGATATATTTAATATATGTGCACTGGATATCTAATATATGTGCACTGGATAATTAATATATGTGCACTGGATATTTAATATATGTGCACTGAATATATATAATATGTGTGGACTGAATATATTTAATATATGTGGACTGGATATCTAATATATGTGCACTGGATATTTTATATTTGTGCACTGGATATACATAATATATGTGCACTGGATTTTTAATATATGTGCACTGGATATTTAATATATATATGCACTGGATATATTTAATATATGTGCACTGGATATCTAATATATGTGCACTGGATATTTAATATATGTGCACTGGTTATAGATGATATATGTGCCCTGGATATTTAATATATGTGCACTGGATATATATAATATATATGCACTGGATATTTAATATATGTGGACTGGATATCTAATATATGTGCACTGGATATTTAATATATGTGCACTGGATATACATAATATATGTGCACTGGATATTTAATATATGTTCACTGGTTATAGATGATATATGTGCCCTGGACATTTAATATATGTGCAATGGATATATATAATATGTGTGGACTGGATATATTTAATATATGTGGACTGGAAATCTAATATATGTGCACTGGATATTTTATATATGTGCACTGCATTTACAAAATATATGTGCACTGGATATTTAATGTATGTGCACTGGAAATATTTAATATATGTGCACTGGATATCTAATATATGTGCACTGGATATTTAAAATATGTGCACTGGATATATATGATATATGTGCACTAGATATTTAATATATGTGCACTGGATATTTTATATATGTACACTGGATATATTTAATATATGTGCACTGGATATTTAATATATGTGCACTGGATATTTAATATATGTGCACTGGATATTTAATATGTGTGCACTGGATATATATAGTATATGTGGACTGGATATATTTAATATATGTGGTCTGGATATTTTTAATATATGCGCACTGGATATTTAATATATGTGCACTGGATATGTAATATATGTGCACTGGATATTTAATATATGTGCACTGGATATATATAATATATGTGCACCGGATATTTAATATAAGTGCACTGGATATATTTAATACATGTGCACTGGATATCTAATATATGTGCACTGGATATTTAATATATGTGCACTGGATATATATACTATATGTGCACTGGATATATTTAATTTATGTGCACTGGATATTTAATATATGTGCACTGGATATTTAATATATGTGCACTGGATATCTAATATGTGTGCACTGGATACTTAATATATGTGCACTGGATATTTAATATGTGTGCACTGGATATATTTAATATATGTGCACTGGATATCTAATATATGTGCACTGGATAATTAATATATGTGCACTGGATATATATGATATATGTGCACTGGATATTTAATATATGTGCACTGGATATCTAATATGTATGCACTGGATATTTAATATATGTGCACTGGATATTTAATATATGTGCACTGGATATATATAATATATGTGCACTGGATATATAATATATGTGCACTGGATATTTAATATATGTGCACTAGATATTTAATATATGTGCACTGGATATCTAATATATGTGCACTGGATATTTAATATATGTGCACTGGATATTTAATATATGTGCACTGGATATATTTAATATATGTGCACTGGATATCTAATATATGTGCACTGGATAATTAATATATGTGCACTGGATATATATGATATATGTGCACTGGATATTTAATATATGTGCACTGGATATCTAATATGTATGCACTGGATATTTAATATATGTGCACTGGATATTTAATATATGTGCACTGGATATATATAATATATGTGCACTGGATATATAATATATGTGCACTGGATATTTAATATATGTGCACTAGATATTTAATATATGTGCACTGGATATCTAATATATGTGCACTGGATATTTAATATATGTGCACTGGATATTTAATATATGTGCACTGGATATCTAATATATGTGCACTGGATATATATGATATATGTGCACTGGATATTTAATATATATGCACTGGATATCTAATATGTGTGCACTGGATATTTAATATATGTGCTCTGGATATTTAAAATATTTGTGCACTGGATATTTAATATATGTGCACTGGATATATAATATATGTGCACTGGATATTTAATATATGTGCACTGGATATATAATATATGTGCACTGGATATTTAATATATGTACACTGGATCTATAATATATGTGCATTGGATATATAAAATATGTGCACTGGATATATTCCTAATATATTTGCACTGGATATATATAATATATGTTCACTGGATATATATAATATATGTGCACTGGATATATAATATATGTGCACTGAATATTTAATATATGAGCACTGGATATATAATATATGTGCACTGGATATTTATAATATATGTGCACTGGATATAAATAATAAATGTGCACTGGATCTATAATATATGTGCACTGGATATATAATATATATGTGCACTGGTTATATTTAATATATGTGCACTGGATATTTAATATATGTGCACTGGATATATATAATATATGTGCACTGGATATTTAATATATGTGCACTGGATCTATAATATATGTGCACTGGATATATAATATATATGTGCACTGGATATATTTAATATATGTGCACTGGATATATAATATATGTGCACTGGATATATATAATATATGTGCACTGGATATATTTAATATGTGTGCACTGGATATTTAATATATGTGCACTGGATATTTAATATATGTGCACTATATATATTTAATATATGTGCACTATATATTTAATATATGTGCACTGGATATATAATTTATATGCACTGGATATATTTAATATATGTGCACTGGATCTATAACATATGTGCACTGGATATATATACTATATGTGCACTGGATATATTTAATATATGTGCTTTGGATATCTAATATATGTGCACTGGATAATTAATATATGTGCACTGGATATACATAATATATGTGCAGTGGATATTTAATATATATGCACTGAATATTTAATATATGAGCACTGGATATATAATATATGTGCACTGGATATTTAATATATGTGCACTAGATATTTAATATATGTGCACTGGATATCTAATATATGTGCACTGGATATTTAATATATGTGCACTGGATATTTAATATATGTGCACTGGATATCTAATATATGTGCACTGGATATATATGATATATGTGCACTGGATATTTAATATATATGCACTGGATATCTAATATGTGTGCACTGGATATTTAATATATGTGCTCTGGATATTTAAAATATTTGTGCACTGGATATTTAATATATGTGCACTGGATATATAATATATGTGCACTGGATATTTAATATATGTGCACTGGATATATAATATATGTGCACTGGATATTTAATATATGTACACTGGATCTATAATATATGTGCATTGGATATATAAAATATGTGCACTGGATATATTCCTAATATATTTGCACTGGATATATATAATATATGTTCACTGGATATATATAATATATGTGCACTGGATATATAATATATGTGCACTGAATATTTAATATATGAGCACTGGATATATAATATATGTGCACTGGATATTTATAATATATGTGCACTGGATATAAATAATAAATGTGCACTGGATCTATAATATATGTGCACTGGATATATAATATATATGTGCACTGGTTATATTTAATATATGTGCACTGGATATTTAATATATGTGCACTGGATATATATAATATATGTGCACTGGATATTTAATATATGTGCACTGGATCTATAATATATGTGCACTGGATATATAATATATATGTGCACTGGATATATTTAATATATGTGCACTGGATATATAATATATGTGCACTGGATATATATAATATATGTGCACTGGATATATTTAATATGTGTGCACTGGATATTTAATATATGTGCACTGGATATTTAATATATGTGCACTATATATATTTAATATATGTGCACTGGATATTTAATATATGTGCACTGGATATATAATTTATATGCACTGGATATATTTAATATATGTGCACTGGATCTATAACATATGTGCACTGGATATATATACTATATGTGCACTGGATATATTTAATATATGTGCTTTGGATATCTAATATATGTGCACTGGATAATTAATATATGTGCACTGGATATACATAATATATGTGCAGTGGATATTTAATATATATGCACTGAATATTTAATATATGAGCACTGGATATATTTAATATATTTGCACTGGATATTTAATATATGTGCACTGGATATGTAATATATGTTCACTGGATATCTAATACATGCGCACTGGATATATATAATATAGGTGCACTGGATAATTAATATATGTGCACTGGATAAATATAATATATTTGCACTGGATATGTAATATATGTGCACTGGATATTTATAATATGTGCACTGGATATATATAATATATGTGCACAGGATATTTAATATATGTGCACTGGATCCATAATATATGTGCACTGGATATATATAATATATGTGCACTGGATATATATAATATATGTGCACTGGATATTTAATATATGTTCACTGGATATCTAATATATGTGCACTGGATAATTAATATATGTGCACTGGATATATATGATATATGTGCACTGGATATTTAATATATGTGCACTGGATATCTAATATGTGTGCACTGGATATTTAATATATGTGCACTGGATATATATAATATATGTGCACTTGATATTTAATATATGTGCACTTGATATTTAATATATGTGCACTGGATATTTAATATACGTGCACTGGATATCTAATATATGTGCACTGGATATCTAATATGTGTGCACTGGATATTTAATATATGTGCACTGGATATATATAATATATGTGCACTGGATATATATAATATATGTGCACTGGATATATTTAATATATGTGCACTGGATATCTAATATATGTGCACTGGATATTTAATATATGTGCACTGGATATCTAATAAATGTGCACTGGATATTTAATATATGTGCACTGGATATATATTATATATGTGGACTGGATATATTTAATATATGTGGACTGGATATACTAAATATATGCGCACTGGATATTTAATATATGTGCACTGGATATTTAATATATGTGCACTGTATATATATATAATATATGTGCAGTAGATATTTAATATATGTGCACTGGATATCTAATATACGTGCACTGGATATATATAATATATGTGCACTGGATATATTTAATATATTTGCACTGGATATTTAATATATGTGCACTGGATATTTAATATATGTGCAGTGGATATTTAATATATGTGCACTGGATATCTAATATATGTGCACTGGATATTTAATATATGTGCACTGGATATCTAATATATGTGCACTGGATATTTAATATATGTGCACTGGATATCTAATATATGTGCACTGGATATTTAATATATGTGCACTGGATATATATAATATATATGCACTGGATATATTTAATATATGTGCACTAAATATATTTAATATATGTGCATTGGATATTTAATATATGTGCACTGATATTTAATATATGTGCACTGTATATATATAATATATGTGCACTGGATATATTTAATATATGTGCACTGGATATTTAATATATGTGCACTGGATATCTAATATGTGTTTACTGGATATTTAATATATGTGCACTGGATATTTAATATATGTGCACTGGATATATTTAATATATGTGCACTGGATATCTAATATATGTGCACTGGATATGTTTAATATATGTGGACTGGATATATTTAATATATGTGCACTGGATATTCAATATATGTGCACTGGATATATATAATATATGTGGACTGGATATATTTAATATATGTGCACTGGATATTTAATATATGTGCACTGGATATATATAATATATGTGCACTGGATATTTAATATATGTGCACTGGATATCTAATATGTGTGCACTGGATACTTAATATATGTGCACTGGATATATTTAATATATGTGCACTGGATATTTAATATATGTGCACTGGATATCTAATATATGTGCACTGGATATTTAATATATGTGCACTGGATATTTAATATATGTGCACTGGATATATTTAATATATGTGCACTTGATATCTAATATATGTGCACTGGATAATTAATATATGTGCACTGGATATATATGATATATGTGCACTGGATATTTAATATATGTGCACTGGATATCTAATATATGTGCACTGGATATTCAATATATGTGCACTGGATATATATAATATATGTGGACTGGATATATTTAATATATGTGGACTGGATATATTTAATATATGCGCACTGGATATTTAATATATGTGCACTGAATATATATAAAATATGCGCACTGGATATTTAATATATGTGCACAGGATATATATGATATATGTGCACTGGATATTTAATATTTGTGCACTGGATATTTAATATATGTGCAATGGATATATATATATAATATGTGTGGACTGGATATACTTAATATATGTGGACTGGATATATTTAATATATGTGCACTGGATATTTAGTATATGTGCACTGGATATTTAAAATATGTGCACTGGATATCTAATATATGTGCACTGGATATTTAATGTATGTGCACTGAATATAAATAATATATGTGCACTGGATCTAAAACATATGTGCACTGGATATATATACTATATGTGCACTGGAAGTATTTAACATATGTGCACTGGATATTTAATATATGTGCACTGGATATTTAATATATGTGCAGTGGATATTTAATATATGTGCACTGGATATATATAATATATGTGCACTGGATATATATAATATATGTGCACTGGATATTTAATATATGTTCACTGGATATCTAATATATGTGCACTGGATAATTAATATATGTGCACTGGATATATATGATATATGTGCACTGGATATTTAATATATGTGCACTGGATATCTAATATGTGTGCACTGGATATTTAATATATGTGCACTGGATATATATAATATATGTGCACTTGATATTTAATATATGTGCACTTGATATTTAATATATGTGCACTGGATATTTAATATACGTGCACTGGATATCTAATATATGTGCACTGGATATCTAATATGTGTGCACTGGATATTTAATATATGTGCACTGGATATATATAATATATGTGCACTGGATATATATAATATATGTGCACTGGATATATTTAATATATGTGCACTGGATATCTAATATATGTGCACTGGATATTTAATATATGTGCACTGGATATCTAATATATGTGCACTGGATATTTAATATATGTGCACTGGATATATATTATATATGTGGACTGGATATATTTAATATATGTGGACTGGATATACTAAATATATGCGCACTGGATATTTAATATATGTGCACTGGATATTTAATATATGTGCACTGTATATATATAATATATGTGCAGTGGATATTTAATATATGTGCACTGGATATCTAATATATGTGCACTGGATATATATAATATATGTGCACTGGATATATTTAATATATTTGCACTGGATATTTAATATATGTGCAGTGGATATTTAATATATGTGCACTGGATATCTAATATATGTGCACTGGATATTTAATATATGTGCACTGGATATCTAATATATGTGCACTGGATATTTAATATATGTGCACTGGATATCTAATATATGTGCACTGGATATTTAATATATGTGCACTGGATATATATAATATATATGCACTGGATATATTTAATATATGTGCACTAAATATATTTAATATATGTGCATTGGATATTTAATATATGTGCACTGATATTTAATATATGTGCACTGTATATATATAATATATGTGCACTGGATATATTTAATATATGTGCACTGGATATTTAATATATGTGCACTGGATATCTAATATGTGTTTACTGGATATTTAATATATGTGCACTGGATATTTAATATATGTGCACTGGATATATTTAATATATGTGCACTGGATATCTAATATATGTGCACTGGATATGTTTAATATATGTGGACTGGATATATTTAATATATGTGCACTGGATATTCAATATATGTGCACTGGATATATATAATATATGTGGACTGGATATATTTAATATATGTGCACTGGATATTTAATATATGTGCACTGGATATTTAATATATGTGCACTGGATATCTAATATGTGTGCACTGGATACTTAATATATGTGCACTGGATATATTTAATATATGTGCACTGGATATTTAATATATGTGCACTGGATATTTAATATATGTGCACTGGATATATTTAATATATGTGCACTGGATATTTAATATATGTGCACTGGATATCTAATATGTGTGCACTGGATATTTAATATATGTGCACTGGATATTTAATATATGTGCACTGGATATATTTAATATATGTGCACTTGATATCTAATATATGTGCACTGGATAATTAATATATGTGCACTGGATATATATGATATATGTGCACTGGATATTTAATATATGTGCACTGGATATCTAATATATGTGCACTGGATATTCAATATATGTGCACTGGATATATATAATATATGTGGACTGGATATATTTAATATATGTGGACTGGATATATTTAATATATGCGCACTGGATATTTAATATATGTGCACTGAATATATATAAAATATGCGCACTGGATATTTAATATATGTGCACAGGATATATATGATATATGTGCACTGGATATTTAATATTTGTGCACTGGATATTTAATATATGTGCAATGGATATATATATATAATATGTGTGGACTGGATATACTTAATATATGTGGACTGGATATATTTAATATATGTGCACTGGATATTTAGTATATGTGCACTGGATATTTAAAATATGTGCACTGGATATCTAATATATGTGCACTGGATATTTAATGTATGTGCACTGAATATAAATAATATATGTGCACTGGATCTAAAACATATGTGCACTGGATATATATACTATATGTGCACTGGAAGTATTTAACATATGTGCACTGGATATTTAATATATGTGCACTGGATATTTAATATATGTGCAGTGGATTTTTAATATATGTGCACTGGATATATATAATATATGTGCACTGGATATATATAATATATGTGCACTGGATATTTAATATATGTTCACTGGATATCTAATATATGTGCACTGGATAATTAATATATGTGCACTGGATATATATGATATATGTGCACTGGATATTTAATATATGTGCACTGGATATCTAATATGTGTGCACTGGATATTTAATATATGTGCACTGGATATATATAATATATGTGCACTTGATATTTAATATATGTGCACTTGATATTTAATATATGTGCACTGGATATTTAATATACGTGCACTGGATATCTAATATATGTGCACTGGATATCTAATATGTGTGCACTGGATATTTAATATATGTGCACTGGATATATATAATATATGTGCACTGGATATATATAATATATGTGCACTGGATATATTTAATATATGTGCACTGGATATCTAATATATGTGCACTGGATATTTAATATATGTGCACTGGATATCTAATATATGTGCACTGGATATTTAATATATGTGCACTGGATATATATTATATATGTGCACTGGATATATTTAATATATGTGCACTTGATATCTAATATATGTGCACTGGATAATTAATATATGTGCACTGGATATATATGATATATGTGCACTGGATATTTAATATATGTGCACTGGATATCTAATATATGTGCACTGGATATTCAATATATGTGCACTGGATATATATAATATATGTGGACTGGATATATTTAATATATGTGGACTGGATATATTTAATATATGCGCACTGGATATTTAATATATGTGCACTGAATATATATAAAATATGCGCACTGGATATTTAATATATGTGCACAGGATATATATGATATATGTGCACTGGATATTTAATATTTGTGCACTGGATATTTAATATATGTGCAATGGATATATATATATAATATGTGTGGACTGGATATACTTAATATATGTGGACTGGATATATTTAATATATGTGCACTGGATATTTAGTATATGTGCACTGGATATTTAAAATATGTGCACTGGATATCTAATATATGTGCACTGGATATTTAATGTATGTGCACTGAATATAAATAATATATGTGCACTGGATCTAAAACATATGTGCACTGGATATATATACTATATGTGCACTGGAAGTATTTAACATATGTGCACTGGATATTTAATATATGTGCACTGGATAATTAATATATGTGCACTGGATATATATGATATATGTGCACTGGATATTTAATATATGTGCACTGGATATCTAATATGTGTGCACTGGATATTTAATATATGTGCACTGGATATATATAATATATGTGCACTTGATATTTAATATATGTGCACTTGATATTTAATATATGTGCACTGAATATTTAATATACGTGCACTGGATATCTAATATATGTGCACTGGATATCTAATATGTGTGCACTGGATATTTAATATATGTGCACTGGATATATATAATATATGTGCACTGGATATATATAATATATGTGCACTGGATATATTTAATATATGTGCACTGGATATCTAATATATGTGCACTGGATATTTAATATATGTGCACTGGATATCTAATATATGTGCACTGGATATTTAATATATGTGCACTGGATATATATTATATATGTGGACTGGATATATTTAATATATGTGGACTGGATATACTAAATATATGCGCACTGGATATTTAATATATGTGCACTGGATATTTAATATATGTGCACTGTATATATATAATATATGTGCACTGGATATTTAATATATGTGCACTGGATATCTAATATATGTGCACTGGATATATATAATATATGTGCACTGGATATATTTAATATATTTGCACTGGATATTTAATATATGTGCACTGGATATTTAATATATGTGCAGTGGATATTTAATATATGTGCACTGGATATCTAATATATGTGCACTGGATATTTAATATATGTGCACTGGATATCTAATATATGTGCACTGGATATTTAATATATGTGCACTGGATATCTAATATATGTGCACTGGATATTTAATATATGTGCACTGGATATATATAATATATATGCACTGGATATATTTAATATATGTGCACTAAATATATTTAATATATGTGCATTGGATATTTAATATATGTGCACTGATATTTAATATATGTGCACTGTATATATATAATATATGTGCACTGGATATATTTAATATATGTGCACTGGATATTTAATATATGTGCACTGGATATCTAATATGTGTTTACTGGATATTTAATATATGTGCACTGGATATTTAATATATGTGCACTGGATATATTTAATATATGTGCACAGGATATCTAATATATGTGCACTGGATATGTTTAATATATGTGCACTGGATATATATAATATATGTGCACTGGATATTTAATATATGTGCACTGGATATATATAATATATGTGCACTGGATATTTAATATATGTGCACTGGATATCTAATATGTGTGCACTGGATACTTAATATATGTGCACTGGATATACTTAATATATGTGCACTGGATATTTAATATATGTGCACTGGATATTTAATATATGTGCACTGGATATATTTAATATATGTGCACTGGATATTTAATATATGTGCACTGGATATCTAATATGTGTGCACTGGATATTTAATATATGTGCACTGGATATTTAATATATGTGCACTGGATATATTTAATATATGTGCACTTGATATCTAATATATGTGCACTGGATAATTAATATATGTGCACTGGATATATATGATATATGTGCATTGGATATTTAATATATGTGCACTGGATATCTAATATATGTGCACTGGATATTCAATATATGTGCACTGGATATATATAATATATGTGGACTGGATATATTTAATATATGTGGACTGGATATATTTAATATATGCGCACTGGATATTTAATATATGTGCACTGAATATATATAAAATATGCGCACTGGATATTTAATATATGTGCACAGGATATATATGATATATGTGCACTGGATATTTAATATTTGTGCACTGGATATTTAATATATGTGCAATGGATATATATATATATAATATGTGTGGACTGGATATACTTAATATATGTGGACTGGATATATTTAATATATGTGCACTGGATATTTAGTATATGTGCACTGGATATTTAAAATATGTGCAATGGATATCTAATATATGTGCACTGGATATTTAATGTATGTGCACTGAATATAAATAATATATGTGCACTGGATCTAAAACATATGTGCACTGGATATATATACTATATGTGCACTGGAAGTATTTAACATATGTGCACTGGATATTTAATATATGTGCACTGGATATTTAATATATGTGCACTGGATATTTAATATATGTGCACTGGATATCTAATATATGTGCACTGGATATTTAATATATGTGCACTGGATATCTAATATATGTGCACTGGATATTTAATATATGTGCACTGGATATCTAATATATGTGCACTGGATATTTAATATATGTGCACTGGATATATATAATATATATGCACTGGATATATTTAATATATGTGCACTAAATATATTTAATATATGTGCATTGGATATTTAATATATGTGCACTGATATTTAATATATGTGCACTGTATATATATAATATATGTGCACTGGATATATTTAATATATGTGCACTGGATATTTAATATATGTGCACTGGATATCTAATATGTGTTTACTGGATATTTAATAAATGTGCACTGGATATTTAATATATGTGCACTGGATATATTTAATATATGTGCACTGGATATCTAATATATGTGCACTGGATATGTTTAATATATGTGCACTGGATATATATAATATATGTGCACTGGATATTTAATATATGTGCACTGGATATATATAATATATGTGCACAGGATATCTAATATATGTGCACTGGATATGTTTAATATATGTGCACTGGATATATTTAATATATGTGCACTGGATATTTAATATATGTGCACTGGATATCTAATATGTGTGCACTGGATATTTAATATATGTGCACTGGATATTTAATATATGTGCACTGGATATCTAATATGTGTGCACTGGATATTTAATATATGTGCACTGGATATTTAATATATGTGCACTAGATATTTAATATATGTGCACTGGATATATATAATATATGTGCACTGGATATATAATATATGTGCACTGGATATTTAATATATGTGCACTAGATATTTAATATATGTGCACTGGATATCTAATATATGTGCACTGGATATTTAATATATGTGCACTGGATATTTAATATATGTGCACTGGATATATTTAATATATGTGCACTGGATATCTAATATATGTGCACTGGATAATTAATATATGTGCACTGGATATATATGATATATGTGCACTGGATATTTAATATATGTGCACTGGATATCTAATATGTATGCACTGGATATTTAATATATGTGCACTGGATATTTAATATATGTGCACTGGATATATATAATATATGTGCACTGGATATATAATATATGTGCACTGGATATTTAATATATGTGCACTAGATATTTAATATATGTGCACTGGATATCTAATATATGTGCACTGAATATTTAATATATGTGCACTGGATATATAATATATATGTGCACTGGTTATATTTAATATATGTGCACTGGATATTTAATATATGTGCACTGGATATATATAATATATGTGCACTGGATATTTAATATATGTGCACTGGATCTATAATATATGTGCACTGGATATATAATATATATGTGCACTGGATATATTTAATATATGTGCACTGGATATATAATATATGTGCACTGGATATATATAATATATGTGCACTGGATATATTTAATATGTGTGCACTGGATATTTAATATATGTGCACTGGATATTTAATATATGTGCACAATATATATTTTATATATGTGCACTGGATATTTAATATATGTGCACTGGATATATAATTTATATGCACTGGATATATTTAATATATGTGCACTGGATCTATAACATATGTGCACTGGATATATATACTATATGTGCACTGGATATATTTAATATATGTGCTTTGGATATCTAATATATGTGCACTGGATAATTAATATATGTGCACTGGATATACATAATATATGTGCAGTGGATATTTAATATATATGCACTGAATATTTAATATATGAGCACTGGATATATAATATATGTGCACTGGATATTTAATATATGTGCACTAGATATTTAATATATGTGCACTGGATATCTAATATATGTGCACTGGATATTTAATATATGTGCACTGGATATTTAATATATGTGCACTGGATATCTAATATATGTGCACTGGATATATATGATATATGTGCACTGGATATTTAATATATATGCACTGGATATCTAATATGTGTGCACTGGATATTTAATATATGTGCTCTGGATATTTAAAATATTTGTGCACTGGATATTTAATATATGTGCACTGGATATATAATATATGTGCACTGGATATTTAATATATGTGCACTGGATATATAATATATGTGCACTGGATATTTAATATATGTACACTGGATCTATAATATATGTGCATTGGATATATAAAATATGTGCACTGGATATATTCCTAATATATTTGCACTGGATATATATAATATATGTTCACTGGATATATATAATATATGTGCACTGGATATATAATATATGTGCACTGAATATTTAATATATGAGCACTGGATATATAATATATGTGCACTGGATATTTATAATATATGTGCACTGGATATAAATAATAAATGTGCACTGGATCTATAATATATGTGCACTGGATATATAATATATATGTGCACTGGTTATATTTAATATATGTGCACTGGATATTTAATATATGTGCACTGGATATATATAATATATGTGCACTGGATCTATAATATATGTGCACTGGATATATAATATATATGTGCACTGGATATATTTAATATATGTGCACTGGATATATAATATATGTGCACTGGATATATATAATATATGTGCACTGGATATATTTAATATGTGTGCACTGGATATTTAATATATGTGCACTGGATATTTAATATATGTGCACTATATATATTTAATATATGTGCACTGGATATTTAATATATGTGCACTGGATATATAATTTATATGCACTGGATATATTTAATATATGTGCACTGGATCTATAACATATGTGCACTGGATATATATACTATATGTGCACTGGATATATTTAATATATGTGCTTTGGATATCTAATATATGTGCACTGGATAATTAATATATGTGCACTGGATATACATAATATATGTGCAGTGGATATTTAATATATATGCACTGAATATTTAATATATGAGCACTGGATATATTTAATATATTTGCACTGGATATTTAATATATGTGCACTGGATATGTAATATATGTTCACTGGATATCTAATACATGCGCACTGGATATATATAATATAGGTGCACTGGATAATTAATATATGTGCACTGGATAAATATAATATATTTGCACTGGATATGTAATATATGTGCACTGGATATTTATAATATGTGCACTGGATATATATAATATATGTGCACAGGATATTTAATATATGTGCACTGGATCCATAATATATGTGCACTGGATATATATAATATATGTGCACTGGATATATATAATATATGTGCACTGGATATTTAATATATGTTCACTGGATATCTAATATATGTGCACTGGATAATTAATATATGTGCACTGGATATATATGATATATGTGCACTGGATATTTAATATATGTGCACTGGATATCTAATATGTGTGCACTGGATATTTAATATATGTGCACTGGATATATATAATATATGTGCACTTGATATTTAATATATGTGCACTTGATATTTAATATATGTGCACTGGATATTTAATATACGTGCACTGGATATCTAATATATGTGCACTGGATATCTAATATGTGTGCACTGGATATTTAATATATGTGCACTGGATATATATAATATATGTGCACTGGATATATATAATATATGTGCACTGGATATATTTAATATATGTGCACTGGATATCTAATATATGTGCACTGGATATTTAATATATGTGCACTGGATATCTAATAAATGTGCACTGGATATTTAATATATGTGCACTGGATATATATTATATATGTGGACTGGATATATTTAATATATGTGGACTGGATATACTAAATATATGCGCACTGGATATTTAATATATGTGCACTGGATATTTAATATATGTGCACTGTATATATATATAATATATGTGCAGTAGATATTTAATATATGTGCACTGGATATCTAATATACGTGCACTGGATATATATAATATATGTGCACTGGATATATTTAATATATTTGCACTGGATATTTAATATATGTGCACTGGATATTTAATATATGTGCAGTGGATATTTAATATATGTGCACTGGATATCTAATATATGTGCACTGGATATTTAATATATGTGCACTGGATATCTAATATATGTGCACTGGATATTTAATATATGTGCACTGGATATCTAATATATGTGCACTGGATATTTAATATATGTGCACTGGATATATATAATATATATGCACTGGATATATTTAATATATGTGCACTAAATATATTTAATATATGTGCATTGGATATTTAATATATGTGCACTGATATTTAATATATGTGCACTGTATATATATAATATATGTGCACTGGATATATTTAATATATGTGCACTGGATATTTAATATATGTGCACTGGATATCTAATATGTGTTTACTGGATATTTAATATATGTGCACTGGATATTTAATATATGTGCACTGGATATATTTAATATATGTGCACTGGATATCTAATATATGTGCACTGGATATGTTTAATATATGTGGACTGGATATATTTAATATATGTGCACTGGATATTCAATATATGTGCACTGGATATATATAATATATGTGGACTGGATATATTTAATATATGTGCACTGGATATTTAATATATGTGCACTGGATATATATAATATATGTGCACTGGATATTTAATATATGTGCACTGGATATCTAATATGTGTGCACTGGATACTTAATATATGTGCACTGGATATATTTAATATATGTGCACTGGATATTTAATATATGTGCACTGGATATTTAATATATGTGCACTGGATATATTTAATATATGTGCACTGGATATTTAATATATGTGCACTGGATATCTAATATGTGTGCACTGGATATTTAATATATGTGCACTGGATATTTAATATATGTGCACTGGATATATTTAATATATGTGCACTTGATATCTAATATATGTGCACTGGATAATTAATATATGTGCACTGGATATATATGATATATGTGCACTGGATATTTAATATATGTGCACTGGATATCTAATATATGTGCACTGGATATTCAATATATGTGCACTGGATATATATAATATATGTGGACTGGATATATTTAATATATGTGGACTGGATATATTTAATATATGCGCACTGGATATTTAATATATGTGCACTGAATATATATAAAATATGCGCACTGGATATTTAATATATGTGCACAGGATATATATGATATATGTGCACTGGATATTTAATATTTGTGCACTGGATATTTAATATATGTGCAATGGATATATATATATAATATGTGTGGACTGGATATACTTAATATATGTGGACTGGATATATTTAATATATGTGCACTGGATATTTAGTATATGTGCACTGGATATTTAAAATATGTGCACTGGATATCTAATATATGTGCACTGGATATTTAATGTATGTGCACTGAATATAAATAATATATGTGCACTGGATCTAAAACATATGTGCACTGGATATATATACTATATGTGCACTGGAAGTATTTAACATATGTGCACTGGATATTTAATATATGTGCACTGGATATTTAATATATGTGCAGTGGATATTTAATATATGTGCACTGGATATATATAATATATGTGCACTGGATATATATAATATATGTGCACTGGATATTTAATATATGTTCACTGGATATCTAATATATGTGCACTGGATAATTAATATATGTGCACTGGATATATATGATATATGTGCACTGGATATTTAATATATGTGCACTGGATATCTAATATGTGTGCACTGGATATTTAATATATGTGCACTGGATATATATAATATATGTGCACTTGATATTTAATATATGTGCACTTGATATTTAATATATGTGCACTGGATATTTAATATACGTGCACTGGATATCTAATATATGTGCACTGGATATCTAATATGTGTGCACTGGATATTTAATATATGTGCACTGGATATATATAATATATGTGCACTGGATATATATAATATATGTGCACTGGATATATTTAATATATGTGCACTGGATATCTAATATATGTGCACTGGATATTTAATATATGTGCACTGGATATCTAATATATGTGCACTGGATATTTAATATATGTGCACTGGATATATATTATATATGTGGACTGGATATATTTAATATATGTGGACTGGATATACTAAATATATGCGCACTGGATATTTAATATATGTGCACTGGATATTTAATATATGTGCACTGTATATATATAATATATGTGCAGTGGATATTTAATATATGTGCACTGGATATCTAATATATGTGCACTGGATATATATAATATATGTGCACTGGATATATTTAATATATTTGCACTGGATATTTAATATATGTGCAGTGGATATTTAATATATGTGCACTGGATATCTAATATATGTGCACTGGATATTTAATATATGTGCACTGGATATCTAATATATGTGCACTGGATATTTAATATATGTGCACTGGATATCTAATATATGTGCACTGGATATTTAATATATGTGCACTGGATATATATAATATATATGCACTGGATATATTTAATATATGTGCACTAAATATATTTAATATATGTGCATTGG
Organism: Leptodactylus fuscus; assembly: GCF_031893055.1. Classification (NCBI taxonomy): domain Eukaryota; kingdom Metazoa; phylum Chordata; class Amphibia; order Anura; family Leptodactylidae; genus Leptodactylus; species Leptodactylus fuscus. Next base: position 1,576,047 of record NW_027440202.1, read on the forward strand.
ATATTTAATATATGTGCACTGATATTTAATATATGTGCACTGTATATATATAATATATGTGCACTGGATATATTTAATATATGTGCACTGGATATTTAATATATGTGCACTGGATATCTAATATGTGTTTACTGGATATTTAATATATGTGCACTGGATATTTAATATATGTGCACTGGATATATTTAATATATGTGCACTGGATATCTAATATATGTGCACTGGATATGTTTAATATATGTGGACTGGATATATTTAATATATGTGCACTGGATATTCAATATATGTGCACTGGATATATATAATATATGTGGACTGGATATATTTAATATATGTGCACTGGATATTTAATATATGTGCACTGGATATTTAATATATGTGCACTGGATATCTAATATGTGTGCACTGGATACTTAATATATGTGCACTGGATATATTTAATATATGTGCACTGGATATTTAATATATGTGCACTGGATATTTAATATATGTGCACTGGATATATTTAATATATGTGCACTGGATATTTAATATATGTGCACTGGATATCTAATATGTGTGCACTGGATATTTAATATATGTGCACTGGATATTTAATATATGTGCACTGGATATATTTAAAATATGTGCACTTGATATCTAATATATGTGCACTGGATAATTAATATATGTGCACTGGATATATATGATATATGTGCACTGGATATTTAATATATGTGCACTGGATATCTAATATATGTGCACTGGATATTCAATATATGTGCACTGGATATATATAATATATGTGGACTGGATATATTTAATATATGTGGACTGGATATATTTAATATATGCGCACTGGATATTTAATATATGTGCACTGAATATATATAAAATATGCGCACTGGATATTTAATATATGTGCACAGGATATATATGATATATGTGCACTGGATATTTAATATTTGTGCACTGGATATTTAATATATGTGCAATGGATATATATATATAATATGTGTGGACTGGATATACTTAATATATGTGGACTGGATATATTTAATATATGTGCACTGGATATTTAGTATATGTGCACTGGATATTTAAAATATGTGCACTGGATATCTAATATATGTGCACTGGATATTTAATGTATGTGCACTGAATATAAATAATATATGTGCACTGGATCTAAAACATATGTGCACTGGATATATATACTATATGTGCACTGGAAGTATTTAACATATGTGCACTGGATATTTAATATATGTGCACTGGATATTTAATATATGTGCAGTGGATATTTAATATATGTGCACTGGATATATATAATATATGTGCACTGGATATATATAATATATGTGCACTGGATATTTAATATATGTTCACTGGATATCTAATATATGTGCACTGGATAATTAATATATGTGCACTGGATATATATGATATATGTGCACTGGATATTTAATATATGTGCACTGGATATCTAATATGTGTGCACTGGATATTTAATATATGTGCACTGGATATATATAATATATGTGCACTTGATATTTAATATATGTGCACTTGATATTTAATATATGTGCACTGGATATTTAATATACGTGCACTGGATATCTAATATATGTGCACTGGATATCTAATATGTGTGCACTGGATATTTAATATATGTGCACTGGATATATATAATATATGTGCACTGGATATATATAATATATGTGCACTGGATATATTTAATATATGTGCACTGGATATCTAATATATGTGCACTGGATATTTAATATATGTGCACTGGATATCTAATATATGTGCACTGGATATTTAATATATGTGCACTGGATATATATTATATATGTGGACTGGATATATTTAATATATGTGGACTGGATATACTAAATATATGCGCACTGGATATTTAATATATGTGCACTGGATATTTAATATATGTGCACTGTATATATATAATATATGTGCACTGGATATTTAATATATGTGCACTGGATATCTAATATATGTGCACTGGATATATATAATATATGTGCACTGGATATATTTCATATATTTGCACTGGATATTTAATATATGTGCACTGGATATTTAATATATGTGCAGTGGATATTTAATATATGTGCACTGGATATCTAATATATGTGCACTGGATATTTAATATATGTGCACTGGATATCTAATATATGTGCACTGGATATTTAATATATGTGCACTGGATATCTAATATATGTGCACTGGATATTTAATATATGTGCACTGGATATATATAATATATATGCACTGGATATATTTAATATATGTGCACTAAATATATTTAATATATGTGCATTGGATATTTAATATATGTGCACTGATATTTAATATATGTGCACTGTATATATATAATATATGTGCACTGGATATATTTAATATATGTGCACTGGATATTTAATATATGTGCACTGGATATCTAATATGTGTTTACTGGATATTTAATATATGTGCACTGGATATTTAATATATGTGCACTGGATATATTTAATATATGTGCACTGGATATCTAATATATGTGCACTGGATATGTTTAATATATGTGCACTGGATATATATAATATATGTGCACTGGATATTTAATATATGTGCACTGGATATATATAATATATGTGCACTGGATATTTAATATATGTGCACTGGATATCTAATATGTGTGCACTGGATACTTAATATATGTGCACTGGATATACTTAATATATGTGCACTGGATATTTAATATATGTGCACTGGATATTTAATATATGTGCACTGGATATATTTAATATATGTGCACTGGATATTTAATATATGTGCACTGGATATCTAATATGTGTGCACTGGATATTTAATATATGTGCACTGGATATTTAATATATGTGCACTGGATATATTTAATATATGTGCACTTGATATCTAATATATGTGCACTGGATAATTAATATATGTGCACTGGATATATATGATATATGTGCATTGGATATTTAATATATGTGCACTGGATATCTAATATATGTGCACTGGATATTCAATATATGTGCACTGGATATATATAATATATGTGGACTGGATATATTTAATATATGTGGACTGGATATATTTAATATATGCGCACTGGATATTTAATATATGTGCACTGAATATATATAAAATATGCGCACTGGATATTTAATATATGTGCACAGGATATATATGATATATGTGCACTGGATATTTAATATTTGTGCACTGGATATTTAATATATGTGCAATGGATATATATATATAATATGTGTGGACTGGATATACTTAATATATGTGGACTGGATATATTTAATATATGTGCACTGGATATTTAGTATATGTGCACTGGATATTTAAAATATGTGCAATGGATATCTAATATATGTGCACTGGATATTTAATGTATGTGCACTGAATATAAATAATATATGTGCACTGGATCTAAAACATATGTGCACTGGATATATATACTATATGTGCACTGGAAGTATTTAACATATGTGCACTGGATATTTAATATATGTGCACTGGATATTTAATATATGTGCACTGGATATTTAATATATGTGCACTGGATATCTAATATATGTGCACTGGATATTTAATATATGTGCACTGGATATCTAATATATGTGCACTGGATATTTAATATATGTGCACTGGATATCTAATATATGTGCACTGGATATTTAATATATGTGCACTGGATATATATAATATATATGCACTGGATATATTTAATATATGTGCACTAAATATATTTAATATATGTGCATTGGATATTTAATATATGTGCACTGATATTTAATATATGTGCACTGTATATATATAATATATGTGCACTGGATATATTTAATATATGTGCACTGGATATTTAATATATGTGCACTGGATATCTAATATGTGTTTACTGGATATTTAATAAATGTGCACTGGATATTTAATATATGTGCACTGGATATATTTAATATATGTGCACTGGATATCTAATATATGTGCACTGGATATGTTTAATATATGTGCACTGGATATATATAATATATGTGCACTGGATATTTAATATATGTGCACTGGATATATATAATATATGTGCACAGGATATCTAATATATGTGCACTGGATATGTTTAATATATGTGCACTGGATATATTTAATATATGTGCACTGGATATTTAATATATGTGCACTGGATATCTAATATGTGTGCACTGGATATTTAATATATGTGCACTGGATATTTAATATATGTGCACTGGATATCTAATATGTGTGCACTGGATATTTAATATATGTGCACTGGATATTTAATATATGTGCACTGGATATATTTAATATATGTGCACTTGATATCTAATATATGTGCACTGGATAATTAATATATGTGCACTGGATATATATAATATATGTGCACTGGATATATTTAATATATTTGCACTGGATATTTAATATATGTGCACTGGATATTTAATATATGTGCAGTGGATATTTAATATATGTGCACTGGATATCTAATATATGTGCACTGGATATTTAATATATGTGCACTGGATATCTAATATATGTGCACTGGATATTTAATATATGTGCACTGGATATATATAATATATATGCACTGGATATATTTAATATATGTGCACTAAATATATTTAATATATGTGCATTGGATATTTAATATATGTGCACTGATATTTAATATATGTGCACTGGATATATTTAATATATGCGCACTGGATATTTAATATATGTGCACTGAATATATATAAAATATGCGCACTGGATATTTAATATATGTGCACAGGATATATATGATATATGTGCACTGGATATTTAATATTTGTGCACTGGATATTTAATATATGTGCAATGGATATATATATATAATATGTGTGGACTGGATATACTTAATATATGTGGACTGGATATATTTAATATATGTGCACTGGATATTTAGTATATGTGCACTGGATATTTAAAATATGTGCACTGGATATCTAATATATGTGCATTGGATATTTAATGTATGTGCACTGAATATAAATAATATATGTGCACTGGATCTAAAACATATGTGCACTGGATATATATACTATATGTGCACTGGATGTATTTAACATATGTGCACTGGATATATAATATATGTGAACTGGATATTTAGTATATGTGCACTGGATATATATATAATATATGTGCACAGGATATATATAATATATGTGCACTGGATATATTTAATATATGTGCACTGGATATCTAATATATGTGCACTGGATATATATATAATACATGTGCACTGGATATTTAATATATATGTGCACTGGATATGTAATATATGTGCACTGGATATCTAATATATGTGCACTGGATATTTAATATATGTGCACTGGATATCTAATATATGTTCACTGGATATTTAATATATGTGCACGGGATATATTTAATATATGTGCACTGTATATCTAATATATGTGCACTGGATATTTAATATATGTGCACTGGATATCTAATATATGTGCACTGGATATTTAATATATGTGCACTGGATATATTTAATATATGTGCCCTGGATATCTAATATGTGTGCACTGGATATTTAATATATGTGCACTGTTGTATATATATAATATATATGCACTGGATAATTAATGTATGTGCACTGGATATAAATAATATAAGTGCACTGTATCTATAACATATGTGCACTGGATATATATACTATATGTGCACTGGATATATTTAATTTATGTGCACTGGATATTTAATATATAAGCACTGGATATCTAATATATGTGCACTGGATATTTAATATATGTGCACTGGATATCTAATATATGTGCACTGGATATTTAAGATATGTGCACTGGATATCTAATATATGTGCACTGGATATTTAATATATGTGCACTGGATATATTTAATATATGTGCACTGGATATCTAATATATGTGCACTGGATATATATAATATATGTGCACTGGATATTTAATATATGTGCACTGGATATATATAATATATGTGCACTGGATATTTAATATATGTGCACTGGATATCTAATATGTGTGCACTGGATACTTAATATATGAGCACTGGATATTTAATATATGTGCACTGGATATATTTAATATATGTGCACTGGATATCTAATATATGTGCACTGGATAATTAATATATGTGCACTGGATATATATGATATATGTGCACTGGATATTTAATATATGTGCACTGGATATCTAATATGTATGCACTGGATATTTAATATATGTGCACTGGATTTATATAATATATGTGCACTGGATATATAATATATGTGCACTGGTTATTTAATATATGTGCACTAGATATTTAATATATGTGCACTGGATATTTAATATATGTGCACTAGATATTTAATATATGTGCACTGGATATCTAATATATGTGCACTGGATATTTAATATATGTGCACTGGATATTTAATATATGTGCACTGGATATCTAATATATGTGCACTGGATATATATGATATATGTGCACTGGATATTTAATATATGTGCTCTGGATATTTAAAATATTTGTGCACTGGATATTTAATATATGTGCACTGGATATATAATATATGTGCACTGGATATTTAATATATGTGCACTGGATATATAATATATGTGCATTGGATATTTAATATATGTACACTGGATCTATAATATATGTGCATTGGATATATAAAATATGTGCACTGGATATATTCCTAATATATGTGCACTGGATATATATAATATATGTTCACTGGATATATATAATATATGTGCACTGGATATATAATATATGTGCACTGAATATTTAATATATGAGCACTGGATATATAATATATGTGCACTGGATATTTATAATATATGTGCACTGGATATAAATAATAAATGTGCACTGGATCTATAATATATGTGCACTGGATATACAATATATATGTGCACTGGATATATTTAATATATGTGCACTGGATATTTAATATATGTGCACTGGATATATATAATATATGTGCACTGGATATTTAATATATGTGCACTGGATATATAATATATGTGCACTGGATATTTAATATATTTGCACTGGATATATATAATATATGTGCACTAGATATATAATATATGTGCACTGTATATAAATAATATATGTGCACTGGATCTATAATATATGTGCACTAAATATATAATATATATGTGCACTGGATATTTTTAATATATGTGCACTGGATATATAATATATGTGCGCTGGATATATATAATATATGTGCACTGGATATATTTAATATGTGTGCACTGGATATTTAATATATGTGCACTGGATATTTAATATATGTGCACTATATATATTTAATATATGTGCACTGGATATTTAATATATGTGCACTGGATATATAATTTATATGCACTGGATATATTTAATATATGTGCACTGGATCTATAACATATGTGCACTGGATATATATACTATATGTGCACTGGATATATTTAATATATGTGCACTGGATATCTAATATATGTGCACTGGATAATTAATATATGTGCACTGGATATACATAATATATGTGCAGTGGATATTTAATATATGTGCACTGAAAATTTAATATATGAGCACTGGATATATTTAATATATGTGCACTGGATATTTAATATATGTGCACTGGATATCTAATATATGTTCACTGGATATCTAATATATGCGCACTGGATATATATAATATAGGTGCACTGGATATTTAATATATGTGCACTGGATATATATAATATATGTGCACTGGATATGTAATATATGTGCACTGGATATTTAAAATATGTGCACTGGATATATATAATATATGTGCACAGGATATTTAATATATGTGCACTGGATCCATAATATATGTGCACTGGATATATATAATATATGTGCACTGGATATGTTTAATATATGTGCACTGGATTTATATAATATATGTGCACTGGATATATATAATATATGTGCACTGGATATTTAATATATGTTCACTGGATATCGAATATGTGTGCACTGGATACTTAATATATGTGCACTGGATATTTAATATATGTGCACTGGATATATTTAATATATGTGCACTGGATATCTAATATATGTGCACTGGATAATTAATATATGTGCACTGGATATATATGATATATGTGCACTGGATATTTAATATATGTGCACTGGATATATATAATATATGTGCACTTGATATATAATATATGTGCACTGGATATTTAATATATGTGCACTGGATATTTAATATACGTGCACTGGATATCTAATATATGTGCACTGGATATCTAATATGTGTGCACTGGATATTTAATATATGTGCACTGGATATATATAATATATGTGCACTGGATATATTTAATATATGTGCACTGGATATTTAATATATGTGCACTGGATATCTAATATATGTGCACTGGATATTTAATATATGTGCACTGGATATCTAATATATGTGCACTGGATATTTAATATATGTGCACTGGATATATATAATATATGTGGACTGGATATATTTAATATATGTGGACTGGATATACTAAATATATGCGCACTGTATATTTAATATATGTGCAGTGGATATTTAATATATGTGCACTGTATATATATAATATATGTGCAGTGGATATTTAATATATGTGCACTGGATATCTAATATATGTGCACTGGATATATATAATATATGTGCACTGGATATATTTAATATATGTGCACTGGATATTTAATATATGTGCACTGGATACTTAATATATGTGCAGTGGATATTTAATATATGTGCACTGGATATCTAATATATGTGCACTGGATATTTAATATATGTGCACTGGATATCTAATATATGTGCACTGGATATTTAATATATGTGCACTGGATATCTAATATATGTGCACTGGATATTTAATATATGTGCACTGGATATATTTAATATATGTGCACTAAATATATTTAATATATGTGCATTGGATATTTAATATATGTGCACTGATATTTAATATATGTGCACTGTATATATATAATATATGTGCACTGGATATATTTAATATATGTGCACTGGATATTTAATATATGTGCACTGGATATCTAATATGTGTTTACTGGATATTTAATATATGTGCACTGGATATTTAATATATGTGCACTGGATATATTTAATATATGTGCACTGGATATCTAATATATGTGCACTGGATATGTTTAATATATGTGCACTGGATATATAATATATGTGCACAGGATATTTAATATATGTGCACTGGATATTTAATATATGTGCACTATATATATTTAATATATGTGCACTGGATCTATAACATATGTGCACTGGATATATATACTATATGTGCACTGGATATATTTAATATATGTGCTTTGGATATCTAATATATGTGCACTGGATAATTAATATATGTGCACTGGATATACATAATATATGTGCAGTGGATATTTAATATATATGCACTGAATATTTAATATATGAGCACTGGATATATTTAATATATGTGCACTGGATATTTAATATATGTGCACTGGATATGTAATATATGTTCACTGGATATCTAATACATGCGCACTGGATATATATAATATAGGTGCACTGGATAATTAATATATGTGCACTGGATAAATATAATATATTTGCACTGGATATGTAATATATGTGCACTGGATATTTAAAATATGTGCACTGGATATATATAATATATGTGCACAGGATATTTAATATATGTGCACTGGATCCATAATATATGTGCACTGGATATATATAATATATGTGCACTGGATATATATAATATATGTGCACTGGATATTTAATATATGTTCACTGGATATCTAATAGATGTGTACTGGATAATTAATATATGTGCACTGGATATATATGATATATGTGCACTGGATATTTAATATATGTGCACTGGATATCTAATATGTGTGCACTGGATATTTAATATATGTGCACTGGATATATATAATATATGTGCACTTGATATTTAATATATGTGCACTTGATATTTAATATATGTGCACTGGATATTTAATATACGTGCACTGGATATCTAATATATGTGCACTGGATATCTAATATGTGTGCACTGGATATTTAATATATGTGCACTGGATATATATAATATATGTGCACTGGATATATATAATGTATGTGCACTGGATATATTTAATATATGTGCACTGGATAACTAATATATGTGCACTGGATATTTAATATATGTGCACTGGATATCTAATATATGTGCACTGGATATTTAATATATGTGCACTGGATATATATTATATATGTGGACTGGATATATTTAATATATGTGGACTGGATATACTAAATATATGCGCACTGGATATTTAATATATGTGCACTGGATATTTAATATATGTGCACTGTATATATATAACATATGTGCAGTGGATATTTAATATATGTGCACTGGATATCTAATATATGTGCACTGGATATATATAATATATGTGCACTGGATATATTTAATATATTTGCACTGGATATTTAATATATGTGCACTGGATATTTAATATATGTGCAGTGGATATTTAATATATGTGCACTGGATATCTAATATATGTGCACTGGATATTTAATATATGTGCACTGGATATCTAATATATGTGCACTGGATATTTAATATATGTGCACTGGATATCTAATATATGTGCACTGGATATTTAATATATGTGCACTGGATATATATAATATATATGCACTGGATATATTTAATATATGTGCACTAAATATATTTAATATATGTGCATTGGATATTTAATATATGTGCACTGATATTTAATATATGTGCACTGTATATATATAATATATGTGCACTGGATATATTTAATATATGTGCACTGGATATTTAATATATGTGCACTGGATATCTAATATGTGTTTACTGGATATTTAATATATGTGCACTGGATATTTAATATATGTGCACTGGATATATTTAATATATGTGCACTGGATATCTAATATATGTGCACTGGATATGTTTAATATATGTGCACTGGATATATATAATATATGTGCACTGGATATTTAATATATGTGCACTGGATATATATAATATATGTGCACTGGATATTTAATATATGTGCACTGGATATCTAATATGTGTGCACTGGATACTTAATATATGTGCACTGGATATATTTAATATATGTGCACTGGATATTTAATATATGTGCACTGGATATTTAATATATGTGCACTGGATATATTTATTATATGTGCACTGGATATTTAATATATGTGCACTGGATATCTAATATGTGTGCACTGGATATTTAATATATGTGCACTGGATATCTAATATATGTTCACTGGATATTTAATATATGTGCACGGGATATATTTAATATATGTGCACTGTATATCTAATATATGTGCACTGGATATTTAATATATGTGCACTGGATATCTAATATATGTGCACTGGATATATATACTATATGTGCACTGGATATATATACTATATGTGCACTGGATATATTTAATTTATGTGCACTGGATATTTAATATATGTGCACTGGATATATATACTATATGTGCACTGGACATATTTAATTTATGTGCACTGGATATTTAATATATGTGCACTGGATATATATAATATATGTGCACTGGATATTTAATATATGTGCACTGGATATATATAATATATGTGCACTGGATATTTAATATATGTGCACTGGATATATATAATATATGTGCACTGGATATTTAATATATGTGCACTGGATATCTAATATGTGTGCACTGGATACTTAATATATGTGCACTGGATATTTAATATGTGTGCACTGGATATATTTAATATATGTGCACTGGATATCTAATATATGTGCACTGGATAATTAATATATGTGCACTGGATATATATGATATATGTGCACTGGATATTTAATATATGTGCACTGGATATCTAATATGTATGCACTGGATATTTAATATATGTGCACTGGATATTTAATATATGTGCACTGGATATATATAATATATGTGCACTGGATATCTAATATATGTGCACTGGATATTTAATATATGTGCACTAGATATTTAATATATGTGCACTGGATATCTAATATATGTGCACTGGATATTTAATATATGTGCACTGGATATTTAATATATGTGCACTGGATATATTTAATATATGTGCACTGGATATCTAATATATGTGCACTGGATAATTAATATATGTGCACTGGAAATATATGATATATGTGCACTGGATATTTAATATATGTGCACTGGATATCTAATATGTATGCACTGGATATTTAATATATGTGCACTGGATATTTAATATATGTGCACTGGATATATATAATATATGTGCACTGGATATATAATATATGTGCACTAGATATTTAATATATGTGCACTGGATATCTAATATATGTGCACTGGATATTTAATATATGTGCACTGGATATTTAATATATGTGCACTGGATATATATAATATATGTGCACTGGATATATAATATATGTGCACTGGATATTTAATATATGTGCACTAGATATTTAATATATGTGCACTGGATATCTAATATATGTGCACTGGATATTTAATATATGTGCACTGGATATTTAATATATGTGCACTGGATATCTAATATATGTGCACTGGATATATATGATATATGTGCACTGGATATTTAATATATATGCACTGGATATCTAATATGTGTGCACTGGATATTTAATATATGTGCTCTGGATATATAATATATGTGCACTGGATATATATAATATATGTGCACTGGATATATTTAATATGTGTGCACTGGATATTTAATATATGTGCACTGGATATCTAATATATGTGCACTGGATATATATGATATATGTGCACTGGATATTTAATATATATGCACTGGATATCTAATATGTGTGCACTGGATATTTAATATATGTGCTCTGGATATTTAAAATATTTGTGCACTGGATATTTAATATATGTGCACTGGATATATAATATATGTGCACTGGATATTTAATATATGTGCACTGGATATATAATATATGTGCACTGGATATTTAATATATGTACACTGGATCTATAATTTATGTGCATTGGATATATAAAATATGTGCACTGGATATATTCCTAATATATTTGCACTGGATATATATAATATATGTTCACTGGATATATATAATATATGTGCACTGGATATATAATATATGTGCACTGAATATTTAATATATGAGCACTGGATATATAATATATGTGCACTGGATATTTATAATATATGTGCACTGGATATAAATAATAAATGTGCACTGGATCTATAATATATGTGCACTGGATATATAATATATATGTGCACCGGATATATTTAATATATGTGCACTGGATATTTAATATATGTGCACTGGATATATATAATATATGTGCACTGGATATTTAATATATGTGCACTGGATCTATAATATATGTGCACTGGATATATAATATATATGTGCACTGGATATATTTAATATATGTGCACTGGATATATAATATATGTGCACTGGATATATATAATATATGTGCACTGGATATATTTAATATGTGTGCACTGGATATTTAATATATGTGCACTGGATATTTAATATATGTGCACTATATATATTTAATATATGTGCACTGGATATTTAATATATGTGCACTGGATATATAATTTATATGCACTGGATATATTTAATATATGTGCACTGGATCTATAACATATGTGCACTGGATATATATACTATATGTGCACTGGATATATTTAATATATGTGCTTTGGATATCTAATATATGTGCACTGGATAATTAATATATGTGCACTGGATATACATAATATATGTGCAGTGGATATTTAATATATATGCACTGAATATTTAATATATGAGCACTGGATATATTTAATATATGTGCACTGGATATTTAATATATGTGCACTGGATATGTAATATATGTTCACTGGATATCTAATACATGCGCACTGGATATATATAATATAGGTGCACTGGATAATTAATATATGTGCACTGGATAAATATAATATATTTGCACTGGATATGTAATATATGTGCACTGGATATTTAAAATATGTGCACTGGATATATATAATATATGTGCACAGGATATTTAATATATGTGCACTGGATCCATAATATATGTGCACTGGATATATATAATATATGTGCACTGGATATATATAATATATGTGCACTGGATATTTAATATATGTTCACTGGATATCTAATAGATGTGTACTGGATAATTAATATATGTGCACTGGATATATATGATATATGTGCACTGGATATTTAATATATGTGCACTGGATATCTAATATGTGTGCACTGGATATTTAATATATGTGCACTGGATATATATAATATATGTGCACTTGATATTTAATATATGTGCACTTGATATTTAATATATGTGCACTGGATATTTAATATACGTGCACTGGATATCTAATATATGTGCACTGGATATCTAATATGTGTGCACTGGATATTTAATATATGTGCACTGGATATATATAATATATGTGCACTGGATATATATAATGTATGTGCACTGGATATATTTAATATATGTGCACTGGATAACTAATATATGTGCACTGGATATTTAATATATGTGCACTGGATATCTAATATATGTGCACTGGATATTTAATATATGTGCACTGGATATATATTATATATGTGGACTGGATATATTTAATATATGTGGACTGGATATACTAAATATATGCGCACTGGATATTTAATATATGTGCACTGGATATTTAATATATGTGCACTGTATATATATAACATATGTGCAGTGGATATTTAATATATGTGCACTGGATATCTAATATATGTGCACTGGATATATATAATATATGTGCACTGGATATATTTAATATATTTGCACTGGATATTTAATATATGTGCACTGGATATTTAATATATGTGCAGTGGATATTTAATATATGTGCACTGGATATCTAATATATGTGCACTGGATATTTAATATATGTGCACTGGATATTTAATATATGTGCACTGTATATATATAATATATGTGCACTGGATATATTTAATATATGTGCACTGGATATTTAATATATGTGCACTGGATATCTAATATGTGTTTACTGGATATTTAATATATGTGCACTGGATATTTAATATATGTGCACTGGATATATTTAATATATGTGCACTGGATATCTAATATATGTGCACTGGATATGTTTAATATATGTGCACTGGATATATATAATATATGTGCACTGGATATTTAATATATGTGCACTGGATATATATAATATATGTGCACTGGATATTTAATATATGTGCACTGGATATCTAATATGTGTGCACTGGATACTTAATATATGTGCACTGGATATATTTAATATATGTGCACTGGATATTTAATATATGTGCACTGGATATTTAATATATGTGCACTGGATATATTTATTATATGTGCACTGGATATTTAATATATGTGCACTGGATATCTAATATGTGTGCACTGGATATTTAATATATGTGCACTGGATATTTAATATATGTGCACTGGATATATTTAATATATGTGCACTTGATATCTAATATATGTGCACTGGATAATTAATATATGTGCACTGGATATATATGATATATGTGCACTGGATATTTAATATATGTGCACTGGATATCTAATATATGTGCACTGGATATTCAATATATGTGCACTGGATATATATAATATATGTGGACTGGATATATTTAATATATGTGGACTGGATATATTTAATATATGCGCACTGGATATTTAATATATGTGCACTGAATATATATAAAATATGCGCACTGGATATTTAATATATGTGCACAGGATATATATGATATATGTGCACTGGATATTTAATATTTGTGCACTGGATATTTAATATATGTGCAATGGATATATATATATATAATATGTGTGGACTGGATATACTTAATATATGTGGACTGGATATATTTAATATATGTGCACTGGATATTTAGTATATGTGCACTGGATATTTAAAATATGTGCACTGGATATCTAATATATGTGCACTGGATATTTAATGTATGTGCACTGAATATAAATAATATATGTGCACTGGATCTAAAACATATGTGCACTGGATATATATACTATATGTGCACTGGAAGTATTTAACATATGTGCACTGGATATTTAATATATGTGCACTGGATATTTAATATATGTGCAGTGGATATTTAATATATGTGCACTGGATATATATAATATATGTGCACTGGATATATATAATATATGTGCACTGGATATTTAATATATGTTCACTGGATATCTAATATATGTGCACTGGATAATTAATATATGTGCACTGGATATATATGATATATGTGCACTGGATATTTAATATATGTGCACTGGATATCTAATATGTGTGCACTGGATATTTAATATATGTGCACTGGATATATATAATATATGTGCACTTGATATTTAATATATGTGCACTTGATATTTAATATATGTGCACTGGATATTTAATATACGTGCACTGGATATCTAATATATGTGCACTGGATATCTAATATGTGTGCACTGGATATTTAATATATGTGCACTGGATATATATAATATATGTGCACTGGATATATTTAATATATGTGCACTGGATATCTAATATATTTGCACTGGATATTTAATATATGTGCACTGGATATCTAATATATGTGCACTGGATATTTAATATATGTGCACTGGATATATATTATATATGTGGACTGGATATATTTAATATATGTGGACTGGATATACTAAATATATGCGCACTGGATATTTAATATATGTGCACTGGATATTTAATATATGTGCACTGGATATCTAATATATGTGCACTGGATATTTAATATATGTGCACTGGATATATATTATATATGTGGACTGGATATATTTAATATATGTGGACTGGATATACTAAATATATGCGCACTGGATATTTAATATATGTGCACTGGATATTTAATATATGTGCACTGTATATATATAATATATGTGCTGTGGATATTTAATATATGTGCACTGGATATCTAATATATGTGCACTGGATATATATAATATATGTGCACTGGATATATTTAATATATTTGCACTGGATATTTAATATATGTGCACTGGATATTTAATATATGTGCAGTGGATATTTAATATATGTGCACTGGATATCTAATATGTGTTTACTGGATATTTAATATATGTGCACTGGATATTTAATATATGTGCACTGGATATATTTAATATATGTGCACTGGATATCTAATATATGTGCACTGGATATGTTTAATATATGTGCACTGGATATATATAATATATGTGCACTGGATATTTAATATATGTGCACTGGATATATATAATATATGTGCACTGGATATTTAATATATGTGCACTGGATATCTAATATGTGTGCACTGGATACTTAATATATGTGCACTGGATATATTTAATATATGTGCACTGGATATTTAATATATGTGCACTGGATATTTAATATATGTGCACTGGATATATTTAATATATGTGCACTGGATATTTAATATATGTGCACTGGATATCTAATATGTGTGCACTGGATATTTAATATATGTGCACTGGATATTTAATATATGTGCACTGGATATATTTAATATATGTGCACTTGATATCTAATATATGTGCACTGGATAATTAATATATGTGCACTGGATATATATGATATATGTGCACTGGATATTTAATATATGTGCACTGGATATCTAATATATGTGCACTGGATATTCAATATATGTGCACTGGATATATATAATATATGTGGACTGGATATATTTAATATATGTGGACTGGATATATTTAATATATGCGCACTGGATATTTAATATATGTGCACTGAATATATATAAAATATGCGCACTGGATATTTAATATATGTGCACAGGATATATATGATATATGTGCACTGGATATTTAATATTTGTGCACTGGATATTTAATATATGTGCAATGGATATATATATATAATATGTGTGGACTGGATATACTTAATATATGTGGACTGGATATATTTAATATATGTGCACTGGATATTTAGTATATGTGCACTGGATATTTAAAATATGTGCACTGGATATAATAATAATAATAATACATTTTATTTATATAGCGCCAACATATTCCGCAGCGCTGTACAATTTATAGGGTTCAGATACAGACATACATAACAAAGAACGTCATTTCACACAATGGGACTGAGGGCCCTGCTCAAAAGAGCTTACAATCTATGAGGTAGAGAGGGTGACACAAGAGGTAGCAGGGGCGGCATTGCTTATACAGTGTTCAGACAATTTTGTGCATTAGGAATTGTGATAGGCTTGTCTGAAAAGATGCGTCTTTAGTTTGCGTTTGAAACTGTAGAAGTTGGGAGTTAATCTGATTGTCCGGGGTAGAGCATTCCAGAGAAGTGGTGCAGCTCGGGAGAAGTCTTGTATACGAGCATGGGAGGTTCTGATAATAGAGGATGTAAGTGTTAGGTCATTGAGTGAGCGGAGAGCACGGGTTGGGCGGTAGACAGAGATGAGGGAAGAAATGTAGGGAGGTGCGGCATTATGGAGAGCCTTGTGGATGAGAGTAATAACTTTATATTTTATTCTATAATGAATAGGCAGCCAATGTAGCGACTGGCACAGACCGGAGGCATCGCTGTAGCGTCTAGCCTGATAGATGAGCCTGGCCGCTGCATTCAGAATAGATTGTAGAGGAGAGAGTTTAGTGAGGGGAAGACCGATTAGTAAGGAATTACAGTAGTCAAGGCGAGAATGAATCAGAGAGACAATAAGTGTCTTTAGTGTATCTCTGGTAAGGAAAGGGCATATTCTGGAGATGTTTTTGAGGTGGAGGTGACATGAACGTGCGAGTGATTCAATATGAGGGGTGAAGGAAAGGTCTGCGTCAAATATGACCCCAAGGCAGCGGGCATGCTGCCTAGGAGTTATAGTAAGGCCTGAGACTGCAATGGATATATCAGGGACAGATCTGTTAGATGGTGGAAACAGTAGTAGTTCAGTCTTAGAGAGATTTAGTTTCAGATAGAGCGAGGACATGATATTAGAGACAGCAGAGAGACAGTCACTGGTGTTCTGAATGAGTGCAGGGGTGATGTCACGGGAAGATGTGTATAATTGGGTGTCATCAGCATAAAGATGGTACCTGAAGCCAAATCTGGCGATGGTTTGTCCAATGGGGGCTGTGTAGAGAGAAAAGAGCAGGGGGCCGAGGACCGAGCCCTGAGGAACCCCAACAGCAAGGGAAAGAGGGGAGGAAACAGAGCCCGCAAATGATACACTGAAAGTGCGGCCTGAGAGATAAGAGGAGAACCAGGAGAGCGCAGTGTCATTGAGGCCAACTGAGCGGAGCATAGTGAGGAGAAGTTGATGGTCAACAGTGTCAAAAGCTGCAGAGAGGTCCAGAAGAATAAGAAGAGAGAAGTCACCATTGGATTTAGCCTTTGGTAGATCATTAGAGACTTTTGTGAGAGCTGTTTCAGTAGAGTGCAGAGCGCGGAAATCTAATATATGTGCACTGGATATTTAATGTATGTGCACTGAATATAAATAATATATGTGCACTGGATCTAAAACATATGTGCACTGGATATATATACTATATGTGCACTGGAAGTATTTAACATATGTGCACTGGATATTTAATATATGTGCAGTGGATATTTAATATATGTGCAGTGGATATTTAATATATGTGCACTGGATATCTAATATATGTGCACTGGATATTTAATATATGTGCACTGGATATCTAATATATGTGCACTGGATATTTAATATATGTGCACTGGATATCTAATATATGTGCACTGGATATTTAATATATGTGCACTGGATATATATAATATATATGCACTGGATATATTTAATATATGTGCACTAAATATATTTAATATATGTGCATTGGATATTTAATATATGTGCACTGATATTTAATATATGTGCACTGTATATATATAATATATGTGCACTGGATATATTTAATATATGTGCACTGGATATTTAATATATGTGCACTGAATATACATAAAATATGCGCACTGGATATTTAATATATGTGCACAGGATATATATGATATATGTGCACTGGATATTTAATATTTGTGCACTGGATATTTAATATATGTGCAATGGATATATATATATATATAATATGTGTGGACTGGATATACTTAATATATGTGGACTGGATATATTTAATATATGTGCACTGGATATTTAGTATATGTGCACTGGATATTTAAAATATGTGCACTGGATATCTAATATATGTGCACTGGATATTTAATGTATGTGCACTGAATATAAATAATATATGTGCACTGGATCTAAAACATATGTGCACTGGATATATATACTATATGTGCACTGGAAGTATTTAACATATGTGCACTGGATATTTAATATATGTGCACTGGATATTTAATATATGTGCAGTGGATATTTAATATATGTGCACTGGATATCTAATATATGTGCACTGGATATTTAATATATGTGCACTGGATATCTAATATATGTGCACTGGATATTTAATATATGTGCACTGGATATCTAATATATGTGCACTGGATATTTAATATATGTGCACTGGATATATATAATATATATGCACTGGATATATTTAATATATGTGCACTAAATATATTTAATATATGTGCATTGGATATTTAATATATGTGCACTGAAATTTAATATATGTGCACTGTATATATATAATATATGTGCACTGGATATATTTAATATATGTGCACTGGATATTTAATATATGTGCACTGGATATCTAATATGTGTGTACTGGATATTTAATATATGTGCACTGGATATTTAATATATGTGCACTGGATATATTTAATATATGTGCACTGGATATCTAATATATGTGCACTGGATATGTTTAATATATGTGCACTGGATATATATAATATATGTGCACTGGATATTTAATATATGTGCACTGGATATATATAATATATGTGCACTGGATATCTAATATATGTGCACTGGATATGTTTAATATATGTGCACTGGATATATTTAATATATGTGCACTGGATATTTAATATATGTGCACTGGATATCTAATATGTGTGCACTGGATATTTAATATATGTGCACTGGATATTTAATATATGTGCACTGGATATATTTAATATATGTGCACTTGATATCTAATATATGTGCACTGGATAATTAATATATGTGCACTGGATATATATAATATATGTGCACTGGATATATTTAATATATTTGCACTGGATATTTAATATATGTGCACTGGATATTTAATATATGTGCAGTGGATATTTAATATATGTGCACTGGATATCTAATATATGTGCACTGGATATTTAA
The DNA here is from genome assembly GCF_031893055.1 of Leptodactylus fuscus. Classification (NCBI taxonomy): domain Eukaryota; kingdom Metazoa; phylum Chordata; class Amphibia; order Anura; family Leptodactylidae; genus Leptodactylus; species Leptodactylus fuscus. The sequence continues at coordinate 1,597,515 of NW_027440202.1, forward strand.
TATATGTGCACTGGATATCTAATATATGTGCACTGGATATTTAATATATGTGCACTGGATATATATAATATATATGCACTGGATATATTTAATATATGTGCACTAAATATATTTAATATATGTGCATTGGATATTTAATATATGTGCACTGATATTTAATATATGTGCACTGTATATATATATAATATATGTGCACTGGATATATTTAATATATGTGCACTGGATATTTAATATATGTGCACTGGATATCTAATATGTGTTTACTGGATATTTAATATATGTGCACTGGATATTTAATATATGTGCACTGGATATATTTAATATATGTGCACTGGATATCTAATATATGTGCACTGGATATGTTTAATATATGTGCACTGGATATATATAATATATGTGCACTGGATATTTAATATATGTGCACTGGATATATATAATATATGTGCACTGGATATTTAATATATGTGCACTGGATATCTAATATGTGTGCACTGGATACTTAATATATGTGCACTGGATATATTTAATATATGTGCACTGGATATTTAATATATGTGCACTGGATATTTAATATATGTGCACTGGATATATTTAATATATGTGCACTGGATATTTAATATATGTGCACTGGATATCTAATATGTCTGCACTGGATATTTAATATATGTGCACTGGATATTTAATATATGTGCACTGGATATATTTAATATATGTGCACTTGATATCTAATATATGTGCACTGGATAATTAATATATGTGCACTGGATATATATGATATATGTGCACTGGATAATTAATATATGTGCACTGGATATATATGATATATGTGCACTGGATATTTTTAATATATGTGCACTGGATATCTAATATATGTGCACTGGATATTCAATATATGTGCACTGGAAATATATAATATATGTGGACTGGATATATTTAATATATGTGGACTGGATATATTTAATATATGCGCACTGGATATTTAATATATGTGCACTGAATATATATAAAATATGCACACTGGATATTTAATATATGTGCACAGGATATATATGATATATGTGCACTGGATATTTAATATTTGTGCACTGGATATTTAATATATGTGCAATGGATATATATATATAATATGTGTGGACTGGATATACTTAATATATGTGGACTGGATATATTTAATATATGTGCACTGGATATTTAGTATATGTGCACTGGATATTTAAAATATGTGCACTGGATATCTAATATATGTGCACTGGATATTTAATGTATGTGCACTGAATATAAATAATATATGTGCACTGGATCTAAAACATATGTGCACTGGATATATATACTATATGCGCACTGGATGTATTTAACATATGTGCACTGGATATATAATATATGTGAACTGGATATTTAGTATATGTGCACTGGATATATATATAATATATGTGCACAGGATATATATAATATATGTGCACTGGATATATTTAATATATGTGCACTGGATATCTAATATATGTGCACTGGATATATATATAATACATGTGCACTGGATATTTAATATATATGTGCACTGGATATGTAATATATGTGCACTGGATATCTAATATATGTGCACTGGATATTTAATATATGTGCACTGGATATCTAATATATGTTCACTGGATATTTAATATATGTGCACGGGATATATTTAATATATGTGCACTGTATATCTAATATATGTGCACTGGATATTTAATATATGTGCACTGGATATCTAATATATGTGCACTGGATATTTAATATATGTGCACTGGATATATTTAATATATGTGCCCTGGATATCTAATATGTGTGCACTGGATATTTAATATATGTGCACTGTTGTATATATATAATATATATGCACTGGATAATTAATGTATGTGCACTGGATATAAATAATATAAGTGCACTGTATCTATAACATATGTGCACTGGATATATATACTATATGTGCACTGGATATATTTAATTTATGTGCACTGGATATTTAATATATAAGCACTGGATATCTAATATATGTGCACTGGATATTTAATATATGTGCACTGGATATCTAATATATGTGCACTGGATATTTAATATATGTGCACTGGATATCTAATATATGTGCACTGGATATTTAATATATGTGCACTGGATATATTTAATATATGTGCACTGGATATCTAATATATGTGCACTGGATAATTAATATATGTGCACTGGATATATATGATATATGTGCACTGGATATTTAATATATGTGCACTGGATATCTAATATGTATGCACTGGATATTTAATATATGTGCACTGGATATATATAATATATGTGCACTGGATATATAATATATGTGCACTGGATATTTAATATATGTGCACTAGATATTTAATATATGTGCACTGGATATTTAATATATGTGCACTAGATATTTAATATATGTGCACTGGATATCTAATATATGTGCACTGGATATTTAATATATGTGCACTGGATATTTAATATATGTGCACTGGATATCTAATATATGTGCACTGGATATATATGATATATGTGCACTGGATATTTAATATATGTGCTCTGGATATTTAAAATATTTGTGCACTGGATATTTAATATATGTGCACTGGATATATAATATATGTGCACTGGATATTTAATATATGTGCACTGGATATATAATATATGTGCACTGGATATTTAATATATGTACACTGGATCTATAATATATGTGCATTGGATATATAAAATATGTGCACTGGATATATTCCTAATATATGTGCACTGGATATATATAATATATGTTCACTGGATATATATAATATATGTGCACTGGATATATAATATATGTGCACTGAATATTTAATATATGAGCACTGGATATATAATATATGTGCACTGGATATTTATAATATATGTGCACTGGATATAAATAATAAATGTGCACTGGATCTATAATATATGTGCACTGGATATACAATATATATGTGCACTGGATATATTTAATATATGTGCACTGGATATTTAATATATGTGCACTGGATATATATAATATATGTGCACTGGATATTTAATATATGTGCACTGGATATATAATATATGTGCACTGGATATATAATATATTTGCACTGGATATATATAATATATGTGCACTGGATATATAATATATGTGCACTGTATATAAATAATATATGTGCACTGGATCTATAATATATGTGCACTAAATATATAATATATATGTGCACTGGATATATTTAATATATGTGCACTGGATATATAATATATGTGCACTGGATATATATAATATATGTGCACTGGATATATTTAATATGTGTGCACTGGATATTTAATATATGTGCACTGGATATTTAATATATGTGCACTATATATATTTAATATATGTGCACTGGATATTTAATATATGTGCACTGGATATATAATTTATATACACTGGATATATTTAATATATGTGCACTGGATCTATAACATATGTGCACTGGATATATATACTATATGTGCACTGGATATATTTAATATATGTGCACTGGATATCTAATATATGTGCACTGGATAATTAATATATGTGCACTGGATATACATAATATATGTGCAGTGGATATTTAATATATGTGCACTGAATATTTAATATATGAGCACTGGATATATTTAATATATGTGCACTGGATATTTAATATATGTGCACTGGATATCTAATATATGTTCACTGGATATCTAATATATGCGCACTGGATATATATAATATAGGTGCACTGGATATTTAATATATGTGCACTGGATATATATAATATATGTGCACTGGATATGTAATATATGTGCACTGGATATTTAAAATATGTGCACTGGATATATATAATATATGTGCACAGGATATTTAATATATGTGCACTGGATCCATAATATATGTGCACTGGATATATATAATATATGTGCACTGGATATGTTTAATATATGTGCACTGGATTTATATAATATATGTGCACTGGATATATATAATATATGTGCACTGGATATTTAATATATGTTCACTGGATATCGAATATGTGTGCACTGGATACTTAATATATGTGCACTGGATATTTAATATATGTGCACTGGATATATTTAATATATGTGCACTGGATATCTAATATATGTGCACTGGATAATTAATATATGTGCACTGGATATATATGATATATGTGCACTGGATATTTAATATATGTGCACTGGATATATATAATATATGTGCACTTGATATATAATATATGTGCACTGGATATTTAATATATGTGCACTGGATATTTAATATACGTGCACTGGATATCTAATATATGTGCACTGGATATCTAATATGTGTGCACTGGATATTTAATATATGTGCACTGGATATATATAATATATGTGCACTGGATATATTTAATATATGTGCACTGGATATTTAATATATGTGCACTGGATATCTAATATATGTGCACTGGATATTTAATATATGTGCACTGGATATCTAATATATGTGCACTGGATATTTAATATATGTGCACTGGATATATAAAATATATGTGGACTGGATATATTTAATATATGTGGACTGGATATACTAAATATATGCGCACTGGATATTTAATATATGTGCAGTGGATATTTAATATATGTGCACTGTATATATATAATATATGTGCAGTGGATATTTAATATATGTGCACTCGATATCTAATATATGTGCACTGGATATATATAATATATGTGCACTGGATATATTTAATATATGTGCACTGGATATTTAATATATGTGCACTGGATACTTAATATATGTGCAGTGGATATTTAATATATGTGCACTGGATATCTAATATATGTGCACTGGATATTTAATATATGTGCACTGGATATCTACTATATGTGCACTGGATATTTAATATATGTGCACTGGATATCTAATATATGTGCACTGGATATTTAATATATGTGCACTGGATATATTTAATATATGTGCACTAAATATATTTAATATATGTGCATTGGATATTTAATATATGTGCACTGATATTTAATATATGTGCACTGTATATATATAATATATGTGCACTGGATATATTTAATATATGTGCACTGGATATTTAATATATGTGCACTGGATATCTAATATTTGTTTACTGGATATTTAATATATGTGCACTGGATATTTAATATATGTGCACTGGATATATTTAATATATGTGCACTGGATATCTAATATATGTGCACTGGATATGTTTAATATAAGTGCACTGGATATATAATATATGTGCACTGGATATTTAATATATGTGCACTGGATATATATAATATATGTGCACTGGATATTTAATATATGTGCACTGGATATCTAATATGTGTGCACTGGATACTTAATATATGTGCACTGGATATATTTAATATATGTGCACTGGATATTTAATATATGTGCATTGGATATATTTAATATATGTGCACTGGATATCTAATATATGTGCACTGGATAATTAATATATGTGCACTGGATATATATGATATATGTGCACTGGATATTTAATATATGTGCACTGGATATCTAATATGTGTGCACTGGATATTTAATATATGTGCACTGGATATTTATAATATATGTGCACTGGATATATTTAATATATGTGCACTGGATATTTAATATATGTGCACTGGATATCTAATATATGTGCAGTGGATATTTAAAATATGTGCACTGGATATATATAATATATGTGGACTGGATATATTTAATATATGTGGACTGGATATACTTAATATATGCGCACTGGATATTTAATATATGTGCACTGGATATTTAATATATGTGCACTGTATATATATAATATATGTGCAGTGGATATTTAATATATGTGCACTGGATATCTAATATATGTGCACTGGATATATATAATATATGTGCACTGGATATATTTAATATATGTGCACTGGATATTTAATATATGTGCACTGGATATTTAATATATGTGCAGTGGATATTTAATATATGTGCACTGGATATCTAATATATGTGCACTGGATATTTAATATATGTGCACTGGATATCTAATATATGTGCACTGGATATTTAATATATGTGCACTGGATATCTAATATATGTGCACTGGATATTTAATATATGTGCACTGGATATATATAATATATGTGCACTGGATATATTTAATATATGTGCACTAAATATATTTAATATATGTGCATTGGATATTTAATATATGTGCACTGATATTTAATATATGTGCACTGTATATATATAATATATGTGCACTGGATATATAACATATGTGCACTGGATATTTAATATATGTGCACTGGATATCTAATATGTGTGCACTGGATATTTAATATATGTGCACTGGATATTTAATATATTTGCACTGGATATCTAATATGTGTGCACTGGATATTTAATATATGTGCACTGGATATTTAATATATGTGCACTGGATATATTTAATATATGTGCACTGGATATCTAATATATGTGCACTGGATAATTAATATATGTGCACTGGATATTTAATATATGTGCACTGCATATTTTATATTTGTGCACTGGATATACATAATATATGTGCACTGGATTTTTAATATATGTGCACTGGATATTTAATATATATATGCACTAAATATATTTAATATATGTGCACTGGATATCTAATATATGTGCACTGGATATTTAATATATGTGCACTGGTTATAGATGATATATGTGCCCTGGATATTTAATATATGTGCACTGGATATATATAATATATATGCACTGGATATTTAATATATGTGGACTGGATATCTAATATATGTGCACTGGATATTTAATATATGTGCACTGGTTATAGATGATACATGTGCCCTGGATATTTAATATATGTGCACTGGATATATATAATATTTATGCACTGGATATTTAATATATGTGGACTGTATATCTAATATATGTGCACTGGATATTATATATATGTGCACTGGACATACATAATATATGTGCACTGGATATTTAATATATGTGCACTGGTTATAGATGATATATGTGCCCTGGATATTTAATATATGTGCAATGGATATATATAATATGTGTGGACTGGATATATTTAATATATGTGGACTGGAAATCTAATATATGTGCACTGGATATTTTATATATGTGCACTGCATATAAATAATATATGTGCACTGGATATTTAATGTATGTGCACTGGATATATTTAATATATGTGCACTGGATATCTAATATATGTGCACTGGATATTTAAAATATGTGCACTGGATATATATGATATATGTGCACTAGATATTTAATATATGTGTACTGGATATTTTATATATGTACACTGGATATATTTAATATATGTGCACTGGATATTTAATATATGTGCACTGGATATTTAATATATGTGCACTGGATATTTAATATGTGTGCAATGGATATATATAGTATATGTGGACTGGATATATTTAATATATGTGGTCTGGATATATTTAATATATGCGCACTGGATATTTAATATATGTGCACTGGATATGTAATATATGTGCACTGGATATTTAATATATGTGCACTGGATCTATAATATATGTGCACTGGATATGTAATATATGTGCACTGGATATTTAATATATGTGCACTGGATATATATAATATATGTGCACTGGATATTTAATATAAGTGCACTGGATATATTTAATATATGTGCACTGGATATCTAATATATGTGCACTGGATATTTAATATATGTGCAATGGTTATATATAATATATGTGCACTGGATATATATCTATAATATATGTGCACTGGATATATTTAATATATGTGCACTGGATATTTAATATATGTGCACTGGATATATTTAATATATGTGCACTGGATATATAATATATGTGCACTGGATATTTAATATATGTGCACTGGATAAATTTAATATATGTGCACTGGATATTTAATATGTGTGCACTGGATATCTAATATATGTGCACTGGATATTTAATATATGTGCACTGGATATATTTAATATATGTGCACTGGATAAATAATATATGTGCACTGGATATTTAATATCTGTGCACTGGATATATATATATTTGGACTGGAAATATTTAATATATGTGGACTGGATATATTTAATATATGTGCACTGGATATGTAATATATGTGCACTGGATATTTAAAATATGTGCACTGGATATCTATAATATATGTGCACAGGATATTTCATATATGTGCACTGGATCCATAATAGATGTGCACTGGATATATATAATATATGTGCACTGGATATGTTTAATATATGTGCACTGGATATATATAATATATGTGCACTGGATATTTAATATATGTGCACTGGATATATATAATATATGTGCACTGGATATTTAATATATGTGCACTGGATATCTAATATGTGTGCACTGGATACTTAATATATGTGCACTGGATATATTTAATATATGTGCACTGAATATTTAATATATGTGCACTGGATATATTTAATATATGTGCACTGGATATCTAATATATGTGCACTGGATAATTAATATATGTGCACTGGATATATATGATATATGTGCACTGGATATTTAATATATGTGCACTGGATATATATAATATATGTGCACTGGATATATTTAATATATGTGCACTGGATATTTAATATATGTGCACTGGAAATCTAATATATGTGCACTGGATATTTAATATATGTGCACTGGATATATTTAATATATGTGCACTTGATATCTAATATATGTGCACTGGATAATTAATATATGTGCACTGGATATATATAATATATGTGCACTGGATATATTTATAGTATTTGCACTGGATATTTAATATATGTGCAGTGGATATTTAATATATGTGCAGTGGATATTTAATATATGTGCACTGGATATCTAATATATGTGCACTGGATATTTAATATATGTGCACCGGATATCTAATATATGTGCACTGGATATTTAATATATGTGCACTGGATATATATAATATATATGCACTGGATATATTTAATATATGTGCACTAAATATATTTAATATATGTGCATTGGATATTTAATATATGTGCACTGATATTTAATATATGTGCACTGTATATATATAATATATGTGCACTGGATATATTTAATATATGTGCACTGGATATTTAATATATGTGCACTGGATATCTAATATGTGTTTACTGGATATTTAATATATGTGCACTGGATATTTAATATATGTGCACTGGATATATTTAATATATGTGCACTGGATATCTAATATATGTGCACTGGATATGTTTAATATATGTGCACTGGATATATATAATATATGTGCACTGGATATTTAATATATGTGCACTGGATATATATAATATATGTGCACTGGATATTTAATATATGTGCACTGGATATCTAATATGTGTGCACTGGATACTTAATATATGTGCACTGGATATATTTAATATATGTGCACTGGATATTTAATATATGTGCACTGGATATTTAATATTTGTGCACTGGATATATTTAATATATGTGCACTGGATATTTAATATATGTGCACTGGATATCTAATATGTCTGCACTGGATATTTAATATATGTGCACTGGATATTTAATATATGTGCACTGGATATATTTAATATATGTGCACTTGATATCTAATATATGTGCACTGGATAATTAATATATGTGCACTGGATATATATGATATATGTGCACTGGATATTTAATATATGTGCACTGGATATCTAATATGTGTGCACTGGATATTTAATATATGTGCACTGGATATATATAATATATGTGCACTGGATATTTTTAATATATGTGCACTGGATATTTAATATATGTGCACTGGATATCTAATATATGTGCACTGGATATTCAATATATGTGCACTGGAAATATATAATATATGTGGACTGGATATATTTAATATATGTGGACTGGATATATTTAATATATGCGCACTGGATATTTAATATATGTGCACTGAATATATATAAAATATGCGCACTGGATATTTAATATATGTGCACAGGATATATATGATATATGTGCACTGGATATTTAATATTTGTGCACTGGATATTTAATATATGTGCAATGGATATATATATATATTATGTGTGGACTGGATATACTTAATATATGTGGACTGGATATATTTAATATATGTGCACTGGATATTTAGTATATGTGCACTGGATATTTAAAATATGTGCACTGGATATCTAATATATGTGCACTGGATATTTAATGTATGTGCACTGAATATAAATAATATATGTGCACTGGATCTAAAACATATGTGCACTGGATATATATACTATATGTGCACTGGATGTATTTAACATATGTGCACTGGATATATAATATATGTGAACTGGATATTTAGTATATGTGCACTGGATATATATATAATATATGTGCACAGGATATATATAATATATGTGCACTGGATATATTTAATATATGTGCACTGGGTATCTAATATATGTGCACTGGATATATATATAATACATGTGCACTGGATATTTAATATATATGTGCACTGGATATGTAATATATGTGCACTGGATATCTAATATATGTGCACTGGATATTTAATATATGTGCACTGGATATCTATTATATGTTCACTGGATATTTAATATATGTGCACGGGATATATTTAATATATGTGCACTGTATATCTAATATATGTGCACTGGATATTTAATATATGTGCACAGGATATCTAATATATGTGCACTGGATATTTAATATATGTGCACTGGATATATTTAATATATGTGCCCTGGATATCTAATATGTGTGCACTGGATATTTAATATATGTGCACTGTTGTATATATATAATATATGTGCACTGGATATTTAATGTATGTGCACTGGATATAAATAATATAAGTGCACTGTATCTATAACATATGTGCACTGGATATATATACTATTTGTGCACTGGATATATTTAATTTATGTGCACTGGATATTTAATATATAAGCACTGGATATCTAATATATGTGCACTGGATATTTAATATATGTGCACTGGATATCTAATATATGTGCACTGGATATTTAATATATGTGCACTGGATATCTAATATATGTGCACTGGATATTTAATATATGTGCACTGGATATATATAATATATGTGCACTGGATATTTAATATATGTGCACTGGATATATATAATATATGTGCACTGGATATTTAATATATGTGCACTAGATATTTAATATATGTGCACTGGATATCTAATATGTGTGCACTGGATACTTAATATATGTGCACTGGATATTTAATATATGTGCACTGTATCTATAACATATGTGCACTGGATATATATACTATTTGTGCACTGGATATATTTAATTTATGTGCACTGGATATTTAATATATAAGCACTGGATATCTAATATATGTGCACTGGATATTTAATATATGTGCACTGGATATCTAATATATGTGCACTGGATATTTAATATATGTGCACTGGATATATAATATATGTGCACTGGATATTTAATATATGTGCACTGGATATATATAATATATGTGCACTGGATATTTAATATATGTGCACTAGATATTTAATATATGTGCACTGGATATCTAATATGTGTGCACTGGATACTTAATATATGTGCACTGGATATTTAATATATGTGCACTGGATATATTTAATATATGTGCACTGGATATCTAATATATGTGCACTGGATAATTAATATATGTGCACTGGATATATATGATATATGTGCACTGGATATTTAATATATGTGCACTGGATATCTAATATGTATGCACTGGATATTTAATATATATGCACTGAATATTTAATATGTGTGCACTGGATATATATAATATATGTGCACTGGATATATAATATATGTGCACTGGATATTTAATATATGTGCACTAGATATTTAATATATGTGCACTGGATATTTAATATATGTGCACTAGATATTTAATATATGTGCACTGGATATCTAATATATGTGCACTGGATATTTAATATATGTGCACTGGATATTTAATATATGTGCACTAGATATTTAATATATGTGCACTGGATATCTAATATATGTGCACTGGATATTTAATATATGTGCACTGGATATTTAATATATGTGCACTGGATATCTAATATGTGTGCACTGGATATTTAATATATGTGCTCTGGATATTTAAAATATTTGTGCACTGGATATTTAATATATGTGCACTGGATATATAATATATGTGCACTGGATATTTAATATATGTGCACTGGATATATAATATATGTGCACTGGATATTTAATATATGTACACTGGATCTATAATATATGTGCATTGGATATATAAAATATGTGCACTGGATATATTCCTAATATATGTGCACTGGATATATATAATATATGTTCACTGGATATATATAATATATGTGCACTGGATATATAATATATGTGCACTGAATATTTAATATATGAGCACTGGATATATAATATATGTGCACTGGATATTTATAATATATGTGCACTGGATATAAATAATAAATGTGCACTGGATCTATAATATATGTGCACTGGATATATAATATATATGTGCACTGGATATATTTAATATATGTGCACTGGATATATTTAATATATGTGCACTGGATATAAATAATATATGTGCACTGGATATTTAATATATGTGCACTGGATATATAATATATGTGCACTGGATATATAATATATGTGCACTGTATATAAATAATATATGTGCACTGGATCTATAATATATGTGCACTAAATATATAATATATATGTGCACTGGATATATTTAATATATGTGCACTGGATATATAATATATGTGCACTGGATATATATAATATATGTGCACTGGATATATTTAATATGTGTGCACTGGATATTTAATATATGTGCACTGGATATTTAATATATGTGCACTATATATATTTAATATATGTGCACTGGATATTTAATATATGTGCACTGGATATATAACTTATATGCACTGGATATATTTAATATATGTGCACTGAATATCTAATATATGTGCACTGGATAATTAATATATGTGCACTGGATATACATAATATATGTGCAGTGGATATTTAATATATGTGCACTGAATATTTAATATATGAGCACTGGATATATTTAATATATGTGCACTGGATATTTAATATATGTGCACTGGATATCTAATATATGTTCACTGGATATCTAATATATGCGCACTGGATATATATAATATAGGTGCACTGGATATTTAATATATGTGCACTGGATATATATAATAAATGTGCACTGGATATGTAATATATGTGCACTGGATATTTAAAATATGTGCACTGGATATATATAATATATGTGCACAGGATATTTAATATATGTGCACTGGATCCATAATATATGTGCACTGGATATATATAATATATGTGCACTGGATATGTTTAATATATGTGCACTGGATTTATATAATATATGTGCACTGGATTTATATAATATATGTGCACTGGATATTTAATATATGTTCACTGGATATCGAATATGTGTGCACTGGATACTTAATATATGTGCACTGGATATTTAATATATGTGCACTGGATATATTTAATATTTGTGCACTGGATATCTAATATATGTGCACTGGATAATTAATATATGTGCACTGGATATATATGATATATGTGCACTGGATATTTAATATATGTGCACTGGATATATATAATATATGTGCACTTGATATATAATATATGTGCACTGGATATTTAATATACGTGCACTGGATATCTAATATATGTGCACTGGATATCTAATATGTGTGCACTGGATATTTAATATATGTGCACTGGATATATATAATATATATGCACTGGATATATTTAATATATGTGCACTGGATATTTAATATATGTGCACTGGATATCTAATATATGTGCACTGGATATTTAATATATGTGCACTGGATATCTAATATATGTGCACTGGATATTTAATATATGTGCACTGGATATATATAATATATGTGGACTGGATATATTTAATATATGTGGACTGGATATACTAAATATATGCGCACTGGATATTTAATATATGTGCACTGGATATTTAATATATGTGCACTGTATATATATAATATATGTGCAGTGGATATTTAATATATGTGCACTGGATATCTAATATATGTGCACTGGATATATATAATATATGTGCACTGGATATATTTAATATATGTGCACTGGATATTTAATATATGTGCACTGGATACTTAATATATGTGCAGTGGATATTTAATATATGTGCACTGGATATCTAATATATGTGCACTGGATATTTAATATATGTGCACTGGATATCTAATATATGTGCACTGGATATTTAATATATGTGCACTGGATATCTAATATATGTGCACTGGATATTTAATATATGTGCACTGGATATATATAATATATGTGCACTGGATATATTTAATATATGTGCACTAAATATATTTAATATATGTGCATTGGATATTTAATATATGTGCACTGATATTTAATATATGTGCACTGTATATATATAATATATGTGCACTGGATATATAATATATGTGCACTGGATATTTAATATATGTGCACTGGATATCTAATATGTGTGCACTGGATATTTAATATATGTGCACTGGATATTTAATATATGTGCACTGGATATCTAATATGTGTGCACTGGATATTTAATATATGTGCACTGGATATTTAATATATGTGCACTGGATATATTTAATATATGTGCACTGGATATCTAATATATGTGCACTGGATAATTAATATATGTGCACTGGATATTTAATATATGTGCACTGGATATTTTATATTTGTGCACTGGATATACATAATATATGTGCACTGGATTTTTAATATATGTGCACTGGATATTTAATATATATATGCACTGGATATATTTAATATATGTGCACTGGATATCTAATATATGTGCACTGGATATTTAATATATGTGCACTGGTTATAGATGATATATGTGCCCTGGATATTTAATATATGTGCACTGGATATATATAATATATATGCACTGGATATTTAATATATGTGGACTGGATATCTAATATATGTGCACTGGATATTTAATATATGTGCACTGGTTATAGATGATACATGTGCCCTGGATATTTAATATATGTGCACTGGATATATATAATATATATGCACTGGATATTTAATATATGTGGACTGGATATCTAATATATGTGCACTGGATATTATATATATGTGCACTGGACATACATAATATATGTGCACTGGATATTTAATATATGTGCACTGGTTATAGATGATATATGTGCCCTGGATATTTAATATATGTGCAATGGATATATATAATATGTGTGGACTGGATATATTTAATATATGTGGACTGGAAATCTAATATATGTGCACTGGATATTTTATATATGTGCACTGCATATAAATGATATATGTGCACTGGATATTTAATGTATGTGCACTGGATATATTTAATATATGTGCACTGGATATCTAATATATGTGCACTGGATATTTAAAATATGTGCACTGGATATATATGATATATGTGCACTAGATATTTAATATATGTGTACTGGATATTTTATATATGTACACTGGATATATTTAATATATGTGCACTGGATATTTAATATATGTGCACTGGATATTTAATATATGTGCACTGGATATTTAATATATGTGCACTGGATATTTAATATGTGTGCACTGGATATATATAGTATATGTGGACTGGATATATTTAATATATGTGGTCTGGATATATTTAATATATGCGCACTGGATATTTAATATATGTGCACTGGATATGTAATATATGTGCACTGGATATTTAAAATATGTGCACTGGATCTATAATATATGTGCACTGGATATGTAATATATGTGCACTGGATATTTAATATATGTGCACTGGATATATATAATATATGTGCACTGGATATTTAATATAAGTGCACTGAATATATTTAATATATGTGCACTGGATATCTAATATATGTGCACTGGATATTTAATATATGTGCAATGGTTATATATAATATATGTGCACTGGATATATATCTATAATATATGTGCACTGGATATATTTAATATATGTGCACTGGATATTTAATATATGTGCACTGGATATATTTAATATATGTGCACTGGATATATAATATATGTGCACTGGATATTTAATATATGTGCACTGGATAAATTTAATATATGTGCACTGGATATTTAATATGTGTGCACTGGATATCTAATATATGTGCACTGGATATTTAATATATGTGCACTGGATATATTTAATATATGTGCACTGGATAAATAATATATGTGCACTGGATATATAATATCTGTGCAATGGATATATATATATTTGGACTGGAAATATTTAATATATGTGGACTGGATATATTTAATATATGCGCACTGGATATTTAATATATGTGCACTGGATATATTCAATATATGTGCACTGGATATGTAATATATGTGCACTGGATATTTAAAATATGTGCACTGGATATCTAATATGTGTGCACTGGATATTTAATATATGTGCACTGGATATTTAATATATGTGCACTGGATATATATAATATATGTGCACTGGATATTTAATATAAGTGCACTGAATATATTTAATATATGTGCACTGGATATCTAATATATGTGCACTGGATATTTAATATATGTGCAATGGTTATATATAATATATGTGCACTGGATATATATCTATAATATATGTGCACTGGATATATTTAATATATGTGCACTGGATATTTAATATATGTGCACTGGATATATTTAATATATGTGCACTGGATATATAATATATGTGCACTGGATATTTAATATATGTGCACTGGATAAATTTAATATATGTGCACTGGATATTTAATATGTGTGCACTGGATATCTAATATATGTGCACTGGATATTTAATATATGTGCACTGGATATATTTAATATATGTGCACTGGATAAATAATATATGTGCACTGGATATTTATTATCTGTGCACTGGATATATATAAATTTGGACTGGAAATATTTAATATATGTGGACTGGATATATTTAATATATGCGCACTGGATATTTAATATATGTGCACTGGATATATTCAATATATGTGCACTGGATATGTAATATATGTGCACTGGATATTTAAAATATGTGCACTGGATATCTATAATATATGTGCACAGGATATTTAATATATGTGCACTGGATCCATAATATATGTGCACTGGATATATATAATATATGTGCACTGGATATGTTTAATATATGTGCACTGGATATATATAATATATGTGCACTGGATATTTAATATATATGTGCACTGGATATATATAATATATGTGCACTGGATATTTAATATATGTGCACTGGATATCTAATATGTGTGCACTGGATACTTAATATATTTGCACTGGATATATTTAATATATGTGCACTGAATATTTAATATATGTGCACTGGATATATTTAATATATGTGCACTGGATATCTAATATATGTGCACTGGATAATTAATATATGTGCACTGGATATATATGATATATGTGCACTGGATATTTAATATATGTGCACTGGATATATATAATATATGTGCACTGGATATATTTAATATATGTGCACTGGATATTTAATATATGTGCACTGGAAATCTAATATATGTGCACTGGATATTTAAAATATGTGCACTGGATATATATAATATATGTGGACTGGATATATTTATTATATGTGGACTGGATATACTTAATATATGCGCACTGGATATTTAATATATGTGCACTGGATATTTAATATATGTGCACTGTATATATATAATATATGTGCAGTGGATATTTAATATATGTGCACTGGATATCTAATATATGTGCACTGGATATATATAATATATGTGCACTGGATATATTTAATATATGTGCACTGGATATTTAATATATGTGCAGTGGATATTTAATATATGTGCACTGGATATCTAATATATGTGCACTGGATATTTAATATATGTGCACTGGATATTTAATATATGTGCACTGGATATCTATTATATGTGCACTGGATATTTAATATATGTGCACTGGATATCTAATATATGTGCACTGGATATTTAATATATGTGCACTGGATATATATAATATATGTGCACTGGATATATTTAATATGTGTGCACTAAATATATTTAATATATGTGCATTGGATATTTAATATATGTGCACTGATATTTAATATATGTGCACTGTATATATATAATATATGTGCACTGGATATATAATATATGTGCACTGGATATTTAATATATGTGCACTGGATATCTAATATGTGTGCACTGGATATTTAATATATGTGCACTGGATATTTAATATATGTGCACTGGATATATTTAATATATGTGCACTGGATATCTAATATATGTGCACTGGATAATTAATATATGTGCACTGGATATTTAATATATGTGCACTGAATATATATAATATGTGTGGACTGAATATATTTAATATATGTGGACTGGATATCTAATATATGTGCACTGGATATTTTATATTTGTGCACTGGATATACATAATATATGTGCACTGGATTTTTAATATATGTGCACTGGATATTTAATATATATATGCACTGGATATATTTAATATATGTGCACTGGATATCTAATATATGTGCACTGGATATTTAATATATGTGCACTGGTTATAGATGATATATGTGCCCTGGATATTTAATATATGTGCACTGGATATATATAATATATATGCACTGGATATTTAATATATGTGGACTGGATATCTAATATATGTGCACTGGATATTTAATATATGTGCACTGGATATACATAATATATGTGCACTGGATATTTAATATATGTGCACTGGTTATAGATGATATATGTGCCCTGGACATTTAATATATGTGCAATGGATATATATAATATGTGTGGACTGGATATATTTAATATATGTGGACTGGAAATCTAATATATGTGCACTGGATATTTTATATATGTGCACTGCATTTACAAAATATATGTGCACTGGATATTTAATGTATGTGCACTGGAAATATTTAATATATGTGCACTGGATATCTAATATATGTGCACTGGATATTTAAAATATGTGCACTGGATATATATGATATATGTGCACTAGATATTTAATATATGTGCACTGGATATTTTATATATGTACACTGGATATATTTAATATATGTGCACTGGATATTTAATATATGTGCACTGGATATTTAATATATGTGCACTGGATATTTAATATGTGTGCACTGGATATATATAGTATATGTGGACTGGATATATTTAATATATGTGGTCTGGATATTTTTAATATATGCGCACTGGATATTTAATATATGTGCACTGGATATGTAATATATGTGCACTGGATATTTAATATATGTGCACTGGATATATATAATATATGTGCACCGGATATTTAATATAAGTGCACTGGATATATTTAATACATGTGCACTGGATATCTAATATATGTGCACTGGATATTTAATATATGTGCACTGGATATATATACTATATGTGCACTGGATATATTTAATTTATGTGCACTGGATATTTAATATATGTGCACTGGATATTTAATATATGTGCACTGGATATCTAATATGTGTGCACTGGATACTTAATATATGTGCACTGGATATTTAATATGTGTGCACTGGATATATTTAATATATGTGCACTGGATATCTAATATATGTGCACTGGATAATTAATATATGTGCACTGGATATATATGATATATGTGCACTGGATATTTAATATATGTGCACTGGATATCTAATATGTATGCACTGGATATTTAATATATGTGCACTGGATATTTAATATATGTGCACTGGATATATATAATATATGTGCACTGGATATATAATATATGTGCACTGGATATTTAATATATGTGCACTAGATATTTAATATATGTGCACTGGATATCTAATATATGTGCACTGGATATTTAATATATGTGCACTGGATATTTAATATATGTGCACTGGATATATTTAATATATGTGCACTGGATATCTAATATATGTGCACTGGATAATTAATATATGTGCACTGGATATATATGATATATGTGCACTGGATATTTAATATATGTGCACTGGATATCTAATATGTATGCACTGGATATTTAATATATGTGCACTGGATATTTAATATATGTGCACTGGATATATATAATATATGTGCACTGGATATATAATATATGTGCACTGGATATTTAATATATGTGCACTAGATATTTAATATATGTGCACTGGATATCTAATATATGTGCACTGGATATTTAATATATGTGCACTGGATATTTAATATATGTGCACTGGATATCTAATATATGTGCACTGGATATATATGATATATGTGCACTGGATATTTAATATATATGCACTGGATATCTAATATGTGTGCACTGGATATTTAATATATGTGCTCTGGATATTTAAAATATTTGTGCACTGGATATTTAATATATGTGCACTGGATATATAATATATGTGCACTGGATATTTAATATATGTGCACTGGATATATAATATATGTGCACTGGATATTTAATATATGTACACTGGATCTATAATATATGTGCATTGGATATATAAAATATGTGCACTGGATATATTCCTAATATATTTGCACTGGATATATATAATATATGTTCACTGGATATATATAATATATGTGCACTGGATATATAATATATGTGCACTGAATATTTAATATATGAGCACTGGATATATAATATATGTGCACTGGATATTTATAATATATGTGCACTGGATATAAATAATAAATGTGCACTGGATCTATAATATATGTGCACTGGATATATAATATATATGTGCACTGGTTATATTTAATATATGTGCACTGGATATTTAATATATGTGCACTGGATATATATAATATATGTGCACTGGATATTTAATATATGTGCACTGGATCTATAATATATGTGCACTGGATATATAATATATATGTGCACTGGATATATTTAATATATGTGCACTGGATATATAATATATGTGCACTGGATATATATAATATATGTGCACTTGATATATTTAATATGTGTGCACTGGATATTTAATATATGTGCACTGGATATTTAATATATGTGCACTATATATATTTAATATATGTGCACTGGATATTTAATATATGTGCACTGGATATATAATTTATATGCACTGGATATATTTAATATATGTGCACTGGATCTATAACATATGTGCACTGGATATATATACTATATGTGCACTGGATATATTTAATATATGTGCTTTGGATATCTAATATATGTGCACTGGATAATTAATATATGTGCACTGGATATACATAATATATGTGCAGTGGATATTTAATATATATGCACTGAATATTTAATATATGAGCACTGGATATATAATATATGTGCACTGGATATTTAATATATGTGCACTAGATATTTAATATATGTGCACTGGATATCTAATATATGTGCACTGGATATTTAATATATGTGCACTGGATATTTAATATATGTGCACTGGATATCTAATATATGTGCACTGGATATATATGATATATGTGCACTGGATATTTAATATATATGCACTGGATATCTAATATGTGTGCACTGGATATTTAATATATGTGCTCTGGATATTTAAAATATTTGTGCACTGGATATTTAATATATGTGCACTGGATATATAATATATGTGCACTGGATATTTAATATATGTGCACTGGATATATAATATATGTGCACTGGATATTTAATATATGTACACTGGATCTATAATATATGTGCATTGGATATATAAAATATGTGCACTGGATATATTCCTAATATATTTGCACTGGATATATATAATATATGTTCACTGGATATATATAATATATGTGCACTGGATATATAATATATGTGCACTGAATATTTAATATATGAGCACTGGATATATAATATATGTGCACTGGATATTTATAATATATGTGCACTGGATATAAATAATAAATGTGCACTGGATCTATAATATATGTGCACTGGATATATAATATATATGTGCACTGGTTATATTTAATATATGTGCACTGGATATTTAATATATGTGCACTGGATATATATAATATATGTGCACTGGATATTTAATATATGTGCACTGGATCTATAATATATGTGCACTGGATATATAATATATATGTGCACTGGATATATTTAATATATGTGCACTGGATATATAATATATGTGCACTGGATATATATAATATATGTGCACTGGATATATTTAATATGTGTGCACTGGATATTTAATATATGTGCACTGGATATTTAATATATGTGCACTATATATATTTAATATATGTGCACTGGATATTTAATATATGTGCACTGGATATATAATTTATATGCACTGGATATATTTAATATATGTGCACTGGATCTATAACATATGTGCACTGGATATATATACTATATGTGCACTGGATATATTTAATATATGTGCTTTGGATATCTAATATATGTGCACTGGATAATTAATATATGTGCACTGGATATACATAATATATGTGCAGTGGATATTTAATATATATGCACTGAATATTTAATATATGAGCACTGGATATATTTAATATATTTGCACTGGATATTTAATATATGTGCACTGGATATGTAATATATGTTCACTGGATATCTAATACATGCGCACTGGATATATATAATATAGGTGCACTGGATAATTAATATATGTGCACTGGATAAATATAATATATTTGCACTGGATATGTAATATATGTGCACTGGATATTTATAATATGTGCACTGGATATATATAATATATGTGCACAGGATATTTAATATATGTGCACTGGATCCATAATATATGTGCACTGGATATATATAATATATGTGCACTGGATATATATAATATATGTGCACTGGATATTTAATATATGTTCACTGGATATCTAATATATGTGCACTGGATAATTAATATATGTGCACTGGATATATATGATATATGTGCACTGGATATTTAATATATGTGCACTGGATATCTAATATGTGTGCACTGGATATTTAATATATGTGCACTGGATATATATAATATATGTGCACTTGATATTTAATATATGTGCACTTGATATTTAATATATGTGCACTGGATATTTAATATACGTGCACTGGATATCTAATATATGTGCACTGGATATCTAATATGTGTGCACTGGATATTTAATATATGTGCACTGGATATATATAATATATGTGCACTGGATATATATAATATATGTGCACTGGATATATTTAATATATGTGCACTGGATATCTAATATATGTGCACTGGATATTTAATATATGTGCACTGGATATCTAATAAATGTGCACTGGATATTTAATATATGTGCACTGGATATATATTATATATGTGGACTGGATATATTTAATATATGTGGACTGGATATACTAAATATATGCGCACTGGATATTTAATATATGTGCACTGGATATTTAATATATGTGCACTGTATATATATATAATATATGTGCAGTAGATATTTAATATATGTGCACTGGATATCTAATATACGTGCACTGGATATATATAATATATGTGCACTGGATATATTTAATATATTTGCACTGGATATTTAATATATGTGCACTGGATATTTAATATATGTGCAGTGGATATTTAATATATGTGCACTGGATATCTAATATATGTGCACTGGATATTTAATATATGTGCACTGGATATCTAATATATGTGCACTGGATATTTAATATATGTGCACTGGATATCTAATATATGTGCACTGGATATTTAATATATGTGCACTGGATATATATAATATATATGCACTGGATATATTTAATATATGTGCACTAAATATATTTAATATATGTGCATTGGATATTTAATATATGTGCACTGATATTTAATATATGTGCACTGTATATATATAATATATGTGCACTGGATATATTTAATATATGTGCACTGGATATTTAATATATGTGCACTGGATATCTAATATGTGTTTACTGGATATTTAATATATGTGCACTGGATATTTAATATATGTGCACTGGATATATTTAATATATGTGCACTGGATATCTAATATATGTGCACTGGATATGTTTAATATATGTGGACTGGATATATTTAATATATGTGCACTGGATATTCAATATATGTGCACTGGATATATATAATATATGTGGACTGGATATATTTAATATATGTGCACTGGATATTTAATATATGTGCACTGGATATATATAATATATGTGCACTGGATATTTAATATATGTGCACTGGATATCTAATATGTGTGCACTGGATACTTAATATATGTGCACTGGATATATTTAATATATGTGCACTGGATATTTAATATATGTGCACTGGATATTTAATATATGTGCACTGGATATATTTAATATATGTGCACTGGATATTTAATATATGTGCACTGGATATCTAATATATGTGCACTGGATATTTAATATATGTGCACTGGATATTTAATATATGTGCACTGGATATATTTAATATATGTGCACTTGATATCTAATATATGTGCACTGGATAATTAATATATGTGCACTGGATATATATGATATATGTGCACTGGATATTTAATATATGTGCACTGGATATCTAATATATGTGCACTGGATATTCAATATATGTGCACTGGATATATATAATATATGTGGACTGGATATATTTAATATATGTGGACTGGATATATTTAATATATGCGCACTGGATATTTAATATATGTGCACTGAATATATATAAAATATGCGCACTGGATATTTAATATATGTGCACAGGATATATATGATATATGTGCACTGGATATTTAATATTTGTGCACTGGATATTTAATATATGTGCAATGGATATATATATATAATATGTGTGGACTGGATATACTTAATATATGTGGACTGGATATATTTAATATATGTGCACTGGATATTTAGTATATGTGCACTGGATATTTAAAATATGTGCACTGGATATCTAATATATGTGCACTGGATATTTAATGTATGTGCACTGAATATAAATAATATATGTGCACTGGATCTAAAACATATGTGCACTGGATATATATACTATATGTGCACTGGAAGTATTTAACATATGTGCACTGGATATTTAATATATGTGCACTGGATATTTAATATATGTGCAGTGGATATTTAATATATGTGCACTGGATATATATAATATATGTGCACTGGATATATATAATATATGTGCACTGGATATTTAATATATGTTCACTGGATATCTAATATATGTGCACTGGATAATTAATATATGTGCACTGGATATATATGATATATGTGCACTGGATATTTAATATATGTGCACTGGATATCTAATATGTGTGCACTGGATATTTAATATATGTGCACTGGATATATATAATATATGTGCACTTGATATTTAATATATGTGCACTTGATATTTAATATATGTGCACTGGATATTTAATATACGTGCACTGGATATCTAATATATGTGCACTGGATATCTAATATGTGTGCACTGGATATTTAATATATGTGCACTGGATATATATAATATATGTGCACTGGATATATATAATATATGTGCACTGGATATATTTAATATATGTGCACTGGATATCTAATATATGTGCACTGGATATTTAATATATGTGCACTGGATATCTAATATATGTGCACTGGATATTTAATATATGTGCACTGGATATATATTATATATGTGGACTGGATATATTTAATATATGTGGACTGGATATACTAAATATATGCGCACTGGATATTTAATATATGTGCACTGGATATTTAATATATGTGCACTGTATATATATAATATATGTGCAGTGGATATTTAATATATGTGCACTGGATATCTAATATATGTGCACTGGATATATATAATATATGTGCACTGGATATATTTAATATATTTGCACTGGATATTTAATATATGTGCAGTGGATATTTAATATATGTGCACTGGATATCTAATATATGTGCACTGGATATTTAATATATGTGCACTGGATATCTAATATATGTGCACTGGATATTTAATATATGTGCACTGGATATCTAATATATGTGCACTGGATATTTAATATATGTGCACTGGATATATATAATATATATGCACTGGATATATTTAATATATGTGCACTAAATATATTTAATA
Source organism: Leptodactylus fuscus (assembly GCF_031893055.1). Classification (NCBI taxonomy): domain Eukaryota; kingdom Metazoa; phylum Chordata; class Amphibia; order Anura; family Leptodactylidae; genus Leptodactylus; species Leptodactylus fuscus. The sequence continues at coordinate 1,623,825 of NW_027440202.1, forward strand.
TATGTGCATTGGATATTTAATATATGTGCACTGATATTTAATATATTTGCACTGTATATATATAATATATGTGCACTGGATATATTTAATATATGTGCACTGGATATTTAATATATGTGCACTGGATATCTAATATGTGTTTACTGGATATTTAATATATGTGCACTGGATATTTAATATATGTGCACTGGATATATTTAATATATGTGCACTGGATATCTAATATATGTGCACTGGATATGTTTAATATATGTGGACTGGATATATTTAATATATGTGCACTGGATATTCAATATATGTGCACTGGATATATATAATATATGTGGACTGGATATATTTAATATATGTGCACTGGATATTTAATATATGTGCACTGGATATTTAATATATGTGCACTGGATATCTAATATGTGTGCACTGGATACTTAATATATGTGCACTGGATATATTTAATATATGTGCACTGGATATTTAATATATGTGCACTGGATATTTAATATATGTGCACTGGATATATTTAATATATGTGCACTGGATATTTAATATATGTGCACTGGATATCTAATATGTGTGCACTGGATATTTAATATATGTGCACTGGATATTTAATATATGTGCACTGGATATATTTAATATATGTGCACTTGATATCTAATATATGTGCACTGGATAATTAATATATGTGCACTGGATATATATGATATATGTGCACTGGATATTTAATATATGTGCACTGGATATCTAATATATGTGCACTGGATATTCAATATATGTGCACTGGATATATATAATATATGTGGACTGGATATATTTAATATATGTGGACTGGATATATTTAATATATGCGCACTGGATATTTAATATATGTGCACTGAATATATATAAAATATGCGCACTGGATATTTAATATATGTGCACAGGATATATATGATATATGTGCACTGGATATTTAATATTTGTGCACTGGATATTTAATATATGTGCAATGGATATATATATATAATATGTGTGGACTGGATATACTTAATATATGTGGACTGGATATATTTAATATATGTGCACTGGATATTTAGTATATGTGCACTGGATATTTAAAATATGTGCACTGGATATCTAATATATGTGCACTGGATATTTAATGTATGTGCACTGAATATAAATAATATATGTGCACTGGATCTAAAACATATGTGCACTGGATATATATACTATATGTGCACTGGAAGTATTTAACATATGTGCACTGGATATTTAATATATGTGCACTGGATATTTAATATATGTGCAGTGGATATTTAATATATGTGCACTGGATATATATAATATATGTGCACTGGATATATATAATATATGTGCACTGGATATTTAATATATGTTCACTGGATATCTAATATATGTGCACTGGATAATTAATATATGTGCACTGGATATATATGATATATGTGCACTGGATATTTAATATATGTGCACTGGATATCTAATATGTGTGCACTGGATATTTAATATATGTGCACTGGATATATATAATATATGTGCACTTGATATTTAATATATGTGCACTTGATATTTAATATATGTGCACTGGATATTTAATATACGTGCACTGGATATCTAATATATGTGCACTGGATATCTAATATGTGTGCACTGGATATTTAATATATGTGCACTGGATATATATAATATATGTGCACTGGATATATATAATATATGTGCACTGGATATATTTAATATATGTGCACTGGATATCTAATATATGTGCACTGGATATTTAATATATGTGCACTGGATATCTAATATATGTGCACTGGATATTTAATATATGTGCACTGGATATATATTATATATGTGCACTGGATATATTTAATATATGTGCACTTGATATCTAATATATGTGCACTGGATAATTAATATATGTGCACTGGATATATATGATATATGTGCACTGGATATTTAATATATGTGCACTGGATATCTAATATATGTGCACTGGATATTCAATATATGTGCACTGGATATATATAATATATGTGGACTGGATATATTTAATATATGTGGACTGGATATATTTAATATATGCGCACTGGATATTTAATATATGTGCACTGAATATATATAAAATATGCGCACTGGATATTTAATATATGTGCACAGGATATATATGATATATGTGCACTGGATATTTAATATTTGTGCACTGGATATTTAATATATGTGCAATGGATATATATATATAATATGTGTGGACTGGATATACTTAATATATGTGGACTGGATATATTTAATATATGTGCACTGGATATTTAGTATATGTGCACTGGATATTTAAAATATGTGCACTGGATATCTAATATATGTGCACTGGATATTTAATGTATGTGCACTGAATATAAATAATATATGTGCACTGGATCTAAAACATATGTGCACTGGATATATATACTATATGTGCACTGGAAGTATTTAACATATGTGCACTGGATATTTAATATATGTGCACTGGATATTTAATATATGTGCAGTGGATATTTAATATATGTGCACTGGATATATATAATATATGTGCACTGGATATATATAATATATGTGCACTGGATATTTAATATATGTTCACTGGATATCTAATATATGTGCACTGGATAATTAATATATGTGCACTGGATATATATGATATATGTGCACTGGATATTTAATATATGTGCACTGGATATCTAATATGTGTGCACTGGATATTTAATATATGTGCACTGGATATATATAATATATGTGCACTTGATATTTAATATATGTGCACTTGATATTTAATATATGTGCACTGAATATTTAATATACGTGCACTGGATATCTAATATATGTGCACTGGATATCTAATATGTGTGCACTGGATATTTAATATATGTGCACTGGATATATATAATATATGTGCACTGGATATATATAATATATGTGCACTGGATATATATAATATATGTGCACTGGATATATATAATATATGTGCACTGGATATATTTAATATATGTGCACTGGATATCTAATATATGTGCACTGGATATTTAATATATGTGCACTGGATATCTAATATATGTGCACTGGATATTTAATATATGTGCACTGGATATATATTATATATGTGGACTGGATATATTTAATATATGTGGACTGGATATACTAAATATATGCGCACTGGATATTTAATATATGTGCACTGGATATTTAATATATGTGCACTGTATATATATATAATATATGTGCACTGGATATTTAATATATGTGCACTGGATATCTAATATATGTGCACTGGATATATATAATATATGTGCACTGGATATATTTAATATATTTGCACTGGATATTTAATATATGTGCACTGGATATTTAATATATGTGCAGTGGATATTTAATATATGTGCACTGGATATCTAATATATGTGCACTGGATATTTAATATATGTGCACTGGATATCTAATATATGTGCACTGGATATTTAATATATGTGCACTGGATATCTAATATATGTGCACTGGATATTTAATATATGTGCACTGGATATATATAATATATATGCACTGGATATATTTAATATATGTGCATTGGATATTTAATATATGTGCACTGATATTTAATATATGTGCACTGTATATATATAATATATGTGCACTGGATATATTTAATATATGTGCACTGGATATTTAATATATGTGCACTGGATATCTAATATGTGTTTACTGGATATTTAATATATGTGCACTGGATATTTAATATATGTGCACTGGATATATTTAATATATGTGCACAGGATATCTAATATATGTGCACTGGATATGTTTAATATATGTGCACTGGATATATATAATATATGTGCACTGGATATTTAATATATGTGCACTGGATATATATAATATATGTGCACTGGATATTTAATATATGTGCACTGGATATCTAATATGTGTGCACTGGATACTTAATATATGTGCACTGGATATACTTAATATATGTGCACTGTATATTTAATATATGTGCACTGGATATTTAATATATGTGCACTGGATATATTTAATATATGTGCACTGGATATTTAATATATGTGCACTGGATATCTAATATGTGTGCACTGGATATTTAATATATGTGCACTGGATATTTAATATATGTGCACTGGATATATTTAATATATGTGCACTTGATATCTAATATATGTGCACTGGATAATTAATATATGTGCACTGGATATATATGATATATGTGCATTGGATATTTAATATATGTGCACTGGATATCTAATATATGTGCACTGGATATTCAATATATGTGCACTGGATATATATAATATATGTGGACTGGATATATTTAATATATGTGGACTGGATATATTTAATATATGCGCACTGGATATTTAATATATGTGCACTGAATATATATAAAATATGCGCACTGGATATTTAATATATGTGCACAGGATATATATGATATATGTGCACTGGATATTTAATATTTGTGCACTGGATATTTAATATATGTGCAATGGATATATATATATAATATGTGTGGACTGGATATACTTAATATATGTGGACTGGATATATTTAATATATGTGCACTGGATATTTAGTATATGTGCACTGGATATTTAAAATATGTGCAATGGATATCTAATATATGTGCACTGGATATTTAATGTATGTGCACTGAATATAAATAATATATGTGCACTGGATCTAAAACATATGTGCACTGGATATATATACTATATGTGCACTGGAAGTATTTAACATATGTGCACTGGATATTTAATATATGTGCACTGGATATTTAATATATGTGCACTGGATATTTAATATATGTGCACTGGATATCTAATATATGTGCACTGGATATTTAATATATGTGCACTGGATATCTAATATATGTGCACTGGATATTTAATATATGTGCACTGGATATCTAATATATGTGCACTGGATATTTAATATATGTGCACTGGATATATATAATATATATGCACTGGATATATTTAATATATGTGCACTAAATATATTTAATATATGTGCATTGGATATTTAATATATGTGCACTGATATTTAATATATGTGCACTGTATATATATAATATATGTGCACTGGATATATTTAATATATGTGCACTGGATATTTAATATATGTGCACTGGATATCTAATATGTGTTTACTGGATATTTAATAAATGTGCACTGGATATTTAATATATGTGCACTGGATATATTTAATATATGTGCACTGGATATCTAATATATGTGCACTGGATATGTTTAATATATGTGCACTGGATATATATAATATATGTGCACTGGATATTTAATATATGTGCACTGGATATATATAATATATGTGCACAGGATATCTAATATATGTGCACTGGATATGTTTAATATATGTGCACTGGATATATTTAATATATGTGCACTGGATATTTAATATATGTGCACTGGATATCTAATATGTGTGCACTGGATATTTAATATATGTGCACTGGATATTTAATATATGTGCACTGGATATCTAATATGTGTGCACTGGATATTTAATATATGTGCACTGGATATTTAATATATGTGCACTAGATATTTAATATATGTGCACTGGATATATATAATATATGTGCACTGGATATATAATATATGTGCACTGGATATTTAATATATGTGCACTAGATATTTAATATATGTGCACTGGATATCTAATATATGTGCACTGGATATTTAATATATGTGCACTGGATATTTAATATATGTGCACTGGATATATTTAATATATGTGCACTGGATATCTAATATATGTGCACTGGATAATTAATATATGTGCACTGGATATATATGATATATGTGCACTGGATATTTAATATATGTGCACTGGATATCTAATATGTATGCACTGGATATTTAATATATGTGCACTGGATATTTAATATATGTGCACTGGATATATATAATATATGTGCACTGGATATATAATATATGTGCACTGGATATTTAATATATGTGCACTAGATATTTAATATATGTGCACTGGATATCTAATATATGTGCACTGAATATTTAATATATGTGCACTGGATATATAATATATATGTGCACTGGTTATATTTAATATATGTGCACTGGATATTTAATATATGTGCACTGGATATATATAATATATGTGCACTGGATATTTAATATATGTGCACTGGATCTATAATATATGTGCACTGGATATATAATATATATGTGCACTGGATATATTTAATATATGTGCACTGGATATATAATATATGTGCACTGGATATATATAATATATGTGCACTGGATATATTTAATATGTGTGCACTGGATATTTAATATATGTGCACTGGATATTTAATATATGTGCACAATATATATTTTATATATGTGCACTGGATATTTAATATATGTGCACTGGATATATAATTTATATGCACTGGATATATTTAATATATGTGCACTGGATCTATAACATATGTGCACTGGATATATATACTATATGTGCACTGGATATATTTAATATATGTGCTTTGGATATCTAATATATGTGCACTGGATAATTAATATATGTGCACTGGATATACATAATATATGTGCAGTGGATATTTAATATATATGCACTGAATATTTAATATATGAGCACTGGATATATAATATATGTGCACTGGATATTTAATATATGTGCACTAGATATTTAATATATGTGCACTGGATATCTAATATATGTGCACTGGATATTTAATATATGTGCACTGGATATTTAATATATGTGCACTGGATATCTAATATATGTGCACTGGATATATATGATATATGTGCACTGGATATTTAATATATATGCACTGGATATCTAATATGTGTGCACTGGATATTTAATATATGTGCTCTGGATATTTAAAATATTTGTGCACTGGATATTTAATATATGTGCACTGGATATATAATATATGTGCACTGGATATTTAATATATGTGCACTGGATATATAATATATGTGCACTGGATATTTAATATATGTACACTGGATCTATAATATATGTGCATTGGATATATAAAATATGTGCACTGGATATATTCCTAATATATTTGCACTGGATATATATAATATATGTTCACTGGATATATATAATATATGTGCACTGGATATATAATATATGTGCACTGAATATTTAATATATGAGCACTGGATATATAATATATGTGCACTGGATATTTATAATATATGTGCACTGGATATAAATAATAAATGTGCACTGGATCTATAATATATGTGCACTGGATATATAATATATATGTGCACTGGTTATATTTAATATATGTGCACTGGATATTTAATATATGTGCACTGGATATATATAATATATGTGCACTGGATCTATAATATATGTGCACTGGATATATAATATATATGTGCACTGGATATATTTAATATATGTGCACTGGATATATAATATATGTGCACTGGATATATATAATATATGTGCACTGGATATATTTAATATGTGTGCACTGGATATTTAATATATGTGCACTGGATATTTAATATATGTGCACTATATATATTTAATATATGTGCACTGGATATTTAATATATGTGCACTGGATATATAATTTATATGCACTGGATATATTTAATATATGTGCACTGGATCTATAACATATGTGCACTGGATATATATACTATATGTGCACTGGATATATTTAATATATGTGCTTTGGATATCTAATATATGTGCACTGGATAATTAATATATGTGCACTGGATATACATAATATATGTGCAGTGGATATTTAATATATATGCACTGAATATTTAATATATGAGCACTGGATATATTTAATATATTTGCACTGGATATTTAATATATGTGCACTGGATATGTAATATATGTTCACTGGATATCTAATACATGCGCACTGGATATATATAATATAGGTGCACTGGATAATTAATATATGTGCACTGGATAAATATAATATATTTGCACTGGATATGTAATATATGTGCACTGGATATTTATAATATGTGCACTGGATATATATAATATATGTGCACAGGATATTTAATATATGTGCACTGGATCCATAATATATGTGCACTGGATATATATAATATATGTGCACTGGATATATATAATATATGTGCACTGGATATTTAATATATGTTCACTGGATATCTAATATATGTGCACTGGATAATTAATATATGTGCACTGGATATATATGATATATGTGCACTGGATATTTAATATATGTGCACTGGATATCTAATATGTGTGCACTGGATATTTAATATATGTGCACTGGATATATATAATATATGTGCACTTGATATTTAATATATGTGCACTTGATATTTAATATATGTGCACTGGATATTTAATATACGTGCACTGGATATCTAATATATGTGCACTGGATATCTAATATGTGTGCACTGGATATTTAATATATGTGCACTGGATATATATAATATATGTGCACTGGATATATATAATATATGTGCACTGGATATATTTAATATATGTGCACTGGATATCTAATATATGTGCACTGGATATTTAATATATGTGCACTGGATATCTAATAAATGTGCACTGGATATTTAATATATGTGCACTGGATATATATTATATATGTGGACTGGATATATTTAATATATGTGGACTGGATATACTAAATATATGCGCACTGGATATTTAATATATGTGCACTGGATATTTAATATATGTGCACTGTATATATATATAATATATGTGCAGTAGATATTTAATATATGTGCACTGGATATCTAATATACGTGCACTGGATATATATAATATATGTGCACTGGATATATTTAATATATTTGCACTGGATATTTAATATATGTGCACTGGATATTTAATATATGTGCAGTGGATATTTAATATATGTGCACTGGATATCTAATATATGTGCACTGGATATTTAATATATGTGCACTGGATATCTAATATATGTGCACTGGATATTTAATATATGTGCACTGGATATCTAATATATGTGCACTGGATATTTAATATATGTGCACTGGATATATATAATATATATGCACTGGATATATTTAATATATGTGCACTAAATATATTTAATATATGTGCATTGGATATTTAATATATGTGCACTGATATTTAATATATGTGCACTGTATATATATAATATATGTGCACTGGATATATTTAATATATGTGCACTGGATATTTAATATATGTGCACTGGATATCTAATATGTGTTTACTGGATATTTAATATATGTGCACTGGATATTTAATATATGTGCACTGGATATATTTAATATATGTGCACTGGATATCTAATATATGTGCACTGGATATGTTTAATATATGTGGACTGGATATATTTAATATATGTGCACTGGATATTCAATATATGTGCACTGGATATATATAATATATGTGGACTGGATATATTTAATATATGTGCACTGGATATTTAATATATGTGCACTGGATATATATAATATATGTGCACTGGATATTTAATATATGTGCACTGGATATCTAATATGTGTGCACTGGATACTTAATATATGTGCACTGGATATATTTAATATATGTGCACTGGATATTTAATATATGTGCACTGGATATTTAATATATGTGCACTGGATATATTTAATATATGTGCACTGGATATTTAATATATGTGCACTGGATATCTAATATGTGTGCACTGGATATTTAATATATGTGCACTGGATATTTAATATATGTGCACTGGATATATTTAATATATGTGCACTTGATATCTAATATATGTGCACTGGATAATTAATATATGTGCACTGGATATATATGATATATGTGCACTGGATATTTAATATATGTGCACTGGATATCTAATATATGTGCACTGGATATTCAATATATGTGCACTGGATATATATAATATATGTGGACTGGATATATTTAATATATGTGGACTGGATATATTTAATATATGCGCACTGGATATTTAATATATGTGCACTGAATATATATAAAATATGCGCACTGGATATTTAATATATGTGCACAGGATATATATGATATATGTGCACTGGATATTTAATATTTGTGCACTGGATATTTAATATATGTGCAATGGATATATATATATAATATGTGTGGACTGGATATACTTAATATATGTGGACTGGATATATTTAATATATGTGCACTGGATATTTAGTATATGTGCACTGGATATTTAAAATATGTGCACTGGATATCTAATATATGTGCACTGGATATTTAATGTATGTGCACTGAATATAAATAATATATGTGCACTGGATCTAAAACATATGTGCACTGGATATATATACTATATGTGCACTGGAAGTATTTAACATATGTGCACTGGATATTTAATATATGTGCACTGGATATTTAATATATGTGCAGTGGATATTTAATATATGTGCACTGGATATATATAATATATGTGCACTGGATATATATAATATATGTGCACTGGATATTTAATATATGTTCACTGGATATCTAATATATGTGCACTGGATAATTAATATATGTGCACTGGATATATATGATATATGTGCACTGGATATTTAATATATGTGCACTGGATATCTAATATGTGTGCACTGGATATTTAATATATGTGCACTGGATATATATAATATATGTGCACTTGATATTTAATATATGTGCACTTGATATTTAATATATGTGCACTGGATATTTAATATACGTGCACTGGATATCTAATATATGTGCACTGGATATCTAATATGTGTGCACTGGATATTTAATATATGTGCACTGGATATATATAATATATGTGCACTGGATATATATAATATATGTGCACTGGATATATTTAATATATGTGCACTGGATATCTAATATATGTGCACTGGATATTTAATATATGTGCACTGGATATCTAATATATGTGCACTGGATATTTAATATATGTGCACTGGATATATATTATATATGTGGACTGGATATATTTAATATATGTGGACTGGATATACTAAATATATGCGCACTGGATATTTAATATATGTGCACTGGATATTTAATATATGTGCACTGTATATATATAATATATGTGCAGTGGATATTTAATATATGTGCACTGGATATCTAATATATGTGCACTGGATATATATAATATATGTGCACTGGATATATTTAATATATTTGCACTGGATATTTAATATATGTGCAGTGGATATTTAATATATGTGCACTGGATATTTAATATATGTGCACTGGATATCTAATATATGTGCACTGGATATTTAATATATGTGCACTGGATATCTAATATATGTGCACTGGATATTTAATATATGTGCACTGGATATATATAATATATATGCACTGGATATATTTAATATATGTGCACTAAATATATTTAATATATGTGCATTGGATATTTAATATATGTGCACTGATATTTAATATATGTGCACTGTATATATATAATATATGTGCACTGGATATATTTAATATATGTGCACTGGATATTTAATATATGTGCACTGGATATCTAATATGTGTTTACTGGATATTTAATATATGTGCACTGGATATTTAATATATGTGCACTGGATATATTTAATATATGTGCACTGGATATCTAATATATGTGCACTGGATATGTTTAATATATGTGGACTGGATATATTTAATATATGTGCACTGGATATTCAATATATGTGCACTGGATATATATAATATATGTGGACTGGATATATTTAATATATGTGCACTGGATATTTAATATATGTGCACTGGATATTTAATATATGTGCACTGGATATCTAATATGTGTGCACTGGATACTTAATATATGTGCACTGGATATATTTAATATATGTGCACTGGATATTTAATATATGTGCACTGGATATTTAATATATGTGCACTGGATATATTTAATATATGTGCACTGGATATTTAATATATGTGCACTGGATATCTAATATGTGTGCACTGGATATTTAATATATGTGCACTGGATATTTAATATATGTGCACTGGATATATTTAAAATATGTGCACTTGATATCTAATATATGTGCACTGGATAATTAATATATGTGCACTGGATATATATGATATATGTGCACTGGATATTTAATATATGTGCACTGGATATCTAATATATGTGCACTGGATATTCAATATATGTGCACTGGATATATATAATATATGTGGACTGGATATATTTAATATATGTGGACTGGATATATTTAATATATGCGCACTGGATATTTAATATATGTGCACTGAATATATATAAAATATGCGCACTGGATATTTAATATATGTGCACAGGATATATATGATATATGTGCACTGGATATTTAATATTTGTGCACTGGATATTTAATATATGTGCAATGGATATATATATATAATATGTGTGGACTGGATATACTTAATATATGTGGACTGGATATATTTAATATATGTGCACTGGATATTTAGTATATGTGCACTGGATATTTAAAATATGTGCACTGGATATCTAATATATGTGCACTGGATATTTAATGTATGTGCACTGAATATAAATAATATATGTGCACTGGATCTAAAACATATGTGCACTGGATATATATACTATATGTGCACTGGAAGTATTTAACATATGTGCACTGGATATTTAATATATGTGCACTGGATATTTAATATATGTGCAGTGGATATTTAATATATGTGCACTGGATATATATAATATATGTGCACTGGATATATATAATATATGTGCACTGGATATTTAATATATGTTCACTGGATATCTAATATATGTGCACTGGATAATTAATATATGTGCACTGGATATATATGATATATGTGCACTGGATATTTAATATATGTGCACTGGATATCTAATATGTGTGCACTGGATATTTAATATATGTGCACTGGATATATATAATATATGTGCACTTGATATTTAATATATGTGCACTTGATATTTAATATATGTGCACTGGATATTTAATATACGTGCACTGGATATCTAATATATGTGCACTGGATATCTAATATGTGTGCACTGGATATTTAATATATGTGCACTGGATATATATAATATATGTGCACTGGATATATATAATATATGTGCACTGGATATATTTAATATATGTGAACTGGATATCTAATATATGTGCACTGGATATTTAATATATGTGCACTGGATATCTAATATATGTGCACTGGATATTTAATATATGTGCACTGGATATATATTATATATGTGCACTGGATATATTTAATATATGTGCACTTGATATCTAATATATGTGCACTGGATAATTAATATATGTGCACTGGATATATATGATATATGTGCACTGGATATTTAATATATGTGCACTGGATATCTAATATATGTGCACTGGATATTCAATATATGTGCACTGGATATATATAATATATGTGGACTGGATATATTTAATATATGTGGACTGGATATATTTAATATATGCGCACTGGATATTTAATATATGTGCACTGAATATATATAAAATATGCGCACTGGATATTTAATATATGTGCACAGGATATATATGATATATGTGCACTGGATATTTAATATTTGTGCACTGGATATTTAATATATGTGCAATGGATATATATATATAATATGTGTGGACTGGATATACTTAATATATGTGGACTGGATATATTTAATATATGTGCACTGGATATTTAGTATATGTGCACTGGATATTTAAAATATGTGCACTGGATATCTAATATATGTGCACTGGATATTTAATGTATGTGCACTGAATATAAATAATATATGTGCACTGGATCTAAAACATATGTGCACTGGATATATATACTATATGTGCACTGGAAGTATTTAACATATGTGCACTGGATATTTAATATATGTGCACTGGATATTTAATATATGTGCAGTGGATATTTAATATATGTGCACTGGATATATATAATATATGTGCACTGGATATATATAATATATGTGCACTGGATATTTAATATATGTTCACTGGATATCTAATATATGTGCACTGGATAATTAATATATGTGCACTGGATATATATGATATATGTGCACTGGATATTTAATATATGTGCACTGGATATCTAATATGTGTGCACTGGATATTTAATATACGTGCACTGGATATATATAATATATGTGCACTTGATATTTAATATATGTGCACTTGATATTTAATATATGTGCACTGAATATTTAATATACGTGCACTGGATATCTAATATATGTGCACTGGATATCTAATATGTGTGCACTGGATATTTAATATATGTGCACTGGATATATATAATATATGTGCACTGGATATATATAATATATGTGCACTGGATATCTAATATGTGTGCACTGGATACTTAATATATGTGCACTGGATATATTTAATATATGTGCACTGGATATTTAATATATGTGCACTGGATATTTAATATATGTGCACTGGATATATTTAATATATGTGCACTGGATATTTAATATATGTGCACTGGATATCTAATATGTGTGCACTGGATATTTAATATATGTGCACTGGATATTTAATATATGTGCACTGGATATATTTAAAATATGTGCACTTGATATCTAATATATGTGCACTGGATAATTAATATATGTGCACTGGATATATATGATATATGTGCACTGGATATTTAATATATGTGCACTGGATATCTAATATATGTGCACTGGATATTCAATATATGTGCACTGGATATATATAATATATGTGGACTGGATATATTTAATATATGTGGACTGGATATATTTAATATATGCGCACTGGATATTTAATATATGTGCACTGAATATATATAAAATATGCGCACTGGATATTTAATATATGTGCACAGGATATATATGATATATGTGCACTGGATATTTAATATTTGTGCACTGGATATTTAATATATGTGCAATGGATATATATATATAATATGTGTGGACTGGATATACTTAATATATGTGGACTGGATATATTTAATATATGTGCACTGGATATTTAGTATATGTGCACTGGATATTTAAAATATGTGCACTGGATATCTAATATATGTGCACTGGATATTTAATGTATGTGCACTGAATATAAATAATATATGTGCACTGGATCTAAAACATATGTGCACTGGATATATATACTATATGTGCACTGGAAGTATTTAACATATGTGCACTGGATATTTAATATATGTGCACTGGATATTTAATATATGTGCAGTGGATATTTAATATATGTGCACTGGATATATATAATATATGTGCACTGGATATATATAATATATGTGCACTGGATATTTAATATATGTTCACTGGATATCTAATATATGTGCACTGGATAATTAATATATGTGCACTGGATATATATGATATATGTGCACTGGATATTTAATATATGTGCACTGGATATCTAATATGTGTGCACTGGATATTTAATATATGTGCACTGGATATATATAATATATGTGCACTTGATATTTAATATATGTGCACTTGATATTTAATATATGTGCACTGGATATTTAATATACGTGCACTGGATATCTAATATATGTGCACTGGATATCTAATATGTGTGCACTGGATATTTAATATATGTGCACTGGATATATATAATATATGTGCACTGGATATATATAATATATGTGCACTGGATATATTTAATATATGTGAACTGGATATCTAATATATGTGCACTGGATATTTAATATATGTGCACTGGATATCTAATATATGTGCACTGGATATTTAATATATGTGCACTGGATATATATTATATATGTGCACTGGATATATTTAATATATGTGCACTTGATATCTAATATATGTGCACTGGATAATTAATATATGTGCACTGGATATATATGATATATGTGCACTGGATATTTAATATATGTGCACTGGATATCTAATATATGTGCACTGGATATTCAATATATGTGCACTGGATATATATAATATATGTGGACTGGATATATTTAATATATGTGGACTGGATATATTTAATATATGCGCACTGGATATTTAATATATGTGCACTGAATATATATAAAATATGCGCACTGGATATTTAATATATGTGCACAGGATATATATGATATATGTGCACTGGATATTTAATATTTGTGCACTGGATATTTAATATATGTGCAATGGATATATATATATAATATGTGTGGACTGGATATACTTAATATATGTGGACTGGATATATTTAATATATGTGCACTGGATATTTAGTATATGTGCACTGGATATTTAAAATATGTGCACTGGATATCTAATATATGTGCACTGGATATTTAATGTATGTGCACTGAATATAAATAATATATGTGCACTGGATCTAAAACATATGTGCACTGGATATATATACTATATGTGCACTGGAAGTATTTAACATATGTGCACTGGATATTTAATATATGTGCACTGGATATTTAATATATGTGCAGTGGATATTTAATATATGTGCACTGGATATATATAATATATGTGCACTGGATATATATAATATATGTGCACTGGATATTTAATATATGTTCACTGGATATCTAATATATGTGCACTGGATAATTAATATATGTGCACTGGATATATATGATATATGTGCACTGGATATTTAATATATGTGCACTGGATATCTAATATGTGTGCACTGGATATTTAATATACGTGCACTGGATATATATAATATATGTGCACTTGATATTTAATATATGTGCACTTGATATTTAATATATGTGCACTGAATATTTAATATACGTGCACTGGATATCTAATATATGTGCACTGGATATCTAATATGTGTGCACTGGATATTTAATATATGTGCACTGGATATATATAATATATGTGCACTGGATATATATAATATATGTGCACTGGATATATTTAATATATGTGCACTGGATATCTAATATATGTGCACTGGATATTTAATATATGTGCACTGGATATCTAATATATGTGCACTGGATATTTAATATATGTGCACTGGATATATATTATATATGTGGACTGGATATATTTAATATATGTGGACTGGATATACTAAATATATGCGCACTGGATATTTAATATATGTGCACTGGATATTTAATATATGTGCACTGTATATATATAATATATGTGCACTGGATATTTAATATATGTGCACTGGATATCTAATATATGTGCACTGGATATATATAATATATGTGCACTGGATATATTTCATATATTTGCACTGGATATTTAATATATGTGCACTGGATATTTAATATATGTGCAGTGGATATTTAATATATGTGCACTGGATATCTAATATATGTGCACTGGATATTTAATATATGTGCACTGGATATCTAATATATGTGCACTGGATATTTAATATATGTGCACTGGATATCTAATATATGTGCACTGGATATTTAATATATGTGCACTGGATATATATAATATATATGCACTGGATATATTTAATATATGTGCACTAAATATATTTAATATATGTGCATTGGATATTTAATATATGTGCACTGATATTTAATATATGTGCACTGTATATATATAATATATGTGCACTGGATATATTTAATATATGTGCACTGGATATTTAATATATGTGCACTGGATATCTAATATGTGTTTACTGGATATTTAATATATGTGCACTGGATATTTAATATATGTGCACTGGATATATTTAATATATGTGCACTGGATATCTAATATATGTGCACTGGATATGTTTAATATATGTGCACTGGATATATATAATATATGTGCACTGGATATTTAATATATGTGCACTGGATATATATAATATATGTGCACTGGATATTTAATATATGTGCACTGGATATCTAATATGTGTGCACTGGATACTTAATATATGTGCACTGGATATACTTAATATATGTGCACTGGATATTTAATATATGTGCACTGGATATTTAATATATGTGCACTGGATATATTTAATATATGTGCACTGGATATTTAATATATGTGCACTGGATATCTAATATGTGTGCACTGGATATTTAATATATGTGCACTGGATATTTAATATATGTGCACTGGATATATTTAATATATGTGCACTTGATATCTAATATATGTGCACTGGATAATTAATATATGTGCACTGGATATATATGATATATGTGCATTGGATATTTAATATATGTGCACTGGATATCTAATATATGTGCACTGGATATTCAATATATGTGCACTGGATATATATAATATATGTGGACTGGATATATTTAATATATGTGGACTGGATATATTTAATATATGCGCACTGGATATTTAATATATGTGCACTGAATATATATAAAATATGCGCACTGGATATTTAATATATGTGCACAGGATATATATGATATATGTGCACTGGATATTTAATATTTGTGCACTGGATATTTAATATATGTGCAATGGATATATATATATAATATGTGTGGACTGGATATACTTAATATATGTGGACTGGATATATTTAATATATGTGCACTGGATATTTAGTATATGTGCACTGGATATTTAAAATATGTGCAATGGATATCTAATATATGTGCACTGGATATTTAATGTATGTGCACTGAATATAAATAATATATGTGCACTGGATCTAAAACATATGTGCACTGGATATATATACTATATGTGCACTGGAAGTATTTAACATATGTGCACTGGATATTTAATATATGTGCACTGGATATTTAATATATGTGCACTGGATATTTAATATATGTGCACTGGATATCTAATATATGTGCACTGGATATTTAATATATGTGCACTGGATATCTAATATATGTGCACTGGATATTTAATATATGTGCACTGGATATCTAATATATGTGCACTGGATATTTAATATATGTGCACTGGATATATATAATATATATGCACTGGATATATTTAATATATGTGCACTAAATATATTTAATATATGTGCATTGGATATTTAATATATGTGCACTGATATTTAATATATGTGCACTGTATATATATAATATATGTGCACTGGATATATTTAATATATGTGCACTGGATATTTAATATATGTGCACTGGATATCTAATATGTGTTTACTGGATATTTAATAAATGTGCACTGGATATTTAATATATGTGCACTGGATATATTTAATATATGTGCACTGGATATCTAATATATGTGCACTGGATATGTTTAATATATGTGCACTGGATATATATAATATATGTGCACTGGATATTTAATATATGTGCACTGGATATATATAATATATGTGCACAGGATATCTAATATATGTGCACTGGATATGTTTAATATATGTGCACTGGATATATTTAATATATGTGCACTGGATATTTAATATATGTGCACTGGATATCTAATATGTGTGCACTGGATATTTAATATATGTGCACTGGATATTTAATATATGTGCACTGGATATCTAATATGTGTGCACTGGATATTTAATATATGTGCACTGGATATTTAATATATGTGCACTGGATATATTTAATATATGTGCACTTGATATCTAATATATGTGCACTGGATAATTAATATATGTGCACTGGATATATATAATATATGTGCACTGGATATATTTAATATATTTGCACTGGATATTTAATATATGTGCACTGGATATTTAATATATGTGCAGTGGATATTTAATATATGTGCACTGGATATCTAATATATGTGCACTGGATATTTAATATATGTGCACTGGATATCTAATATATGTGCACTGGATATTTAATATATGTGCACTGGATATATATAATATATATGCACTGGATATATTTAATATATGTGCACTAAATATATTTAATATATGTGCATTGGATATTTAATATATGTGCACTGATATTTAATATATGTGCACTGGATATCTAATATGTGTTTACTGGATATTTAATATATGTGCACTGGATATTTAATATATGTGCACTGGATATATTTAATATATGTGCACTGGATATCTAATATATGTGCACTGGATATGTTTAATATATGTGCACTGGATATATATAATATATGTGCACTGGATATTTAATATATGTGCACTGGATATATATAATATATGTGCACTGGATATTTAATATATGTGCACTGGATATCTAATATGTGTGCACTGGATACTTAATATATGTGCACTGGATATATTTAATATATGTGCACTGGATATTTAATATATGTGCACTGGATATTTAATATATGTGCACTGGATATATTTAATATATGTGCACTGGATATTTAATATATGTGCACTGGATATCTAATATGTCTGCACTGGATATTTAATATATGTGCACTGGATATTTAATATATGTGCACTGGATATATATGATATATGTGCACTGGATATTTAATATATGTGCACTGGATATCTAATATGTGTGCACTGGATATTTAATATATGTGCACTGGATATATATAATATATGTGCACTGGATATTTTTAATATATGTGCACTGGATATTTAATATATGTGCACTGGATATCTAATATATGTGCACTGGATATTCAATATATGTGCACTGGAAATATATAATATATGTGGACTGGATATATTTAATATATGTGGACTGGATATATTTAATATATGCGCACTGGATATTTAATATATGTGCACTGAATATATATAAAATATGCGCACTGGATATTTAATATATGTGCACAGGATATATATGATATATGTGCACTGGATATTTAATATTTGTGCACTGGATATTTAATATATGTGCAATGGATATATATATATAATATGTGTGGACTGGATATACTTAATATATGTGGACTGGATATATTTAATATATGTGCACTGGATATTTAGTATATGTGCACTGGATATTTAAAATATGTGCACTGGATATCTAATATATGTGCATTGGATATTTAATGTATGTGCACTGAATATAAATAATATATGTGCACTGGATCTAAAACATATGTGCACTGGATATATATACTATATGTGCACTGGATGTATTTAACATATGTGCACTGGATATATAATATATGTGAACTGGATATTTAGTATATGTGCACTGGATATATATATAATATATGTGCACAGGATATATATAATATATGTGCACTGGATATATTTAATATATGTGCACTGGATATCTAATATATGTGCACTGGATATATATATAATACATGTGCACTGGATATTTAATATATATGTGCACTGGATATGTAATATATGTGCACTGGATATCTAATATATGTGCACTGGATATTTAATATATGTGCACTGGATATCTAATATATGTTCACTGGATATTTAATATATGTGCACGGGATATATTTAATATATGTGCACTGTATATCTAATATATGTGCACTGGATATTTAATATATGTGCACTGGATATCTAATATATGTGCACTGGATATTTAATATATGTGCACTGGATATATTTAATATATGTGCCCTGGATATCTAATATGTGTGCACTGGATATTTAATATATGTGCACTGTTGTATATATATAATATATATGCACTGGATAATTAATGTATGTGCACTGGATATAAATAATATAAGTGCACTGTATCTATAACATATGTGCACTGGATATATATACTATATGTGCACTGGATATATTTAATTTATGTGCACTGGATATTTAATATATAAGCACTGGATATCTAATATATGTGCACTGGATATTTAATATATGTGCACTGGATATCTAATATATGTGCACTGGATATTTAAGATATGTGCACTGGATATCTAATATATGTGCACTGGATATTTAATATATGTGCACTGGATATATTTAATATATGTGCACTGGATATCTAATATATGTGCACTGGATATATATAATATATGTGCACTGGATATTTAATATATGTGCACTGGATATATATAATATATGTGCACTGGATATTTAATATATGTGCACTGGATATCTAATATGTGTGCACTGGATACTTAATATATGAGCACTGGATATTTAATATATGTGCACTGGATATATTTAATATATGTGCACTGGATATCTAATATATGTGCACTGGATAATTAATATATGTGCACTGGATATATATGATATATGTGCACTGGATATTTAATATATGTGCACTGGATATCTAATATGTATGCACTGGATATTTAATATATGTGCACTGGATTTATATAATATATGTGCACTGGATATATAATATATGTGCACTGGTTATTTAATATATGTGCACTAGATATTTAATATATGTGCACTGGATATTTAATATATGTGCACTAGATATTTAATATATGTGCACTGGATATCTAATATATGTGCACTGGATATTTAATATATGTGCACTGGATATTTAATATATGTGCACTGGATATCTAATATATGTGCACTGGATATATATGATATATGTGCACTGGATATTTAATATATGTGCTCTGGATATTTAAAATATTTGTGCACTGGATATTTAATATATGTGCACTGGATATATAATATATGTGCACTGGATATTTAATATATGTGCACTGGATATATAATATATGTGCACTGGATATTTAATATATGTACACTGGATCTATAATATATGTGCATTGGATATATAAAATATGTGCACTGGATATATTCCTAATATATGTGCACTGGATATATATAATATATGTTCACTGGATATATATAATATATGTGCACTGGATATATAATATATGTGCACTGAATATTTAATATATGAGCACTGGATATATAATATATGTGCACTGGATATTTATAATATATGTGCACTGGATATAAATAATAAATGTGCACTGGATCTATAATATATGTGCACTGGATATACAATATATATGTGCACTGGATATATTTAATATATGTGCACTGGATATTTAATATATGTGCACTGGATATATATAATATATGTGCACTGGATATTTAATATATGTGCACTGGATATATAATATATGTGCACTGGATATTTAATATATTTGCACTGGATATATATAATATATGTGCACTAGATATATAATATATGTGCACTGTATATAAATAATATATGTGCACTGGATCTATAATATATGTGCACTAAATATATAATATATATGTGCACTGGATATATTTAATATATGTGCACTGGATATATAATATATGTGCGCTGGATATATATAATATATGTGCACTGGATATATTTAATATGTGTGCACTGGATATTTAATATATGTGCACTGGATATTTAATATATGTGCACTATATATATTTAATATATGTGCACTGGATATTTAATATATGTGCACTGGATATATAATTTATATGCACTGGATATATTTAATATATGTGCACTGGATCTATAACATATGTGCACTGGATATATATACTATATGTGCACTGGATATATTTAATATATGTGCACTGGATATCTAATATATGTGCACTGGATAATTAATATATGTGCACTGGATATACATAATATATGTGCAGTGGATATTTAATATATGTGCACTGAAAATTTAATATATGAGCACTGGATATATTTAATATATGTGCACTGGATATTTAATATATGTGCACTGGATATCTAATATATGTTCACTGGATATCTAATATATGCGCACTGGATATATATAATATAGGTGCACTGGATATTTAATATATGTGCACTGGATATATATAATATATGTGCACTGGATATGTAATATATGTGCACTGGATATTTAAAATATGTGCACTGGATATATATAATATATGTGCACAGGATATTTAATATATGTGCACTGGATCCATAATATATGTGCACTGGATATATATAATATATGTGCACTGGATATGTTTAATATATGTGCACTGGATTTATATAATATATGTGCACTGGATATATATAATATATGTGCACTGGATATTTAATATATGTTCACTGGATATCGAATATGTGTGCACTGGATACTTAATATATGTGCACTGGATATTTAATATATGTGCACTGGATATATTTAATATATGTGCACTGGATATCTAATATATGTGCACTGGATAATTAATATATGTGCACTGGATATATATGATATATGTGCACTGGATATTTAATATATGTGCACTGGATATATATAATATATGTGCACTTGATATATAATATATGTGCACTGGATATTTAATATATGTGCACTGGATATTTAATATACGTGCACTGGATATCTAATATATGTGCACTGGATATCTAATATGTGTGCACTGGATATTTAATATATGTGCACTGGATATATATAATATATGTGCACTGGATATATTTAATATATGTGCACTGGATATTTAATATATGTGCACTGGATATCTAATATATGTGCACTGGATATTTAATATATGTGCACTGGATATCTAATATATGTGCACTGGATATTTAATATATGTGCACTGGATATATATAATATATGTGGACTGGATATATTTAATATATGTGGACTGGATATACTAAATATATGCGCACTGTATATTTAATATATGTGCAGTGGATATTTAATATATGTGCACTGTATATATATAATATATGTGCAGTGGATATTTAATATATGTGCACTGGATATCTAATATATGTGCACTGGATATATATAATATATGTGCACTGGATATATTTAATATATGTGCACTGGATATTTAATATATGTGCACTGGATACTTAATATATGTGCAGTGGATATTTAATATATGTGCACTGGATATCTAATATATGTGCACTGGATATTTAATATATGTGCACTGGATATCTAATATATGTGCACTGGATATTTAATATATGTGCACTGGATATCTAATATATGTGCACTGGATATTTAATATATGTGCACTGGATATATTTAATATATGTGCACTAAATATATTTAATATATGTGCATTGGATATTTAATATATGTGCACTGATATTTAATATATGTGCACTGTATATATATAATATATGTGCACTGGATATATTTAATATATGTGCACTGGATATTTAATATATGTGCACTGGATATCTAATATGTGTTTACTGGATATTTAATATATGTGCACTGGATATTTAATATATGTGCACTGGATATATTTAATATATGTGCACTGGATATCTAATATATGTGCACTGGATATGTTTAATATATGTGCACTGGATATATAATATATGTGCACAGGATATTTAATATATGTGCACTGGATATATATACTATATGTGCACTGGATATTTAATATATGTGCACTGGATATCTAATATGTGTGCACTGGATACTTAATATATGTGCACTGGATATATTTAATATATGTGCACTGGATATTTAATATATGTGCATTGGATATATTTAATATATGTGCACTGGATATCTAATATATGTGCACTGGATAATTAATATATGTGCACTGGATATATATGATATATGTGCACTGGATATTTAATATATGTGCACTGGATATCTAATATGTGTGCACTGGATATTTAATATATGTGCACTGGATATTTATAATATATGTGCACTGGATATATTTAATATATGTGCACTGGATATTTAATATATGTGCACTGGATATCTAATATATGTGCAATGGATATTTAAAATATGTGCACTGGATATATATAATATATGTGGACTGGATATATTTAATATATGTGGACTGGATATACTTAATATATGCGCACTGGATATTTAATATATGTGCACTGGATATTTAATATATGTGCACTGTATATATATAATATATGTGCAGTGGATATTTAAAATATGTGCACTGGATATCTAATATATGTGCACTGGATATATATATAATATATGTGCACTGGATATATTTAATATATGTGCACTGGATATTTAATATATGTGCACTGGATATTTAATATATGTGCAGTGGATATTTAATATATGTGCACTGGATATCTAATATATGTGCACTGGATATTTAATATATGTGCACTGGATATCTAATATATGTGCACTGGATATTTAATATATGTGCACTGGATATATATAATATATGTGCACTGGATATTTAATATATGTGCACTGGATATATATAATATATGTGCACTGGATATCTAATATGTGTGCACTGGATATTTAATATATGTGCACTGGATATTTAATATATGTGCACTGGATATATTTAATATATGTGCACTGGATATCTAATATATGTGCACTGGATAATTAATATATGTGCACTGGATATTTAATATATGTGCACTGGATATTTTATATTTGTGCACTGGATATACATAATATATGTGCACTGGATTTTTAATATATGTGCACTGGATATTTAATATATATATGCACTAAATATATTTAATATATGTGCACTGGATATCTAATATATGTGCACTGGATATTTAATATATGTGCACTGGATATATATAATATATATGCACTGGATATTTAATATATGTGGACTGGATATCTAATATATGTGCACTGGATATTTAATATATGTGCACTGGTTATAGATGATACATGTGCCCTGGATATTTAATATATGTGCACTGGATATATATAATATATATGCACTGGATATTTAATATATGTGGACTGGATATCCAATATATGTGCACTGGATATTATATATATGTGCACTGGACATACATAATATATGTGCACTGGATATTTAATATATGTGCACTGGTTATAGATGATATATGTGCCCTGGATATTTAATATATGTGCAATGGATATATATAATATGTGTGGACTGGATATATTTAATATATGTGGACTGGAAATCTAATATATGTGCACTGGATATTTTATATATGTGCACTGCATATAAATAATATATGTGCACTGGATATTTAATGTATGTGCACTGGATATATTTAATATATGTGCACTGGATATCTAATATATGTGCACTGGATATTTAAAATATGTGCACTGGATATATATGATATATGTGCACTAGATATTTAATATATGTGTACTGGATATTTTATATATGTACACTGGATATATTTAAAATATGTGCACTGGATATTTAATATATGTGCACTGGATATTTAATATATGTGCACTGGATATTTAATATGTGTGCACTGGATATATATAGTATATGTGGACTGGATATATTTAATATATGTGGTCTGGATATATTTAATATATGCGCACTGGATATTTAATATATGTGCACTGGATATGTAATATATGTGCACTGGATATTTAAAATATGTGCACTGGATATATATAATATATGTGCACTGGATATTTAATATAAGTGCACTGGATATATTTAATACATGTGCACTGGATATCTAATATATGTGCACTGGATATTTAAAATATGTGCACTGGATCTATAATATATGTGCACTGGATATGTAATATATGTGCACTGGATATTTAATATATGTGCACTGGATATATATAATATATGTGCACTGGATATTTAATATAAGTGCACTGGATATATTTAATATATGTGCACTGGATATCTAATATATGTGCACTGGATATTTAATATATGTGCAATGGTTATATATAATATATGTGCACTGGATATATATCTATAATATATGTGCACTGGATATATTTAATATATGTGCACTGGATATTTAATATATGTGCACTGGATATATTTAATATATGTGCACTGGATATATAATATATGTGCACTGGATATTTAATATATGTGCACTGGATAAATTTAATATATGTGCACTGGATATTTAATATGTGTGCACTGGATATCTAATATATGTGCACTGGATATTTAATATATGTGCACTGGATATATTTAATATATGTGCACTGGATAAATAATATATGTGCACTGGATATTTAATATCTGTGCACTGGATATATATATATTTGGACTGGAAATATTGGACTGGATATATTTAATATATGTGCACTGGATATTTAATATATGTGCACTGGATATATTCAATATATGTGCACTGGATATGTAATATATGTGCACTGGATATTTAAAATATGTGCACTGGATATCTATAATATATGTGCACAGGATATTTAATATATGTGCACTGGATCCATAATATATGTGCACTGGATATATATAATATATGTGCACTGGATATGTTTAATATATGTGCACTGGATATATATAATATATGTGCACTGGATATTTAATATATGTGCACTGGATATATATAATATATGTGCACTGGATATTTAATATATGTGCACTGGATATCTAATATGTGTGCACTGGATACTTAATATATGTGCACTGGATATATTTAATATATTTGCACTGAATATTTAATATATGTGCACTGGATATATTTAATATATGTGCACTGGATATCTAATATATGTGCACTGGATAATTAATATATGTGCACTGGATATATATGATATATGTGCACTGGATATTTAATATATGTGCACTGGATATATATAATATATGTGCACTGGATATATTTAATATATGTGCACTGGATATTTAATATATGTGCACTGGAAATCTAATATATGTGCACTGGATATTTAATATATGTGCACTGGATATATTTAATATATGTGCACTTGATATCTAATATATGTGCACTGGATAATTAATATATGTGCACTGGATATATATAATATATGTGCACTGGATATATTTATAATATTTGCACTGGATATTTAATATATGTGCACTGGATATTTAATATATGTGCAGTGGATATTTAATATATGTGCACTGGATATCTAATATATGTGCACTGGATATTTAATATATGTGCACTGGATATCTAATATATGTGCACTGGATATTTAATATATGTGCACTGGATATATATAATATATATGCCCTGGATATATTTAATATATGTGCACTAAATATATTTAATATATGTGCATT
Organism: Leptodactylus fuscus; assembly: GCF_031893055.1. Classification (NCBI taxonomy): domain Eukaryota; kingdom Metazoa; phylum Chordata; class Amphibia; order Anura; family Leptodactylidae; genus Leptodactylus; species Leptodactylus fuscus. The sequence goes on from NW_027440202.1 coordinate 1,652,666, forward strand.
GGATATTTAATATATGTGCACTGATATTTAATATATGTGCACTGTATATATATAATATATGTGCACTGGATATATTTAATATATGTGCACTGGATATTTAATATATGTGCACTGGATATCTAATATGTGTTTACTGGATATTTAATATATGTGCACTGGATATTTAATATATGTGCACTGGATATATTTAATATATGTGCACTGGATATCTAATATATGTGCACTGGATATGTTTAATATATGTGCACTGGATATATATAATATATGTGCACTGGATATTTAATATATGTGCACTGGATATATATAATATATGTGCACTGGATATTTAATATATGTGCACTGGATATCTAATATGTGTGCACTGGATACTTAATATATGTGCACTGGATATATTTAATATATGTGCACTGGATATTTAATATATGTGCACTGGATATTTAATATATGTGCACTGGATATATTTAATATATGTGCACTGGATATTTAATATATGTGCACTGGATATCTAATATGTCTGCACTGGATATTTAATATATGTGCACTGGATATTTAATATATGTGCACTGGATATATTTAATATATGTGCACTTGATATCTAATATATGTGCACTGGATAATTAATATATGTGCACTGGATATATATGATATATGTGCACTGGATATTTAATATATGTGCACTGGATATCTAATATGTGTGCACTGGATATTTAATATATGTGCACTGGATATATATAATATATGTGCACTGGATATTTTTAATATATGTGCACTGGATATTTAATATATGTGCACTGGATGTCTAATATATGTGCACTGGATATTCAATATATGTGCACTGGAAAGATATAATATATGTGGACTGGATATATTTAATATATGTGGACTGGATATATTTAATATATGCGCACTGGATATTTAATATATGTGCACTGAATATATATAAAATATGCGCACTGGATATTTAATATATGTGCACAGGATATATATGATATATGTGCACTGGATATTTAATATTTGTGCACTGGATATTTAATATATGTGCAATGGATATATATATATATAATATGTGTGGACTGGATATACTTAATATATGTGGACTGGATATATTTAATATATGTGCACTGGATATTTAGTATATGTGCACTGGATATTTAAAATATGTGCACTGGATATCTAATATATGTGCATTGGATATTTAATGTATGTGCACTGAATATAAATAATATATGTGCACTGGATCTAAAACATATGTGCACTGGATATATATACTATATGTGCACTGGATGTATTTAACATATGTGCACTGGATATATAATATATGTGAACTGGATATTTAGTATATGTGCACTGGATATATATATAATATATGTGCACAGGATATATATAATATATGTGCACTGGATATATTTAATATATGTGCACTGGATATCTAATATATGTGCACTGGATATATATATAATACATGTGCACTGGATATTTAATATATATGTGCACTGGATATGTAATATATGTGCACTGGATATCTAATATATGTGCACTGGATATTTAATATATGTGCACTGGATATCTAATATATGTTCACTGGATATTTAATATATGTGCACGGGATATATTTAATATATGTGCACTGTATATCTAATATATGTGCACTGGATATTTAATGTATGTGCACTGGATATCTAATATATGTGCACTGGATATTTAATATATGTGCACTGGATATATTTAATATATGTGCCCTGGATATCTAATATGTGTGCACTGGATATTTAATATATGTGCACTGTTGTATATATATAATATATATGCACTGGATAATTAATGTATGTGCACTGGATATAAATAATATAAGTGCACTGTATCTATAACATATGTGCACTGGATATATATACTATATGTGCACTGGATATATTTAATTTATGTGCACTGGATATTTAATATATAAGCACTGGATATCTAATATATGTGCACTGGATATTTAATATATGTGCACTGGATATCTAATATATGTGCACTGGATATTTAAGATATATGCACTGGATATCTAATATATGTGCACTGGATATTTAATATATGTGCACTGGATATATTTAATATATGTGCACTGGATATCTAATATATGTGCAATGGATATATATAATATATGTGCACTGGATATTTAATATATGTGCACTGGATATATATAATATATGTGCACTGGATATTTAATATATGTGCACTGGATATCTAATATGTGTGCACAGGATACTTAATATATGAGCACTGGATATTTAATATATGTGCACTGGATATTTAATATATGTGCAATGGATATATATATATATAATATGTGTGGACTGGATATACTTAATATATGTGGACTGGATATATTTAATATATGTGCACTGGATATTTAGTATATGTGCACTGGATATTTAAAATATGTGCACTGGATATCTAATATATGTGCATTGGATATTTAATGTATGTGCACTGAATATAAATAATATATGTGCACTGGATCTAAAACATATGTGCACTGGATATATATACTATATGTGCACTGGATGTATTTAACATATGTGCACTGGATATATAATATATGTGAACTGGATATTTAGTATATGTGCACTGGATATATATATAATATATGTGCACAGGATATATATAATATATGTGCACTGGATATATTTAATATATGTGCACTGGATATCTAATATATGTGCACTGGATATATATATAATACATGTGCACTGGATATTTAATATATATGTGCACTGGATATGTAATATATGTGCACTGGATATCTAATATATGTGCACTGGATATTTAATATATGTGCACTGGATATCTAATATATGTTCACTGGATATTTAATATATGTGCACGGGATATATTTAATATATGTGCACTGTATATCTAATATATGTGCACTGGATATTTAATGTATGTGCACTGGATATCTAATATATGTGCACTGGATATTTAATATATGTGCACTGGATATATTTAATATATGTGCCCTGGATATCTAATATGTGTGCACTGGATATTTAATATATGTGCACTGTTGTATATATATAATATATATGCACTGGATAATTAATGTATGTGCACTGGATATAAATAATATAAGTGCACTGTATCTATAACATATGTGCACTGGATATATATACTATATGTGCACTGGATATATTTAATTTATGTGCACTGGATATTTAATATATAAGCACTGGATATCTAATATATGTGCACTGGATATTTAATATATGTGCACTGGATATCTAATATATGTGCACTGGATATTTAAGATATATGCACTGGATATCTAATATATGTGCACTGGATATTTAATATATGTGCACTGGATATATTTAATATATGTGCACTGGATATCTAATATATGTGCAATGGATATATATAATATATGTGCACTGGATATTTAATATATGTGCACTGGATATATATAATATATGTGCACTGGATATTTAATATATGTGCACTGGATATCTAATATGTGTGCACTGGATACTTAATATATGAGCACTGGATATTTAATATATGTGCACTGGATATATTTAATATATGTGCACTGGATATCTAATATATGTGCACTGGATAATTAATATATGTGCACTGGATATATATGATATATGTGCACTGGATATTTAATATATGTGCACTGGATATCTAATATGTATGCACTGGATATTTAATATATGTGCACTGGATATATATAATATATGTGCACTGGATATATAATATATGTGCACTGGTTATTTAATATATGTGCACTAGATATTTAATATATGTGCACTGGATATTTAATATATGTGCACTAGATATTTAATATATGTGCACTGGATATCTAATATATGTGCACTGGATATTTAATATATGTGCACTGGATATTTAATATATGTGCACTGGATATCTAATATATGTGCACTGGATATATATGATATATGTGCACTGGATATTTAATATATGTGCTCTGGATATTTAAAATATTTGTGCACTGGATATTTAATATATGTGCACTGGATATATAATATATGTGCACTGGATATTTAATATATGTGCACTGGATATATAATATATGTGCACTGGATATTTATAATATATGTGCACTGGATATAAATAATAAATGTGCACTGGATCTATAATATATGTGCACTGGATATACAATATATATGTGCACTGGATATATTTAATATATGTGCACTGGATATTTAATATATGTGCACTGGATATATATAATATATGTGCACTGGATATTTAATATATGTGCACTGGATATATAATATATGTGCACTGGATATTTAATATATTTGCACTGGATATATATAATATATGTGCACTGGATATATAATATATGTGCACTGTATATAAATAATATATGTGCACTGGATCTATAATATATGTGCACTAAATATATAATATATATGTGCACTGGATATATTTAATATATGTGCACTGGATATATAATATATGTGCGCTGGATATATATAATATATGTGCACTGGATATATTTAATATGTGTGCACTGGATATTTAATATATGTGCACTGGATATTTAATATATGTGCACTATATATATTTAATATATGTGCACTGGATATTTAATATATGTGCACTGGATATATAATTTATATGCACTGGATATATTTAATATATGTGCACTGGATCTATAACATATGTGCACTGGATATATATACTATGTGTGCACTGGATATATTTAATATATGTGCACTGGATATCTAATATATGTGCACTGGATAATTAATATATGTGCACTGGATATACATAATATATGTGCAGTGGATATTTAATATATGTGCACTGAAAATTTAATATATGAGCACTGGATATATTTAATATATGTGCACTGGATATTTAATATATGTGCACTGGATATCTAATATATGTTCACTGGATATCTAATATATGCGCACTGGATATATATAATATAGGTGCACTGGATATTTAATATATGTGCACTGGATATATATAATATATGTGCACTGGATATGTAATATATGTGCACTGGATATTTAAAATATGTGCACTGGATATATATAATATATGTGCACAGGATATTTAATATATGTGCACTGGATCCATAATATATGTGCACTGGATATATATAATATATGTGCACTGGATATGTTTAATATATGTGCACTGGATTTATATAATATATGTGCACTGGATATATATAATATATGTGCACTGGATATTTAAAATATGTTCACTGGATATCGAATATGTGTGCACTGGATACTTAATATATGTGCACTGGATATTTAATATATGTGCACTGGATATATTTAATATATGTGCACTGGATATCTAATATATGTGCACTGGATAATTAATATATGTGCACTGGATATATATGATATATGTGCACTGGATATTTAATATATGTGCACTGGATATATATAATATATGTGCACTTGATATATAATATATGTGCACTGGATATTTAATATATGTGCACTAGATATTTAATATACGTGCACTGGATATCTAATATATGTGCACTGGATATCTAATATGTGTGCACTGGATATTTAATATATGTGCACTGGATATATATAATATATGTGCACTGGATATATTTAATATATGTGCACTGGATATTTAATATATGTGCACTGGATATCTAATATATGTGCACTGGATATTTAATATATGTGCACTGGATATATATAATATATGTGGACTGGATATATTTAATATATGTGGACTGGATATACTAAATATATGCGCACTGTATATTTAATATATGTGCAGTGGATATTTAATATATGTGCACTGTATATATATAATATATGTGCAGTGGATATTTAATATATGTGCACTGGATATCTAATATATGTGCACTGGATATATATAATATATGTGCACTGGATATATTTAATATATGTGCACTGGATATTTAATATATGTGCACTGGATACTTAATATATGTGCAGTGGATATTTAATATATGTGCACTGGATATCTAATATATGTGCACTGGATATTTAATATATGTGCACTGGATATCTAATATATGTGCACTGGATATTTAATATATGTGCACTGGATATCTAATATATGTGCACTGGATATTTAATATATGTGCACTGGATATATTTAATATATGTGCACTAAATATATTTAATATATGTGCATTGGATATTTAATATATGTGCACTGATATTTAATATATGTGCACTGTATATATATAATATATGTGCACTGGATATATTTAATATATGTGCACTGGATATTTAATATATGTGCACTGGATATCTAATATGTGTTTACTGGATATTTAATATATGTGCACTGGATATTTAATATATGTGCACTGGATATATTTAATATATGTGCACTGGATATCTAATATATGTGCACTGGATATGTTTAATATATGTGCACTGGATATATAATATATGTGCACAGGATATTTAATATATGTGCACTGGATATATATAATATATGTGCACTGGATATTTAATATATGTGCACTGGATATCTAATATGTGTGCACTGGATACTTAATATATGTGCACTGGATATATTTAATATATGTGCACTGGATATTTAATATATGTGCATTGGATATATTTAATATATGTGCACTGGATATCTAATATATGTGCACTGGATAATTAATATATGTGCACTGGATATATATGATATATGTGCACTGGATATTTAATATATGTGCACTGGATATCTAATATGTGTGCACTGGATATTTAATATATGTGCACTGGATATTTATAATATATGTGCACTGGATATATTTAATATATGTGCACTGGATATTTAATATATGTGCACTGGATATCTAATATATGTGCAATGGATATTTAAAATATGTGCACTGGATATATATAATATATGTGGACTGGATATATTTAATATATGTGGACTGGATATACTTAATATATGCGCACTGGATATTTAATATATGTGCACTGGATATTTAATATATGTGCACTGTATATATATAATATATGTGCAGTGGATATTTAATATATGTGCACTGGATATCTAATATATGTGCACTGGATATATATAATATATGTGCACTGGATATATTTAATATATGTGCACTGGATATTTAATATATGTGCACTGGATATTTAATATATGTGCAGTGGATATTTAATATATGTGCACTGGATATCTAATATATGTGCACTGGATATTTAATATATGTGCACTGGATATCTAATATATGTGCACTGGATATTTAATATATGTGCACTGGATATCTAATATATGTGCACTGGATATTTAATATATGTGCACTGGATATATATAATATATGTGCACTGGATATCTAATATGTGTGCACTGGATATTTAATATATGTGCACTGGATATTTAATATATGTGCACTGGATATATTTAATATATGTGCACTGGATATCTAATATATGTGCACTGGATAATTAATATATGTGCACTGGATATTTAATATATGTGCACTGGATATTTTATATTTGTGCACTGGATATACATAATATATGTGCACTGGATTTTTAATATATGTGCACTGGATATTTAATATATATATGCACTAAATATATTTAATATATGTGCACTGGATATCTAATATATGTGCACTGGATATTTAATATATGTGCACTGGTTATAGATGATATATGTGCCCTGGATATTTAATATATGTGCACTGGATATATATAATATATATGCACTGGATATTTAATATATGTGGACTGGATATCTAATATATGTGCACTGGATATTTAATATATGTGCACTGGTTATAGATGATACATGTGCCCTGGATATTTAATATATGTGCACTGGATATATATAATATATATGCACTGGATATTTAATATATGTGGACTGGATATCCAATATATGTGCACTGGATATTATATATATGTGCACTGGACATACATAATATATGTGCACTGGATATTTAATATATGTGCACTGGTTATAGATGATATATGTGCCCTGGATATTTAATATATGTGCAATGGATATATATAATATGTGTGGACTGGATATATTTAATATATGTGGACTGGAAATCTAATATATGTGCACTGGATATTTTATATATGTGCACTGCATATAAATAATATATGTGCACTGGATATTTAATGTATGTGCACTGGATATATTTAATATATGTGCACTGGATATCTAATATATGTGCACTGGATATTTAAAATATGTGCACTGGATATATATGATATATGTGCACTAGATATTTAATATATGTGTACTGGATATTTTATATATGTACACTGGATATATTTAAAATATGTGCACTGGATATTTAATATATGTGCACTGGATATTTAATATATGTGCACTGGATATTTAATATGTGTGCACTGGATATATATAGTATATGTGGACTGGATATATTTAATATATGTGGTCTGGATATATTTAATATATGCGCACTGGATATTTAATATATGTGCACTGGATATGTAATATATGTGCACTGGATATTTAATATATGTGCACTGGATATATATAATATATGTGCACTGGATATTTAATATAAGTGCACTGGATATATTTAATACATGTGCACTGGATATCTAATATATGTGCACTGGATATTTAAAATATGTGCACTGGATCTATAATATATGTGCACTGGATATTTAAAATATGTGCACTGGATCTATAATATATGTGCACTGGATCCATAATATATGTGCACTGGATATATATAATATATGTGCACTGGATATGTTTAATATATGTGCACTGGATATATATAATATATGTGCACTGGATATTTAATATATGTGCACTGGATATATATAATATATGTGCACTGGATATTTAATATATGTGCACTGGATATCTAATATGTGTGCACTGGATACTTAATATATGTGCACTGGATATATTTAATATATTTGCACTGAATATTTAATATATGTGCACTGGATATATTTAATATATGTGCACTGGATATCTAATATATGTGCACTGGATAATTAATATATGTGCACTGGATATATATGATATATGTGCACTGGATATTTAATATATGTGCACTGGATATATATAATATATGTGCACTGGATATATTTAATATATGTGCACTGGATATTTAATATATGTGCACTGGAAATCTAATATATGTGCACTGGATATTTAATATATGTGCACTGGATATATTTAATATATGTGCACTTGATATCTAATATATGTGCACTGGATAATTAATATATGTGCACTGGATATATATAATATATGTGCACTGGATATATTTATAATATTTGCACTGGATATTTAATATATGTGCACTGGATATTTAATATATGTGCAGTGGATATTTAATATATGTGCACTGGATATCTAATATATGTGCACTGGATATTTAATATATGTGCACTGGATATCTAATATATGTGCACTGGATACTTAATATATGTGCACTGGATATATATAATATATATGCCCTGGATATATTTAATATATGTGCACTAAATATATTTAATATATGTGCATTGGATATTTAATATATGTGCACTGATATTTAATATATGTGCACTGTATATATATAATATATGTGCACTGGATATATTTAATATATGTGCACTGGATATTTAATATATGTGCACTGGATATCTAATATGTGTTTACTGGATATTTAATATATGTGCACTGGATATTTAATATATGTGCACTGGATATATTTAATATATGTGCACTGGATATCTAATATATGTGCACTGGATATGTTTAATATATGTGCACTGGATATATATAATATATGTGCACTGGATATTTAATATATGTGCACTGGATATATATAATATATGTGCACTGGATATTTAATATATGTGCACTGGATATCTAATATGTGTGCACTGGATACTTAATATATGTGCACTGGATATATTTAATATATGTGCACTGGATATTTAATATATGTGCACTGGATATTTAATATATGTGCACTGGATATATTTAATATATGTGCACTGGATATTTAATATATGTGCACTGGATATCTAATATGTCTGCACTGGATATTTAATATATGTGCACTGGATATTTAATATATGTGCACTGGATATATTTAATATATGTGCACTTGATATCTAATATATGTGCACTGGATAATTAATATATGTGCACTGGAAATATATGATATATGTGCACTGGATATTTAATATATGTGCACTGGATATCTAATATGTGTGCACTGGATATTTAATATATGTGCACTGGATATATATAATATATGTGCACTGGATATTTTTAATATATGTGCACTGGATATTTAATATATGTGCACTGGATATCTAATATATGTGCACTGGATATTCAATATATGTGCACTGGAAATATATAATATATGTGGACTGGATATATTTAATATATGTGGACTGGATATATTTAATATATGCGCACTGGATATTTAATATATGTGCACTGAATATATATAAAATATGCGCACTGGATATTTAATATATGTGCACAGGATATATATGATATATGTGCACTGGATATTTAATATTTGTGCACTGGATATTTAATATATGTGCAATGGATATATATATATAATATGTGTGGACTGGATATACTTAATATATGTGGACTGGATATATTTAATATATGTGCACTGGATATTTAGTATATGTGCACTGGATATTTAAAATATGTGCACTGGATATCTAATATATGTGCACTGGATATTTAATGTATGTGCACTGAATATAAATAATATATGTGCACTGGATCTAAAACATATGTGCACTGGATATATATACTATATGTGCACTGGATGTATTTAACATATGTGCACTGGATATATAATATATGTGAACTGGATATTTAGTATATGTGCACTGGATATATATATAATATATGTGCACAGGATATATATAATATATGTGCACTGGATATATTTAATATATGTGCACTGGATATCTAATATATGTGCACTGGATATATATATAATACATGTGCACTGGATATTTAATATATATGTGCACTGGATATGTAATATATGTGCACTGGATATCTAATATATGTGCACTGGATATTTAATATATGTGCACTGGATATCTAATATATGTTCACTGGATATTTAATATATGTGCACGGGATATATTTAATATATGTGCACTGTATATCTAATATATGTGCACTGGATATTTAATATATGTGCACAGGATATCTAATATATGTGCACTGGATATTTAATATATGTGCACTGGATATATTTAATATATGTGCCCTGGATATCTAATATGTGTGCACTGGATATTTAATATATGTGCACTGTTGTATATATATAATATATGTGCACTGGATATTTAATGTATGTGCACTGGATATAAATAATATAAGTGCACTGTATCTATAACATATGTGCACTGGATATATATACTATTTGTGCACTGGATATATTTAATTTATGTGCACTGGATATTTAATATATAAGCACTGGATATCTAATATATGTGCACTGGATATTTAATATATGTGCACTGGATATCTAATATATGTGCACTGGATATTTAATATATGTGCACTGGATATCTAATATATGTGCACTGGATATTTAATATATGTGCACTGGATATATATAATATATGTGCACTGGATATTTAATATATGTGCACTGGATATATATAATATATGTGCACTGGATATTTAATATATGTGCACTGGATATCTAATATGTGTGCACTGGATACTTAATATATGTGCACTGGATATTTAATATATGTGCACTGGATATATTTAATATATGTGCACTGGATATCTAATATATGTGCACTGGATAATTAATATATGTGCACTGGATATATATGATATATGTGCACTGGATATTTAATATATGTGCACTGGATATCTAATATGTATGCACTGGATATTTAATATATATGCACTGGATATTTAATATATGTGCACTGGATATATATAATATATGTGCACTGGATATATAATATATGTGCACTGGATATTTAATATATGTGCACTAGATATTTAATATATGTGCACTGGATATTTAATATATGTGCACTAGATATTTAATATATGTGCACTGGATATCTAATATATGTGCACTGGATATTTAATATATGTGCACTGGATATTTAATATATGTGCACTGGATATCTAATATATGTGCACTGGATATATATGATATATGTGCACTGGATATTTAATATATATGCACTGGATATCTAATATGTGTGCACTGGATATTTAATATATGTGCTATAGATATTTAAAATATTTGTGCACTGGATATTTAATATATGTGCACTGGATATATAATATATGTGCACTGGATATATTCCTAATATATGTGCACTAGATATATATAATATATGTTCACTGGATATATATAACATATGTGCACTGGATATATAATATATGTGCACTGAATATTTAATATATGAGCACTGGATATATAATATATGTGCACTGGATATTTATAATATATGTGCACTGGATATAAATAATAAATGTGCACTGGATCTATAATATATGTGCACTGGATATATAATATATATGTGCACTGGATATATATAATATATGTGCACTGGATATATTTAATATGTGTGCACTGGATATTTAATATATGTGCACTGGATATTTAATATATGTGCACTATATATATTTAATATATGTGCACTGGATATTTAATATATGTGCACTGGATATATAATTTATATGCACTGGATATATTTAATATATGTGCACTGGATCTATAACATATGTGCACTGGATATATATACTATATGTGCACTGGATATATTTAATATATGTGCACTGGATATCTAATATATGTGCACTGGATAATTAATATATGTGCACTGGATATACATAATATATGTGCAGTGGATATTTAATATATGTGCACTGAAAATTTAATATATGAGCACTGGATATATTTAATATATGTGCACTGGATATTTAATATATGTGCACTGGATATCTAATATATGTTCACTGGATATCTAATATATGCGCACTGGATATATATAATATAGGTGCACTGGATATTTAATATATGTGCACTGGATATATATAATATATGTGCACTGGATATGTAATATATGTGCACTGGATATTTAAAATATGTGCACTGGATATATATAATATATGTGCACAGGATATTTAATATATGTGCACTGGATCCATAATATATGTGCACTGGATATATATAATATATGTGCACTGGATATGTTTAATATATGTGCACTGGATTTATATAATATATGTGCACTGGATATATATAATATATGTGCACTGGATATTTAAAATATGTTCACTGGATATCGAATATGTGTGCACTGGATACTTAATATATGTGCACTGGATATTTAATATATGTGCACTGGATATATTTAATATATGTGCACTGGATATCTAATATATGTGCACTGGATAATTAATATATGTGCACTGGATATATATGATATATGTGCACTGGATATTTAATATATGTGCACTGGATATATATAATATATGTGCACTTGATATATAATATATGTGCACTGGATATTTAATATATGTGCACTAGATATTTAATATACGTGCACTGGATATCTAATATATGTGCACTGGATATCTAATATGTGTGCACTGGATATTTAATATATGTGCACTGGATATATATAATATATGTGCACTGGATATATTTAATATATGTGCACTGGATATTTAATATATGTGCACTGGATATCTAATATATGTGCACTGGATATTTAATATATGTGCACTGGATATATATAATATATGTGGACTGGATATATTTAATATATGTGGACTGGATATACTAAATATATGCGCACTGTATATTTAATATATGTGCAGTGGATATTTAATATATGTGCACTGTATATATATAATATATGTGCAGTGGATATTTAATATATGTGCACTGGATATCTAATATATGTGCACTGGATATATATAATATATGTGCACTGGATATATTTAATATATGTGCACTGGATATTTAATATATGTGCACTGGATACTTAATATATGTGCAGTGGATATTTAATATATGTGCACTGGATATCTAATATATGTGCACTGGATATTTAATATATGTGCACTGGATATCTAATATATGTGCACTGGATATTTAATATATGTGCACTGGATATCTAATATATGTGCACTGGATATTTAATATATGTGCACTGGATATATTTAATATATGTGCACTAAATATATTTAATATATGTGCATTGGATATTTAATATATGTGCACTGATATTTAATATATGTGCACTGTATATATATAATATATGTGCACTGGATATATTTAATATATGTGCACTGGATATTTAATATATGTGCACTGGATATCTAATATGTGTTTACTGGATATTTAATATATGTGCACTGGATATTTAATATATGTGCACTGGATATATTTAATATATGTGCACTGGATATCTAATATATGTGCACTGGATATGTTTAATATATGTGCACTGGATATATAATATATGTGCACAGGATATTTAATATATGTGCACTGGATATATATAATATATGTGCACTGGATATTTAATATATGTGCACTGGATATCTAATATGTGTGCACTGGATACTTAATATATGTGCACTGGATATATTTAATATATGTGCACTGGATATTTAATATATGTGCATTGGATATATTTAATATATGTGCACTGGATATCTAATATATGTGCACTGGATAATTAATATATGTGCACTGGATATATATGATATATGTGCACTGGATATTTAATATATGTGCACTGGATATCTAATATGTGTGCACTGGATATTTAATATATGTGCACTGGATATTTATAATATATGTGCACTGGATATATTTAATATATGTGCACTGGATATTTAATATATGTGCACTGGATATCTAATATATGTGCAATGGATATTTAAAATATGTGCACTGGATATATATAATATATGTGGACTGGATATATTTAATATATGTGGACTGGATATACTTAATATATGCGCACTGGATATTTAATATATGTGCACTGGATATTTAATATATGTGCACTGTATATATATAATATATGTGCAGTGGATATTTAATATATGTGCACTGGATATCTAATATATGTGCACTGGATATATATAATATATGTGCACTGGATATATTTAATATATGTGCACTGGATATTTAATATATGTGCACTGGATATTTAATATATGTGCAGTGGATATTTAATATATGTGCACTGGATATCTAATATATGTGCACTGGATATTTAATATATGTGCACTGGATATCTAATATATGTGCACTGGATATTTAATATATGTGCACTGGATATCTAATATATGTGCACTGGATATTTAATATATGTGCACTGGATATATATAATATATGTGCACTGGATATCTAATATGTGTGCACTGGATATTTAATATATGTGCACTGGATATTTAATATATGTGCACTGGATATATTTAATATATGTGCACTGGATATCTAATATATGTGCACTGGATAATTAATATATGTGCACTGGATATTTAATATATGTGCACTGGATATTTTATATTTGTGCACTGGATATACATAATATATGTGCACTGGATTTTTAATATATGTGCACTGGATATTTAATATATATATGCACTAAATATATTTAATATATGTGCACTGGATATCTAATATATGTGCACTGGATATTTAATATATGTGCACTGGTTATAGATGATATATGTGCCCTGGATATTTAATATATGTGCACTGGATATATATAATATATATGCACTGGATATTTAATATATGTGGACTGGATATCTAATATATGTGCACTGGATATTTAATATATGTGCACTGGTTATAGATGATACATGTGCCCTGGATATTTAATATATGTGCACTGGATATATATAATATATATGCACTGGATATTTAATATATGTGGACTGGATATCCAATATATGTGCACTGGATATTATATATATGTGCACTGGACATACATAATATATGTGCACTGGATATTTAATATATGTGCACTGGTTATAGATGATATATGTGCCCTGGATATTTAATATATGTGCAATGGATATATATAATATGTGTGGACTGGATATATTTAATATATGTGGACTGGAAATCTAATATATGTGCACTGGATATTTTATATATGTGCACTGCATATAAATAATATATGTGCACTGGATATTTAATGTATGTGCACTGGATATATTTAATATATGTGCACTGGATATCTAATATATGTGCACTGGATATTTAAAATATGTGCACTGGATATATATGATATATGTGCACTAGATATTTAATATATGTGTACTGGATATTTTATATATGTACACTGGATATATTTAAAATATGTGCACTGGATATTTAATATATGTGCACTGGATATTTAATATATGTGCACTGGATATTTAATATGTGTGCACTGGATATATATAGTATATGTGGACTGGATATATTTAATATATGTGGTCTGGATATATTTAATATATGCGCACTGGATATTTAATATATGTGCACTGGATATGTAATATATGTGCACTGGATATTTAATATATGTGCACTGGATATATATAATATATGTGCACTGGATATTTAATATAAGTGCACTGGATATATTTAATACATGTGCACTGGATATCTAATATATGTGCACTGGATATTTAAAATATGTGCACTGGATCTATAATATATGTGCACTGGATATTTAAAATATGTGCACTGGATCTATAATATATGTGCACTGGATCCATAATATATGTGCACTGGATATATATAATATATGTGCACTGGATATGTTTAATATATGTGCACTGGATATATATAATATATGTGCACTGGATATTTAATATATGTGCACTGGATATATATAATATATGTGCACTGGATATTTAATATATGTGCACTGGATATCTAATATGTGTGCACTGGATACTTAATATATGTGCACTGGATATATTTAATATATTTGCACTGAATATTTAATATATGTGCACTGGATATATTTAATATATGTGCACTGGATATCTAATATATGTGCACTGGATAATTAATATATGTGCACTGGATATATATGATATATGTGCACTGGATATTTAATATATGTGCACTGGATATATATAATATATGTGCACTGGATATATTTAATATATGTGCACTGGATATTTAATATATGTGCACTGGAAATCTAATATATGTGCACTGGATATTTAATATATGTGCACTGGATATATTTAATATATGTGCACTTGATATCTAATATATGTGCACTGGATAATTAATATATGTGCACTGGATATATATAATATATGTGCACTGGATATATTTATAATATTTGCACTGGATATTTAATATATGTGCACTGGATATTTAATATATGTGCAGTGGATATTTAATATATGTGCACTGGATATCTAATATATGTGCACTGGATATTTAATATATGTGCACTGGATATCTAATATATGTGCACTGGATACTTAATATATGTGCACTGGATATATATAATATATATGCCCTGGATATATTTAATATATGTGCACTAAATATATTTAATATATGTGCATTGGATATTTAATATATGTGCACTGATATTTAATATATGTGCACTGTATATATATAATATATGTGCACTGGATATATTTAATATATGTGCACTGGATATTTAATATATGTGCACTGGATATCTAATATGTGTTTACTGGATATTTAATATATGTGCACTGGATATTTAATATATGTGCACTGGATATATTTAATATATGTGCACTGGATATCTAATATATGTGCACTGGATATGTTTAATATATGTGCACTGGATATATATAATATATGTGCACTGGATATTTAATATATGTGCACTGGATATATATAATATATGTGCACTGGATATTTAATATATGTGCACTGGATATCTAATATGTGTGCACTGGATACTTAATATATGTGCACTGGATATATTTAATATATGTGCACTGGATATTTAATATATGTGCACTGGATATTTAATATATGTGCACTGGATATATTTAATATATGTGCACTGGATATTTAATATATGTGCACTGGATATCTAATATGTCTGCACTGGATATTTAATATATGTGCACTGGATATTTAATATATGTGCACTGGATATATTTAATATATGTGCACTTGATATCTAATATATGTGCACTGGATAATTAATATATGTGCACTGGAAATATATGATATATGTGCACTGGATATTTAATATATGTGCACTGGATATCTAATATGTGTGCACTGGATATTTAATATATGTGCACTGGATATATATAATATATGTGCACTGGATATTTTTAATATATGTGCACTGGATATTTAATATATGTGCACTGGATATCTAATATATGTGCACTGGATATTCAATATATGTGCACTGGAAATATATAATATATGTGGACTGGATATATTTAATATATGTGGACTGGATATATTTAATATATGCGCACTGGATATTTAATATATGTGCACTGAATATATATAAAATATGCGCACTGGATATTTAATATATGTGCACAGGATATATATGATATATGTGCACTGGATATTTAATATTTGTGCACTGGATATTTAATATATGTGCAATGGATATATATATATAATATGTGTGGACTGGATATACTTAATATATGTGGACTGGATATATTTAATATATGTGCACTGGATATTTAGTATATGTGCACTGGATATTTAAAATATGTGCACTGGATATCTAATATATGTGCACTGGATATTTAATGTATGTGCACTGAATATAAATAATATATGTGCACTGGATCTAAAACATATGTGCACTGGATATATATACTATATGTGCACTGGATGTATTTAACATATGTGCACTGGATATATAATATATGTGAACTGGATATTTAGTATATGTGCACTGGATATATATATAATATATGTGCACAGGATATATATAATATATGTGCACTGGATATATTTAATATATGTGCACTGGATATCTAATATATGTGCACTGGATATATATATAATACATGTGCACTGGATATTTAATATATATGTGCACTGGATATGTAATATATGTGCACTGGATATCTAATATATGTGCACTGGATATTTAATATATGTGCACTGGATATCTAATATATGTTCACTGGATATTTAATATATGTGCACGGGATATATTTAATATATGTGCACTGTATATCTAATATATGTGCACTGGATATTTAATATATGTGCACAGGATATCTAATATATGTGCACTGGATATTTAATATATGTGCACTGGATATATTTAATATATGTGCCCTGGATATCTAATATGTGTGCACTGGATATTTAATATATGTGCACTGTTGTATATATATAATATATGTGCACTGGATATTTAATGTATGTGCACTGGATATAAATAATATAAGTGCACTGTATCTATAACATATGTGCACTGGATATATATACTATTTGTGCACTGGATATATTTAATTTATGTGCACTGGATATTTAATATATAAGCACTGGATATCTAATATATGTGCACTGGATATTTAATATATGTGCACTGGATATCTAATATATGTGCACTGGATATTTAATATATGTGCACTGGATATCTAATATATGTGCACTGGATATTTAATATATGTGCACTGGATATATATAATATATGTGCACTGGATATTTAATATATGTGCACTGGATATATATAATATATGTGCACTGGATATTTAATATATGTGCACTGGATATCTAATATGTGTGCACTGGATACTTAATATATGTGCACTGGATATTTAATATATGTGCACTGGATATATTTAATATATGTGCACTGGATATCTAATATATGTGCACTGGATAATTAATATATGTGCACTGGATATATATGATATATGTGCACTGGATATTTAATATATGTGCACTGGATATCTAATATGTATGCACTGGATATTTAATATATATGCACTGGATATTTAATATATGTGCACTGGATATATATAATATATGTGCACTGGATATATAATATATGTGCACTGGATATTTAATATATGTGCACTAGATATTTAATATATGTGCACTGGATATTTAATATATGTGCACTAGATATTTAATATATGTGCACTGGATATCTAATATATGTGCACTGGATATTTAATATATGTGCACTGGATATTTAATATATGTGCACTGGATATCTAATATATGTGCACTGGATATATATGATATATGTGCACTGGATATTTAATATATATGCACTGGATATCTAATATGTGTGCACTGGATATTTAATATATGTGCTATAGATATTTAAAATATTTGTGCACTGGATATTTAATATATGTGCACT
Source organism: Leptodactylus fuscus (assembly GCF_031893055.1). Taxonomy (NCBI): domain Eukaryota; kingdom Metazoa; phylum Chordata; class Amphibia; order Anura; family Leptodactylidae; genus Leptodactylus; species Leptodactylus fuscus. The sequence goes on from NW_027440202.1 coordinate 1,672,999, forward strand.
GGATATATAATATATGTGCACTGGATATATTCCTAATATATGTGCACTAGATATATATAATATATGTTCACTGGATATATATAACATATGTGCACTGGATATATAATATATGTGCACTGAATATTTAATATATGAGCACTGGATATATAATATATGTGCACTGGATATTTATAATATATGTGCACTGGATATAAATAATAAATGTGCACTGGATCTATAATATATGTGCACTGGATATATAATATATATGTGCACTGGATATATTTAATATATGTGCACTGGATATATTTAATATATGTGCACTGGATATATATAATATATGTGCACTGGATATTTAATATATGTGCACTGGATATATAATATATGTGCACTGGATATATAATATATGTGCACTGTATATAAATAATATATGTGCACTGGATCTATAATATATGTGCACTAAATATATAATATATATGTGCACTGGATATATTTAATATATGTGCACTGGATATATAATATATGTGCACTGGATATATATAATATATGTGCACTGGATATATTTAATATGTGTGTACTGGATATTTAATATATGTGCACTGGATATTTAATATATGTGCACTATATATATTTAATATATGTGCACTGGATATTTAATATATGTGCACTGGATATATAATTTATATGCACTGGATATATTTAATATATGTGCACTGGATATCTAATATATGTGCACTGGATAATTAATATATGTGCACTGGATATACATAATATATGTGCAGTGGATATTTAATATATGTGCACTGAATATTTAATATATGAGCACTGGATATATTTAATATATGTGCACTGGATATTTAATATATGTGCACTGGATATCTAATATATGTTCACTGGATATCTAATATATGCGCACTGGATATATATAATATAGGTGCACTGGATATTTAATATATGTGCACTGGATATATATAATAAATGTGCACTGGATATGTAATATATGTGCACTGGATATTTAAAATATGTGCACTGGATATATATAATATATGTGCACAGGATATTTAATATATGTGCACTGGATCCATAATATATGTGCACTGGATATATATAATATATGTGCACTGGATATGTTTAATATATGTGCACTGGATTTATATAATATATGTGCACTGGATATATATAATATATGTGCACTGGATATTTAATATATGTTCACTGGATATCGAATATGTGTGCACTGGATACTTAATATATGTGCACTGGATATTTAATATATGTGCACTGGATATATTTAATATTTGTGCACTGGATATCTAATATATGTGCACTGGATAATTAATATATGTGCACTGGATATATATGATATATGTGCACTGGATATTTAATATATGTGCACTGGATATATATAATATATGTGCACTTGATATATAATATATGTGCACTGGATATTTAATATACGTGCACTGGATATCTAATATGTGTGCACTGGATATTTAATATATGTGCACTGGATATATATAATATATGTGCACTGGATATATTTAATATATGTGCACTGGATATTTAATATATGTGCACTGGATATCTAATATATGTGCACTGGATATTTAATATATGTGCACTGGATATCTAATATATGTGCACTGGATAATTAATATATGTGCACTGGATATTTAATATATGTGCACTGGATATTTTATATTTGTGCACTGGATATACATAATATATGTGCACTGGATTTTTAATATATGTGCACTGGATATTTAATATATATATGCACTAAATATATTTAATATATGTGCACTGGATATCTAATATATGTGCACTGGATATTTAATATATGTGCACTGGTTATAGATGATATATGTGCCCTGGATATTTAATATATGTGCACTGGATATATATAATATATATGCACTGGATATTTAATATATGTGGACTGGATATCTAATATATGTGCACTGGATATTTAATATATGTGCACTGGTTATAGATGATACATGTGCCCTGGATATTTAATATATGTGCACTGGATATATATAATATATATGCACTGGATATTTAATATATGTGGACTGGATATCCAATATATGTGCACTGGATATTATATATATGTGCACTGGACATACATAATATATGTGCACTGGATATTTAATATATGTGCACTGGTTATAGATGATATATGTGCCCTGGATATTTAATATATGTGCAATGGATATATATAATATGTGTGGACTGGATATATTTAATATATGTGGACTGGAAATCTAATATATGTGCACTGGATATTTTATATATGTGCACTGCATATAAATAATATATGTGCACTGGATATTTAATGTATGTGCACTGGATATATTTAATATATGTGCACTGGATATCTAATATATGTGCACTGGATATTTAAAATATGTGCACTGGATATATATGATATATGTGCACTAGATATTTAATATATGTGTACTGGATATTTTATATATGTACACTGGATATATTTAAAATATGTGCACTGGATATTTAATATATGTGCACTGGATATTTAATATATGTGCACTGGATATTTAATATGTGTGCACTGGATATATATAGTATATGTGGACTGGATATATTTAATATATGTGGTCTGGATATATTTAATATATGCGCACTGGATATTTAATATATGTGCACTGGATATGTAATATATGTGCACTGGATATTTAATATATGTGCACTGGATATATATAATATATGTGCACTGGATATTTAATATAAGTGCACTGGATATATTTAATACATGTGCACTGGATATCTAATATATGTGCACTGGATATTTAAAATATGTGCACTGGATCTATAATATATGTGCACTGGATATGTAATATATGTGCACTGGATATTTAATATATGTGCACTGGATATATATAATATATGTGCACTGGATATTTAATATAAGTGCACTGGATATATTTAATATATGTGCACTGGATATCTAATATATGTGCACTGGATATTTAATATATGTGCAATGGTTATATATAATATATGTGCACTGGATATATATCTATAATATATGTGCACTGGATATATTTAATATATGTGCACTGGATATTTAATATATGTGCACTGGATATATTTAATATATGTGCACTGGATATATAATATATGTGCACTGGATATTTAATATATGTGCACTGGATAAATTTAATATATGTGCACTGGATATTTAATATGTGTGCACTGGATATCTAATATATGTGCACTGGATATTTAATATATGTGCACTGGATATATTTAATATATGTGCACTGGATAAATAATATATGTGCACTGGATATTTAATATCTGTGCACTGGATATATATATATTTGGACTGGAAATATTGGACTGGATATATTTAATATATGCGCACTGGATATTTAATATATGTGCACTGGATATATTCAATATATGTGCACTGGATATGTAATATATGTGCACTGGATATTTAAAATATGTGCACTGGATATCTATAATATATGTGCACAGGATATTTAATATATGTGCACTGGATCCATAATATATGTGCACTGGATATATTTAATATATGTGCACTGGATATGTTTAATATATGTGCACTGGATATATATAATATATGTGCACTGGATATTTAATATATGTGCACTGGATATATATAATATATGTGCACTGGATATTTAATATATGTGCACTGGATATCTAATATGTGTGCACTGGATACTTAATATATGTGCACTGGATATATTTAATATATTTGCACTGAATATTTAATATATGTGCACTGGATATATTTAATATATGTGCACTGGATATCTAATATATGTGCACTGGATAATTAATATATGTGCACTGGATATATATGATATATGTGCACTGGATATTTAATATATGTGCACTGGATATATATAATATATGTGCACTGGATATATTTAATATATGTGCACTGGATATTTAATATATGTGCACTGGAAATCTAATATATGTGCACTGGATATTTAATATATGTGCACTGGATATATTTAATATATGTGCACTTGATATCTAATATATGTGCACTGGATAATTAATATATGTGCACTGGATATATATAATATATGTGCACTGGATATATTTATAATATTTGCACTGGATATTTAATATATGTGCACTGGATATTTAATATATGTGCAGTGGATATTTAATATATGTGCACTGGATATCTAATATATGTGCACTGGATATTTAATATATGTGCACTGGATATCTAATATATGTGCACTGGATATTTAATATATGTGCACTGGATATATATAATATATATGCCCTGGATATATTTAATATATGTGCACTAAATATATTTAATATATGTGCATTGGATATTTAATATATGTGCACTGATATTTAATATATGTGCACTGTATATATATAATATATGTGCACTGGATATATTTAATATATGTGCACTGGATATTTAATATATGTGCACTGGATATCTAATATGTGTTTACTGGATATTTAATATATGTGCACTGGATATTTAATATATGTGCACTGGATATATTTAATATATGTGCACTGGATATCTAATATATGTGCACTGGATATGTTTAATATATGTGCACTGGATATATATAATATATGTGCACTGGATATTTAATATATGTGCACTGGATATATATAATATATGTGCACTGGATATTTAATATATGTGCACTGGATATCTAATATGTGTGCACTGGATACTTAATATATGTGCACTGGATATATTTAATATATGTGCACTGGATATTTAATATATGTGCACTGGATATTTAATATATGTGCACTGGATATATTTAATATATGTGCACTGGATATTTAATATATGTGCACTGGATATCTAATATGTCTGCACTGGATATTTAATATATGTGCACTGGATATTTAATATATGTGCACTGGATATATTTAATATATGTGCACTTGATATCTAATATATGTGCACTGGATAATTAATATATGTGCACTGGATATATATGATATATGTGCACTGGATATTTAATATATGTGCACTGGATATCTAATATGTGTGCACTGGATATTTAATATATGTGCACTGGATATATATAATATATGTGCACTGGATATTTTTAATATATGTGCACTGGATATTTAATATATGTGCACTGGATGTCTAATATATGTGCACTGGATATTCAATATATGTGCACTGGAAAGATATAATATATGTGGACTGGATATATTTAATATATGTGGACTGGATATATTTAATATATGCGCACTGGATATTTAATATATGTGCACTGAATATATATAAAATATGCGCACTGGATATTTAATATATGTGCACAGGATATATATGATATATGTGCACTGGATATTTAATATTTGTGCACTGGATATTTAATATATGTGCAATGGATATATATATATATAATATGTGTGGACTGGATATACTTAATATATGTGGACTGGATATATTTAATATATGTGCACTGGATATTTAGTATATGTGCACTGGATATTTAAAATATGTGCACTGGATATCTAATATATGTGCACTGGATATTTAATGTATGTGCACTGAATATAAATAATATATGTGCACTGGATCTAAAACATATGTGCACTGGATATATATACTATATGTGCACTGGATGTATTTAACATATGTGCACTGGATATATAATATATGTGAACTGGATATTTAGTATATGTGCACTGGATATATATATAATATATGTGCACAGGATATATATAATATATGTGCACTGGATATATTTAATATATGTGCACTGGATATCTAATATATGTGCACTGGATATATATATAATACATGTGCACTGGATATTTAATATATATGTGCACTGGATATGTAATATATGTGCACTGGATATCTAATATATGTGCACTGGATATTTAATATATGTGCACTGGATATCTAATATATGTTCACTGGATATTTAATATATGTGCACGGGATATATTTAATATATGTGCACTGTATATCTAATATATGTGCACTGGATATTTAATGTATGTGCACAGGATATCTAATATATGTGCACTGGATATTTAATATATGTTCACTGGATATTTAATATATGTGCACGGGATATATTTAATATATGTGCACTGTATATCTAATATATGTGCACTGGATATTTAATATATGTGCACAGGATATCTAATATATGTGCACTGGATATTTAATATATGTGCACTGGATATATTTAATATATGTGCCCTGGATATCTAATATGTGTGCACTAGATATTTAATATATGTGCACTGTTGTATATATATAATATATGTGCACTGGATATTTAATGTATGTGCACTGGATATAAATAATATAAGTGCACTGTATCTATAACATATGTGCACTGGATATATATACTATTTGTGCACTGGATATATTTAATTTATGTGCACTGGATATTTAATATATAAGCACTGGATATCTAATATATGTGCACTGGATATTTAATATATGTGCACTGGATATCTAATATATGTGCACTGGATATTTAATATATGTGCACTGGATATCTAATATATGTGCACTGGATATTTAATATATGTGCACTGGATATATATAATATATGTGCACTGGATATTTAATATATGTGCACTGGATATATATAATATATGTGCACTGGATATTTAATATATGTGCACTGGATATCTAATATGTGTGCACTGGATACTTAATATATGTGCACTGGATATTTAATATATGTGCACTGGATATATTTAATATATGTGCACTGGATATCTAATATATGTGCACTGGATAATTAATATATGTGCACTGGATATATATGATATATGTGCACTGGATATTTAATATATGTGCACTGGATATCTAATATGTATGCACTGGATATTTAATATATATGCACTGGATATTTAATATATGTGCACTGGATATATATAATATATGTGCACTGGATATATAATATATGTGCACTGGATATTTAATATATGTGCACTAGATATTTAATATATGTGCACTGGATATTTAATATATGTGCACTAGATATTTAATATATGTGCACTGGATATCTAATATATGTGCACTGCATATTTAATATATGTGCACTGGATATTTAATATATGTGCACTGGATATCTAATATATGTGCACTGGATATATATGATATATGTGCACTGGATATTTAATATATATGCACTGGATATCTAATATGTGTGCACTGGATATTTAATATATGTGCTATAGATATTTAAAATATTTGTGCACTGGATATTTAATATATGTGCACTGGATATATAATATATGTGCACTGGATATATTCCTAATATATGTGCACTAGATATATATAATATATGTTCACTGGATATATATAACATATGTGCACTGGATATATAATATATGTGCACTGAATATTTAATATATGAGCACTGGATATATAATATATGTGCACTGGATATTTATAATATATGTGCACTGGATATAAATAATAAATGTGCACTGGATCTATAATATATGTGCACTGGATATATAATATATATGTGCACTGGATATATTTAATATATGTGCACTGGATATATTTAATATATGTGCACTGGATATATATAATATATGTGCACTGGATATTTAATATATGTGCACTGGATATATAATATATGTGCACTGGATATATAATATATGTGCACTGTATATAAATAATATATGTGCACTGGATCTATAATATATGTGCACTAAATATATAATATATATGTGCACTGGATATATTTAATATATGTGCACTGGATATATAATATATGTGCACTGGATATATATAATATATGTGCACTGGATATATTTAATATGTGTGTACTGGATATTTAATATATGTGCACTGGATATTTAATATATGTGCACTATATATATTTAATATATGTGCACTGGATATTTAATATATGTGCACTGGATATATAATTTATATGCACTGGATATATTTAATATATGTGCACTGGATATCTAATATATGTGCACTGGATAATTAATATATGTGCACTGGATATACATAATATATGTGCAGTGGATATTTAATATATGTGCACTGAATATTTAATATATGAGCACTGGATATATTTAATATATGTGCACTGGATATTTAATATATGTGCACTGGATATCTAATATATGTTCACTGGATATCTAATATATGCGCACTGGATATATATAATATAGGTGCACTGGATATTTAATATATGTGCACTGGATATATATAATAAATGTGCACTGGATATGTAATATATGTGCACTGGATATTTAAAATATGTGCACTGGATATATATAATATATGTGCACAGGATATTTAATATATGTGCACTGGATCCATAATATATGTGCACTGGATATATATAATATATGTGCACTGGATATGTTTAATATATGTGCACTGGATTTATATAATATATGTGCACTGGATATATATAATATATGTGCACTGGATATTTAATATATGTTCACTGGATATCGAATATGTGTGCACTGGATACTTAATATATGTGCACTGGATATTTAATATATGTGCACTGGATATATTTAATATTTGTGCACTGGATATCTAATATATGTGCACTGGATAATTAATATATGTGCACTGGATATATATGATATATGTGCACTGGATATTTAATATATGTGCACTGGATATATATAATATATGTGCACTTGATATATAATATATGTGCACTGGATATTTAATATACGTGCACTGGATATCTAATATGTGTGCACTGGATATTTAATATATGTGCACTGGATATATATAATATATGTGCACTGGATATATTTAATATATGTGCACTGGATATTTAATATATGTGCACTGGATATCTAATATATGTGCACTGGATATTTAATATATGTGCACTGGATATCTAATATATGTGCACTGGATAATTAATATATGTGCACTGGATATTTAATATATGTGCACTGGATATTTTATATTTGTGCACTGGATATACATAATATATGTGCACTGGATTTTTAATATATGTGCACTGGATATTTAATATATATATGCACTAAATATATTTAATATATGTGCACTGGATATCTAATATATGTGCACTGGATATTTAATATATGTGCACTGGTTATAGATGATATATGTGCCCTGGATATTTAATATATGTGCACTGGATATATATAATATATATGCACTGGATATTTAATATATGTGGACTGGATATCTAATATATGTGCACTGGATATTTAATATATGTGCACTGGTTATAGATGATACATGTGCCCTGGATATTTAATATATGTGCACTGGATATATATAATATATATGCACTGGATATTTAATATATGTGGACTGGATATCCAATATATGTGCACTGGATATTATATATATGTGCACTGGACATACATAATATATGTGCACTGGATATTTAATATATGTGCACTGGTTATAGATGATATATGTGCCCTGGATATTTAATATATGTGCAATGGATATATATAATATGTGTGGACTGGATATATTTAATATATGTGGACTGGAAATCTAATATATGTGCACTGGATATTTTATATATGTGCACTGCATATAAATAATATATGTGCACTGGATATTTAATGTATGTGCACTGGATATATTTAATATATGTGCACTGGATATCTAATATATGTGCACTGGATATTTAAAATATGTGCACTGGATATATATGATATATGTGCACTAGATATTTAATATATGTGTACTGGATATTTTATATATGTACACTGGATATATTTAAAATATGTGCACTGGATATTTAATATATGTGCACTGGATATTTAATATATGTGCACTGGATATTTAATATGTGTGCACTGGATATATATAGTATATGTGGACTGGATATATTTAATATATGTGGTCTGGATATATTTAATATATGCGCACTGGATATTTAATATATGTGCACTGGATATGTAATATATGTGCACTGGATATTTAATATATGTGCACTGGATATATATAATATATGTGCACTGGATATTTAATATAAGTGCACTGGATATATTTAATACATGTGCACTGGATATCTAATATATGTGCACTGGATATTTAAAATATGTGCACTGGATCTATAATATATGTGCACTGGATATGTAATATATGTGCACTGGATATTTAATATATGTGCACTGGATATATATAATATATGTGCACTGGATATTTAATATAAGTGCACTGGATATATTTAATATATGTGCACTGGATATCTAATATATGTGCACTGGATATTTAATATATGTGCAATGGTTATATATAATATATGTGCACTGGATATATATCTATAATATATGTGCACTGGATATATTTAATATATGTGCACTGGATATTTAATATATGTGCACTGGATATATTTAATATATGTGCACTGGATATATAATATATGTGCACTGGATATTTAATATATGTGCACTGGATAAATTTAATATATGTGCACTGGATATTTAATATGTGTGCACTGGATATCTAATATATGTGCACTGGATATTTAATATATGTGCACTGGATATATTTAATATATGTGCACTGGATAAATAATATATGTGCACTGGATATTTAATATCTGTGCACTGGATATATATATATTTGGACTGGAAATATTGGACTGGATATATTTAATATATGCGCACTGGATATTTAATATATGTGCACTGGATATATTCAATATATGTGCACTGGATATGTAATATATGTGCACTGGATATTTAAAATATGTGCACTGGATATCTATAATATATGTGCACAGGATATTTAATATATGTGCACTGGATCCATAATATATGTGCACTGGATATATATAATATATGTGCACTGGATATGTTTAATATATGTGCACTGGATATATATAATATATGTGCACTGGATATTTAATATATGTGCACTGGATATATATAATATATGTGCACTGGATATTTAATATATGTGCACTGGATATCTAATATGTGTGCACTGGATACTTAATATATGTGCACTGGATATATTTAATATATTTGCACTGAATATTTAATATATGTGCACTGGATATATTTAATATATGTGCACTGGATATCTAATATATGTGCACTGGATAATTAATATATGTGCACTGGATATATATGATATATGTGCACTGGATATTTAATATATGTGCACTGGATATATATAATATATGTGCACTGGATATATTTAATATATGTGCACTGGATATTTAATATATGTGCACTGGAAATCTAATATATGTGCACTGGATATTTAATATATGTGCACTGGATATATTTAATATATGTGCACTTGATATCTAATATATGTGCACTGGATAATTAATATATGTGCACTGGATATATATAATATATGTGCACTGGATATATTTATAATATTTGCACTGGATATTTAATATATGTGCACTGGATATTTAATATATGTGCAGTGGATATTTAATATATGTGCACTGGATATCTAATATATGTGCACTGGATATTTAATATATGTGCACTGGATATCTAATATATGTGCACTGGATATTTAATATATGTGCACTGGATATATATAATATATATGCCCTGGATATATTTAATATATGTGCACTAAATATATTTAATATATGTGCATTGGATATTTAATATATGTGCACTGATATTTAATATATGTGCACTGTATATATATAATATATGTGCACTGGATATATTTAATATATGTGCACTGGATATTTAATATATGTGCACTGGATATCTAATATGTGTTTACTGGATATTTAATATATGTGCACTGGATATTTAATATATGTGCACTGGATATATTTAATATATGTGCACTGGATATCTAATATATGTGCACTGGATATGTTTAATATATGTGCACTGGATATATATAATATATGTGCACTGGATATTTAATATATGTGCACTGGATATATATAATATATGTGCACTGGATATTTAATATATGTGCACTGGATATCTAATATGTGTGCACTGGATACTTAATATATGTGCACTGGATATATTTAATATATGTGCACTGGATATTTAATATATGTGCACTGGATATTTAATATATGTGCACTGGATATATTTAATATATGTGCACTGGATATTTAATATATGTGCACTGGATATCTAATATGTCTGCACTGGATATTTAATATATGTGCACTGGATATTTAATATATGTGCACTGGATATATTTAATATATGTGCACTTGATATCTAATATATGTGCACTGGATAATTAATATATGTGCACTGGATATATATGATATATGTGCACTGGATATTTAATATATGTGCACTGGATATCTAATATGTGTGCACTGGATATTTAATATATGTGCACTGGATATATATAATATATGTGCACTGGATATTTTTAATATATGTGCACTGGATATTTAATATATGTGCACTGGATGTCTAATATATGTGCACTGGATATTCAATATATGTGCACTGGAAAGATATAATATATGTGGACTGGATATATTTAATATATGTGGACTGGATATATTTAATATATGCGCACTGGATATTTAATATATGTGCACTGAATATATATAAAATATGCGCACTGGATATTTAATATATGTGCACAGGATATATATGATATATGTGCACTGGATATTTAATATTTGTGCACTGGATATTTAATATATGTGCAATGGATATATATATATATAATATGTGTGGACTGGATATACTTAATATATGTGGACTGGATATATTTAATATATGGGCACTGGATATTTAGTATATGTGCACTGGATATTTAAAATATGTGCACTGGATATCTAATATATGTGCACTGGATATTTAATGTATGTGCACTGAATATAAATAATATATGTGCACTGGATCTAAAACATATGTGCACTGGATATATATACTATATGTGCACTGGATGTATTTAACATATGTGCACTGGATATATAATATATGTGAACTGGATATTTAGTATATGTGCACTGGATATATATATAATATATGTGCACAGGATATATATAATATATGTGCACTGGATATATTTAATATATGTGCACTGGATATCTAATATATGTGCACTGGATATATATATAATACATGTGCACTGGATATTTAATATATATGTGCACTGGATATGTAATATATGTGCACTGGATATCTAATATATGTGCACTGGATATTTAATATATGTGCACTGGATATCTAATATATGTTCACTGGATATTTAATATATGTGCACGGGATATATTTAATATATGTGCACTGTATATCTAATATATGTGCACTGGATATTTAATGTATGTGCACAGGATATCTAATATATGTGCACTGGATATTTAATATATGTGCACTGGATATATTTAATATATGTGCCCTGGATATCTAATATGTGTGCACTGGATATTTAATATATGTGCACTGTTGTATATATATAATATATATGCACTGGATAATTAATGTATGTGCACTGGATATAAATAATATAAGTGCACTGTATCTATAACATATGTGCACTGGATATATATACTATATGTGCACTGGATATATTTAATTTATGTGCACTGGATATTTAATATATAAGCACTGGATATCTAATATATGTGCACTGGATATTTAATATATGTGCACTGGATATCTAATATATGTGCACTGGATATTTAAGATATGTGCACTGGATATCTAATATATGTGCACTGGATATTTAATATATGTGCACTGGATATATTTAATATATGTGCACTGGATATCTAATATATGTGCACTGGATATATATAATATATGTGCACTGGATATTTAATATATGTGCACTGGATATATATAATATATGTGCACTGGATATTTAATATATGTGCACTGGATATCTAATATGTGTGCACTGGATACTTAATATATGAGCACTGGATATTTAATATATGTGCACTGGATATATTTAATATATGTGCACTGGATATCTAATATATGTGCACTGGATAATTAATATATGTGCACTGGATATATATGATATATGTGCACTGGATATTTAATATATGTGCACTGGATATCTAATATGTATGCACTGGATATTTAATATATGTGCACTGGATATATATAATATATGTGCACTGGATATATAATATATGTGCACTGGATATTTAATATATGTGCACTAGATATTTAATATATGTGCACTGGATATTTAATATATGTGCACTAGATATTTAATATATGTGCACTGGATATCTAATATAAGTGCACTGGATATTTAATATATGTGCACTGGATATTTAATATATGTGCACTGGATATCTAATATATGTGCACTGGATATATATGATATATGTGCACTGGATATTTAATATATGTGCTCTGGATATTTAAAATATTTGTGCACTGGATATTTAATATATGTGCACTGGATATATAATATATGTGCACTGGATATTTAATATATGTGCACTGGATATATAATATATGTGCACTGGATATTTAATATATGTACACTGGATCTATAATATATGTGCATTGGATATATAAAATATGTGCACTGGATATATTCCTAATATATGTGCACTGGATATATATAATATATGTTCACTGGATATATATCATATATGTGCACTGGATATATAATATATGTGCACTGAATATTTAATATATGAGCACTGGATATATAATATATGTGCACTGGATATTTATAATATATGTGCACTGGATATAAATAATAAATGTGCACTGGATCTATAATATATGTGCACTGGATATACAATATATATGTGCACTGGATATATTTAATATATGTGCACTGGATATTTAATATATGTGCACTGGATATATATAATATATGTGCACTGGATATTTAATATATGTGCACTGGATATATAATATATGTGCACTGGATATTTAATATATTTGCACTGGATATATATAATATATGTGCACTGGATATATAATATATGTGCACTGCATATAAATAATATATGTGCACTGGATCTATAATATATGTGCACTAAATATATAATATATATGTGCACTGGATATATTTAATATATGTGCACTGGATATATAATATATGTGCGCTGGATATATATAATATATGTGCACTGGATATATTTAATATGTGTGCACTGGATATTTAATATATGTGCACTGGATATTTAATATATGTGCACTATATATATTTAATATATGTGCACTGGATATTTAATATATGTGCACTGGATATATAATTTATATGCACTGGATATATTTAATATATGTGCACTGGATCTATAACATATGTGCACTGGATATATATACTATATGTGCACTGGATATATTTAATATATGTGCACTGGATATCTAATATATGTGCACTGGATAATTAATATATGTGCACTGGATATACATAATATATGTGCAGTGGATATTTAATATATGTGCACTGAAAATTTAATATATGAGCACTGGATATATTTAATATATGTGCACTGGATATTTAATATATGTGCACTGGATATCTAATATATGTTCACTGGATATCTAATATATGCGCACTGGATATATATAATATAGGTGCACTGGATATTTAATATATGTGCACTGGATATATATAATATATGTGCACTGGATATGTAATATATGTGCACTGGATATTTAAAATATGTGCACTGGATATATATAATATATGTGCACAGGATATTTAATATATGTGCACTGGATCCATAATATATGTGCACTGGATATATATAATATATGTGCACTGGATATGTTTAATATATGTGCACTGGATATATATAATATATGTGCACTGGATATATTTAATATATGTGCACTGTTGTATATATATAATATATATGCACTGGATAATTAATGTATGTGCACTGGATATAAATAATATAAGTGCACTGTATCTATAACATATGTGCACTGGATATATATACTATATGTGCACTGGATATATTTAATTTATGTGCACTGGATATTTAATATATAAGCACTGGATATCTAATATATGTGCACTGGATATTTAATATATGTGCACTGGATATCTAATATATGTGCACTGGATATTTAAGATATGTGCACTGGATATCTAATATATGTGCACTGGATATTTAATATATGTGCACTGGATATATTTAATATATGTGCACTGGATATCTAATATATGTGCACTGGATATATATAATATATGTGCACTGGATATTTAATATATGTGCACTGGATATATATAATATATGTGCACTGGATATTTAATATATGTGCACTGGATATCTAATATGTGTGCACTGGATACTTAATATATGAGCACTGGATATTTAATATATGTGCACTGGATATATTTAATATATGTGCACTGGATATCTAATATATGTGCACTGGATAATTAATATATGTGCACTGGATATATATGATATATGTGCACTGGATATTTAATATATGTGCACTGGATATCTAATATGTATGCACTGGATATTTAATATATGTGCACTGGATATATATAATATATGTGCACTGGATATATAATATATGTGCACTGGATATTTAATATATGTGCACTAGATATTTAATATATGTGCACTGGATATTTAATATATGTGCACTAGATATTTAATATATGTGCACTGGATATCTAATATAAGTGCACTGGATATTTAATATATGTGCACTGGATATTTAATATATGTGCACTGGATATCTAATATATGTGCACTGGATATATATGATATATGTGCACTGGATATTTAATATATGTGCTCTGGATATTTAAAATATTTGTGCACTGGATATTTAATATATGTGCACTGGATATATAATATATGTGCACTGGATATTTAATATATGTGCACTGGATATATAATATATGTGCACTGGATATTTAATATATGTACACTGGATCTATAATATATGTGCATTGGATATATAAAATATGTGCACTGGATATATTCCTAATATATGTGCACTGGATATATATAATATATGTTCACTGGATATATATAATATATGTGCACTGGATATATAATATATGTGCACTGAATATTTAATATATGAGCACTGGATATATAATATATGTGCACTGGATATTTATAATATATGTGCACTGGATATAAATAATAAATGTGCACTGGATCTATAATATATGTGCACTGGATATACAATATATATGTGCACTGGATATATTTAATATATGTGCACTGGATATTTAATATATGTGCACTGGATATATATAATATATGTGCACTGGATATTTAATATATGTGCACTGGATATATAATATATGTGCACTGGATATTTAATATATTTGCACTGGATATATATAATATATGTGCACTGGATATATAATATATGTGCACTGCATATAAATAATATATGTGCACTGGATCTATAATATATGTGCACTAAATATATAATATATATGTGCACTGGATATATTTAATATATGTGCACTGGATATATAATATATGTGCGCTGGATATATATAATATATGTGCACTGGATATATTTAATATGTGTGCACTGGATATTTAATATATGTGCACTGGATATTTAATATATGTGCACTATATATATTTAATATATGTGCACTGGATATTTAATATATGTGCACTGGATATATAATTTATATGCACTGGATATATTTAATATATGTGCACTGGATCTATAACATATGTGCACTGGATATATATACTATATGTGCACTGGATATATATAATATATGTGCACTGGATATCTAATATATGTGCACTGGATAATTAATATATGTGCACTGGATATACATAATATATGTGCAGTGGATATTTAATATATGTGCACTGAAAATTTAATATATGAGCACTGGATATATTTAATATATGTGCACTGGATATTTAATATATGTGCACTGGATATCTAATATATGTTCACTGGATATCTAATATATGCGCACTGGATATATATAATATAGGTGCACTGGATATTTAATATATGTGCACTGGATATATATAATATATGTGCACTGGATATGTAATATATGTGCACTGGATATTTAAAATATGTGCACTGGATATATATAATATATGTGCACAGGATATTTAATATATGTGCACTGGATCCATAATATATGTGCACTGGATATATATAATATATGTGCACTGGATATGTTTAATATATGTGCACTGGATATATATAATATATGTGCACTGGATATATTTAATATATGTGCACTGGATATTTAATATATGTGCACTGGATACTTAATATATGTGCAGTGGATATTTAATATATGTGCACTGGATATCTAATATATGTGCACTGGATATTTAATATATGTGCACTGGATATCTAATATATGTGCACTGGATATTTAATATATGTGCACTGGATATCTAATATATGTGCACTGGATATTTAATATATGTGCACTGGATATATTTAATATATGTGCACTAAATATATTTAATATATGTGCATTGGATATTTAATATATGTGCACTGATATTTAATATATGTGCACTGTATATATATAATATATGTGCACTGGATATATTTAATATATGTGCACTGGATATTTAATATATGTGCACTGGATATCTAATATGTGTTTACTGGATATTTAATATATGTGCACTGGATATTTAATATATGTGCACTGGATATATTTAATATATGTGCACTGGATATCTAATATATGTGCACTGGATATGTTTAATATATGTGCACTGGATATATAATATATGTGCACAGGATATTTAATATATGTGCACTGGATATATATAATATATGTGCACTGGATATTTAATATATGTGCACTGGATATCTAATATGTGTGCACTGGATACTTAATATATGTGCACTGGATATATTTAATATATGTGCACTGGATATTTAATATATGTGCATTGGATATATTTAATATATGTGCACTGGATATCTAATATATGTGCACTGGATAATTAATATATGTGCACTGGATATATATGATATATGTGCACTGGATATTTAATATATGTGCACTGGATATCTAATATGTGTGCACTGGATATTTAATATATGTGCACTGGATATTTATAATATATGTGCACTGGATATATTTAATATATGTGCACTGGATATTTAATATATGTGCACTGGATATCTAATATATGTGCAATGGATATTTAAAATATGTGCACTGGATATATATAATATATGTGGACTGGATATATTTAATATATGTGGACTGGATATACTTAATATATGCGCACTGGATATTTAATATATGTGCACTGGATATTTAATATATGTGCACTGTATATATATAATATATGTGCAGTGGATATTTAATATATGTGCACTGGATATCTAATATATGTGCACTGGATATATATAATATATGTGCACTGGATATATTTAATATATGTGCACTGGATATTTAATATATGTGCACTGGATATTTAATATATGTGCAGTGGATATTTAATATATGTGCACTGGATATCTAATATATGTGCACTGGATATTTAATATATGTGCACTGGATATCTAATATATGTGCACTGGATATTTAATATATGTGCACTGGATATCTAATATATGTGCACTGGATATTTAATATATGTGCACTGGATATATATAATATATGTGCACTGGATAATTAATATATGTGCACTGGATATTTAATATATGTGCACTGGATATTTTATATTTGTGCACTGGATATACATAATATATGTGCACTGGATTTTTAATATATGTGCACTGGATATTTAATATATATATGCACTAAATATATTTAATATATGTGCACTGGATATCTAATATATGTGCACTGGATATTTAATATATGTGCACTGGTTATAGATGATATATGTGCCCTGGATATTTAATATATGTGCACTGGATATATATAATATATATGCACTGGATATTTAATATATGTGGACTGGATATCTAATATATGTGCACTGGATATTTAATATATGTGCACTGGTTATAGATGATACATGTGCCCTGGATATTTAATATATGTGCACTGGATATATATAATATATATGCACTGGATATTTAATATATGTGGACTGGATATCCAATATATGTGCACTGGATATTATATATATGTGCACTGGACATACATAATATATGTGCACTGGATATTTAATATATGTGCACTGGTTATAGATGATATATGTGCCCTGGATATTTAATATATGTGCAATGGATATATATAATATGTGTGGACTGGATATATTTAATATATGTGGACTGGAAATCTAATATATGTGCACTGGATATTTTATATATGTGCACTGCATATAAATAATATATGTGCACTGGATATTTAATGTATGTGCACTGGATATATTTAATATATGTGCACTGGATATCTAATATATGTGCACTGGATATTTAAAATATGTGCACTGGATATATATGATATATGTGCACTAGATATTTAATATATGTGTACTGGATATTTTATATATGTACACTGGATATATTTAAAATATGTGCACTGGATATTTAATATATGTGCACTGGATATTTAATATATGTGCACTGGATATTTAATATATGTGCACTGGATATATTTAATATATGTGCACTGGATATCTAATATATGTGCACTGGATATATATAATATATGTGCACTGGATATTTAATATATGTGCACTGGATATATATAATATATGTGCACTGGATATTTAATATATGTGCACTGGATATCTAATATGTGTGCACTGGATACTTAATATATGAGCACTGGATATTTAATATATGTGCACTGGATATATTTAATATATGTGCACTGGATATCTAATATATGTGCACTGGATAATTAATATATGTGCACTGGATATATATGATATATGTGCACTGGATATTTAATATATGTGCACTGGATATCTAATATGTATGCACTGGATATTTAATATATGTGCACTGGATATATATAATATATGTGCACTGGATATATAATATATGTGCACTGGATATTTAATATATGTGCACTAGATATTTAATATATGTGCACTGGATATTTAATATATGTGCACTAGATATTTAATATATGTGCACTGGATATCTAATATAAGTGCACTGGATATTTAATATATGTGCACTGGATATTTAATATATGTGCACTGGATATCTAATATATGTGCACTGGATATATATGATATATGTGCACTGGATATTTAATATATGTGCTCTGGATATTTAAAATATTTGTGCACTGGATATTTAATATATGTGCACTGGATATATAATATATGTGCACTGGATATTTAATATATGTGCACTGGATATATAATATATGTGCACTGGATATTTAATATATGTACACTGGATCTATAATATATGTGCATTGGATATATAAAATATGTGCACTGGATATATTCCTAATATATGTGCACTGGATATATATAATATATGTTCACTGGATATATATAATATATGTGCACTGGATATATAATATATGTGCACTGAATATTTAATATATGAGCACTGGATATATAATATATGTGCACTGGATATTTATAATATATGTGCACTGGATATAAATAATAAATGTGCACTGGATCTATAATATATGTGCACTGGATATACAATATATATGTGCACTGGATATATTTAATATATGTGCACTGGATATTTAATATATGTGCACTGGATATATATAATATATGTGCACTGGATATTTAATATATGTGCACTGGATATATAATATATGTGCACTGGATATTTAATATATTTGCACTGGATATATATAATATATGTGCACTGGATATATAATATATGTGCACTGCATATAAATAATATATGTGCACTGGATCTATAATATATGTGCACTAAATATATAATATATATGTGCACTGGATATATTTAATATATGTGCACTGGATATATAATATATGTGCGCTGGATATATATAATATATGTGCACTGGATATATTTAATATGTGTGCACTGGATATTTAATATATGTGCACTGGATATTTAATATATGTGCACTATATATATTTAATATATGTGCACTGGATATTTAATATATGTGCACTGGATATATAATTTATATGCACTGGATATATTTAATATATGTGCACTGGATCTATAACATATGTGCACTGGATATATATACTATATGTGCACTGGATATATTTAATATATGTGCACTGGATATCTAATATATGTGCACTGGATAATTAATATATGTGCACTGGATATACATAATATATGTGCAGTGGATATTTAATATATGTGCACTGAAAATTTAATATATGAGCACTGGATATATTTAATATATGTGCACTGGATATTTAATATATGTGCACTGGATATCTAATATATGTTCACTGGATATCTAATATATGCGCACTGGATATATATAATATAGGTGCACTGGATATTTAATATATGTGCACTGGATATATATAATATATGTGCACTGGATATGTAATATATGTGCACTGGATATTTAAAATATGTGCACTGGATATATATAATATATGTGCACAGGATATTTAATATATGTGCACTGGATCCATAATATATGTGCACTGGATATATATAATATATGTGCACTGGATATGTTTAATATATGTGCACTGGATTTATATAATATATGTGCACTGGATATATATAATATATGTGCACTGGATATTTAATATATGTTCACTGGATATCGAATATGTGTGCACTGGATACTTAATATATGTGCACTGGATATTTAATATATGTGCACTGGATATATTTAATATATGTGCACTGGATATCTAATATATGTGCACTGGATAATTAATATATGTGCACTGGATATATATGATATATGTGCACTGGATATTTAATATATGTGCACTGGATATATATAATATATGTGCACTTGATATATAATATATGTGCACTGGATATTTAATATATGTGCACTAGATATTTAATATACGTGCACTGGATATCTAATATATGTGCACTGGATATCTAATATGTGTGCACTGGATATTTAATATATGTGCACTGGATATATATAATATATGTGCACTGGATATATTTAATATATGTGCACTGGATATTTAATATATGTGCACTGGATATCTAATATATGTGCACTGGATATTTAATATATGTGCACTGGATATCTAATATATGTGCACTGGATATTTAATATATGTGCACTGGATATATATAATATATGTGGACTGGATATATTTAATATATGTGGACTGGATATACTAAATATATGCGCACTGTATATTTAATATATGTGCAGTGGATATTTAATATATGTGCACTGTATATATATATAATATATGTGCAGTGGATATTTAATATATGTGCACTGGATATCTAATATATGTGCACTGGATATATATAATATATGTGCACTGGATATATTTAATATATGTGCACTGGATATTTAATATATGTGCACTGGATACTTAATATATGTGCAGTGGATATTTAATATATGTGCACTGGATATCTAATATATGTGCACTGGATATTTAATATATGTGCACTGGATATCTAATATATGTGCACTGGATATTTAATATATGTGCACTGGATATCTAATATATGTGCACTGGATATTTAATATATGTGCACTGGATATATTTAATATATGTGCACTAAATATATTTAATATATGTGCATTGGATATTTAATATATGTGCACTGATATTTAATATATGTGCACTGTATATATATAATATATGTGCACTGGATATATTTAATATATGTGCACTGGATATTTAATATATGTGCACTGGATATCTAATATGTGTTTACTGGATATTTAATATATGTGCACTGGATATTTAATATATGTGCACTGGATATATTTAATATATGTGCACTGGATATCTAATATATGTGCACTGGATATGTTTAATATATGTGCACTGGATATATAATATATGTGCACAGGATATTTAATATATGTGCACTGGATATATATAATATATGTGCACTGGATATTTAATATATGTGCACTGGATATCTAATATGTGTGCACTGGATACTTAATATATGTGCACTGGATATATTTAATATATGTGCACTGGATATTTAATATATGTGCATTGGATATATTTAATATATGTGCACTGGATATCTAATATATGTGCACTGGATAATTAATATATGTGCACTGGATATATATGATATATGTGCACTGGATATTTAATATATGTGCACTGGATATCTAATATGTGTGCACTGGATATTTAATATATGTGCACTGGATATACATAATATATGTGCACTGGATATATTTAATATATGTGCACTGGATATTTAATATATGTGCACTGGATATCTAATATATGTGCAATGGATATTTAAAATATGTGCACTGGATATATATAATATATGTGGACTGGATATATTTAATATATGTGGACTGGATATACTTAATATATGCGCACTGGATATTTAATATATGTGCACTGGATATTTAATATATGTGCACTGTATATATATAATATATGTGCAGTGGATATTTAATATATGTGCACTGGATATCTAATATATGTGCACTGGATATATATAATATATGTGCACTGGATATATTTAATATATGTGCACTGGATATTTAATATATGTGCACTGGATATTTAATATATGTGCAGTGGATATTTAATATATGTGCACTGGATATCTAATATATGTGCACTGGATATTTAATATATGTGCACTGGATATCTAATATATGTGCACTGGATATTTAATATATGTGCACTGGATATCTAATATATGTGCACTGGATATTTAATATATGTGCACTGGATATATATAATATATGTGCACTGGATATCTAATATGTGTGCACTGGATATTTAATATATGTGCACTGGATATTTAATATATGTGCACTGGATATATTTAATATATGTGCACTGGATATCTAATATATGTGCACTGGATAATTAATATATGTGCACTGGATATTTAATATATGTGCACTGGATATTTTATATTTGTGCACTGGATATACATAATATATGTGCACTGGATTTTTAATATATGTGCACTGGATATTTAATATATATATGCACTAAATATATTTAATATATGTGCACTGGATATCTAATATATGTGCACTGGATATTTAATATATGTGCACTGGTTATAGATGATATATGTGCCCTGGATATTTAATATATGTGCACTGGATATATATAATATATATGCACTGGATATTTAATATATGTGGACTGGATATCTAATATATGTGCACTGGATATTTAATATATGTGCACTGGTTATAGATGATACATGTGCCCTGGATATTTAATATATGTGCACTGGATATATATAATATATATGCACTGGATATTTAATATATGTGGACTGGATATCCAATATATGTGCACTGGATATTATATATATGTGCACTGGACATACATAATATATGTGCACTGGATATTTAATATATGTGCACTGGTTATAGATGATATATGTGCCCTGGATATTTAATATATGTGCAATGGATATATATAATATGTGTGGACTGGATATATTTAATATATGTGGACTGGAAATCTAATATATGTGCACTGGATATTTTATATATGTGCACTGCATATAAATAATATATGTGCACTGGATATTTAATGTATGTGCACTGGATATATTTAATATATGTGCACTGGATATCTAATATATGTGCACTGGATATTTAAAATATGTGCACTGGATATATATGATATATGTGCACTAGATATTTAATATATGTGCACTGGATATTTAATATGTGTGCACTGGATATATATAGTATATGTGGACTGGATATATTTAATATATGTGGTCTGGATATATTTAATATATGCGCACTGGATATTTAATATATGTGCACTGGATATGTAATATATGTGCACTGGATATTTAATATATGTGCACTGGATATATATAATATATGTGCACTGGATATTTAATATAAGTGCACTGGATATATTTAATACATGTGCACTGGATATCTAATATATGTGCACTGGATATTTAAAATATGTGCACTGGATCTATAATATATGTGCACTGGATATGTAATATATGTGCACTGGATATTTAATATATGTGCACTGGATATATATAATATATGTGCACTGGATATTTAATATAAGTGCACTGGATATATTTAATATATGTGCACTGGATATCTAATATATGTGCACTGGATATTTAATATATGTGCAATGGTTATATATAATATATGTGCACTGGATATATATCTATAATATATGTGCACTGGATATATTTAATATATGTGCACTGGATATTTAATATATGTGCACTGGATATATTTAATATATGTGCACTGGATATATAATATATGTGCACTGGTTATTTAATATATGTGCACTGGATAAATTTAATATATGTGCACTGGATATTTAATATATGTGCACTGGATATATTTAATATATGTGCACTGGATATATAATATATGTGCACTGGTTATTTAATATATGTGCACTGGATAAATTTAATATATGTGCACTGGATATTTAATATGTGTGCACTGGATTTCTAATATATGTGCACTGGATATTTAATATATGTGCACTGGATATATTTAATATATGTGCACTGGATAAATAATATATGTGCACTGGATATTTAATATCTGTGCACTGGATATATATATATTTGGACTGGAAATATTGGACTGGATATATTTAATATATGCGCACTGGATATTTAATATATGTGCACTGGATATATTCAATATATGTGCACTGGATATGTAATATATGTGCACTGGATATTTAAAATATGTGCACTGGATATCTATAATATATGTGCACAGGATATTTAATATATGTGCACTGGATCCATAATATATGTGCACTGGATATATATAATATATGTGCACTGGATATGTTTAATATATGTGCACTGGATATATATAATATATGTGCACTGGATATTTAATATATGTGCACTGGATATATATAATATATGTGCACTGGATATTTAATATATGTGCACTGGAAATCTAATATATGTGCACTGGATATTTAATATATGTGCACTGGATATATTTAATATATGTGCACTTGATATCTAATATATGTGCACTGGATAATTAATATATGTGCACTGGATATATATAATATATGTGCACTGGATATATTTATAATATTTGCACTGGATATTTAATATATGTGCACTGGATATTTAATATATGTGCAGTGGATATTTAATATATGTGCACTGGATATCTAATATATGTGCACTGGATATTTAATATATGTGCACTGGATATCTAATATATGTGCACTGGATACTTAATATATGTGCACTGGATATATATAATATATATGCCCTGGATATATTTAATATATGTGCACTAAATATATTTAATATATGTGCATTGGATATTTAATATATGTGCACTGATATTTAATATATGTGCACTGTATATATATAATATATGTGCACTGGATATATTTAATATATGTGCACTGGATATTTAATATATGTGCACTGGATATCTAATATGTGTTTACTGGATATTTAATATATGTGCACTGGATATTTAATATATGTGCACTGGATATATTTAATATATGTGCACTGGATATCTAATATATGTGCACTGGATATGTTTAATATATGTGCACTGGATATATATAATATATGTGCACTGGATATTTAATATATGTGCACTGGATATATATAATATATGTGCACTGGATATTTAATATATGTGCACTGGATATCTAATATGTGTGCACTGGATACTTAATATATGTGCACTGGATATATTTAATATATGTGCACTGGATATTTAATATATGTGCACTGGATATTTAATATATGTGCACTGGATATATTTAATATATGTGCACTGGATATTTAATATATGTGCACTGGATATCTAATATGTCTGCACTGGATATTTAATATATGTGCACTGGATATTTAATATATGTGCACTGGATATATTTAATATATGTGCACTTGATATCTAATATATGTGCACTGGATAATTAATATATGTGCACTGGAAATATATGATATATGTGCACTGGATATTTAATATATGTGCACTGGATATCTAATATGTGTGCACTGGATATTTAATATATGTGCACTGGATATATATAATATATGTGCACTGGATATTTTTAATATATGTGCACTGGATATTTAATATATGTGCACTGGATATCTAATATATGTGCACTGGATATTCAATATATGTGCACTGGAAATATATAATATATGTGGACTGGATATATTTAATATATGTGGACTGGATATATTTAATATATGCGCACTGGATATTTAATATATGTGCACTGAATATATATAAAATATGCGCACTGGATATTTAATATATGTGCACAGGATATATATGATATATGTGCACTGGATATTTAATATTTGTGCACTGGATATTTAATATATGTGCAATGGATATATATATATAATATGTGTGGACTGGATATACTTAATATATGTGGACTGGATATATTTAATATATGTGCACTGGATATTTAGTATATGTGCACTGGATATTTAAAATATGTGCACTGGATATCTAATATATGTGCACTGGATATTTAATGTATGTGCACTGAATATAAATAATATATGTGCACTGGATCTAAAACATATGTGCACTGGATATATATACTATATGTGCACTGGATGTATTTAACATATGTGCACTGGATATATAATATATGTGAACTGGATATTTAGTATATGTGCACTGGATATATATATAATATATGTGCACAGGATATATATAATATATGTGCACTGGATATATTTAATATATGTGCACTGGATATCTAATATATGTGCACTGGATATATATATAATACATGTGCACTGGATATTTAATATATATGTGCACTGGATATGTAATATATGTGCACTGGATATCTAATATATGTGCACTGGATATTTAATATATGTGCACTGGATATCTAATATATGTTCACTGGATATTTAATATATGTGCACGGGATATATTTAATATATGTGCACTGTATATCTAATATATGTGCACTGGATATTTAATATATGTGCACAGGATATCTAATATATGTGCACTGGATATTTAATATATGTGCACTGGATATATTTAATATATGTGCCCTGGATATCTAATATGTGTGCACTGGATATTTAATATATGTGCACTGTTGTATATATATAATATATGTGCACTGGATATTTAATGTATGTGCACTGGATATAAATAATATAAGTGCACTGTATCTATAACATATGTGCACTGGATATATATACTATTTGTGCACTGGATATATTTAATTTATGTGCACTGGATATTTAATATATAAGCACTGGATATCTAATATATGTGCACTGGATATTTAATATATGTGCACTGGATATCTAATATATGTGCACTGGATATTTAATATATGTGCACTGGATATCTAATATATGTGCACTGGATATTTAATATATGTGCACTGGATATATATAATATATGTGCACTGGATATTTAATATATGTGCACTGGATATATATAATATATGTGCACTGGATATTTAATATATGTGCACTGGATATCTAATATGTGTGCACTGGATACTTAATATATGTGCACTGGATATTTAATATATGTGCACTGGATATATTTAATATATGTGCACTGGATATCTAATATATGTGCACTGGATAATTAATATATGTGCACTGGATATATATGATATATGTGCACTGGATATTTAATATATGTGCACTGGATATCTAATATGTATGCACTGGATATTTAATATATATGCACTGGATATTTAATATATGTGCACTGGATATATATAATATATGTGCACTGGATATATAATATATGTGCACTGGATATTTAATATATGTGCACTAGATATTTAATATATGTGCACTGGATATTTAATATATGTGCACTAGATATTTAATATATGTGCACTGGATATCTAATATATGTGCACTGGATATTTAATATATGTGCACTGGATATTTAATATATGTGCACTGGATATCTAATATATGTGCACTGGATATATATGATATATGTGCACTGGATATTTAATATATATGCACTGGATATCTAATATGTGTGCACTGGATATTTAATATATGTGCTCTGGATATTTAAAATATTTGTGCACTGGATATTTAATATATGTGCACTGGATATATAATATATGTGCACTGGATATATTCCTAATATATGTGCACTAGATATATATAATATATGTTCACTGGATATATATAACATATGTGCACTGGATATATAATATATGTGCACTGAATATTTAATATATGAGCACTGGATATATAATATATGTGCACTGGATATTTATAATATATGTGCACTGGATATAAATAATAAATGTGCACTGGATCTATAATATATGTGCACTGGATATATAATATATATGTGCACTGGATATATTTAATATATGTGCACTGGATATATTTAATATATGTGCACTGGATATATATAATATATGTGCACTGGATATTTAATATATGTGCACTGGATATATAATATATGTGCACTGGATATATAATATATGTGCACTGTATATAAATAATATATGTGCACTGGATCTATAATATATGTGCACTAAATATATAATATATATGTGCACTGGATATATTTAATATATGTGCACTGGATATATAATATATGTGCACTGGATATATATAATATATGTGCACTGGATATATTTAATATGTGTGTACTGGATATTTAATATATGTGCACTGGATATTTAATATATGTGCACTATATATATTTAATATATGTGCACTGGATATTTAATATATGTGCACTGGATATATAATTTATATGCACTGGATATATTTAATATATGTGCACTGGATATCTAATATATGTGCACTGGATAATTAATATATGTGCACTGGATATACATAATATATGTGCAGTGGATATTTAATATATGTGCACTGAATATTTAATATATGAGCACTGGATATATTTAATATATGTGCACTGGATATTTAATATATGTGCACTGGATATCTAATATATGTTCACTGGATATCTAATATATGCGCACTGGATATATATAATATAGGTGCACTGGATATTTAATATATGTGCACTGGATATATATAATAAATGTGCACTGGATATGTAATATATGTGCACTGGATATTTAAAATATGTGCACTGGATATATATAATATATGTGCACAGGATATTTAATATATGTGCACTGGATCCATAATATATGTGCACTGGATATATATAATATATGTGCACTGGATATGTTTAATATATGTGCACTGGATTTATATAATATATGTGCACTGGATATATATAATATATGTGCACTGGATATTTAATATATGTTCACTGGATATCGAATATGTGTGCACTGGATACTTAATATATGTGCACTGGATATTTAATATATGTGCACTGGATATATTTAATATTTGTGCACTGGATATCTAATATATGTGCACTGGATAATTAATATATGTGCACTGGATATATATGATATATGTGCACTGGATATTTAATATATGTGCACTGGATATATATAATATATGTGCACTTGATATATAATATATGTGCACTGGATATTTAATATACGTGCACTGGATATCTAATATGTGTGCACTGGATATTTAATATATGTGCACTGGATATATATAATATATGTGCACTGGATATATTTAATATATGTGCACTGGATATTTAATATATGTGCACTGGATATCTAATATATGTGCACTGGATATTTAATATATGTGCACTGGATATCTAATATATGTGCACTGGATATTTAATATATGTGCACTGGATATATATAATATATGTGGACTGGATATATTTAATATATGTGGACTGGATATACTAAATATATGCGCACTGGATATTTAATATATGTGCACTGGATATTTAATATATGTGCACTGTATATATATAATATATGTGCAGTGGATATTTAATATATGTGCACTGGATATCTAATATATGTGCACTGGATATATATAATATATGTGCACTGGATATATTTAATATATGTGCACTGGATATTTAATATATGTGCACTGGATACTTAATATGTGTGCAGTGGATATTTAATATATGTGCACTGGATATCTAATATATGTGCACTGGATATTTAATATATGTGCACTGGATATCTAATATATGTGCACTGGATATTTAATATATGTGCACTGGATATCTAATATATGTGCACTGGATATTTAATATATGTGCACTGGATATATATAATATATGTGCACTGGATATATTTAATATATGTGCACTAAATATATTTAATATATGTGCATTGGATATTTAATATATGTGCACTGATATTTAATATATGTGCACTTTATATATATAATATATGTGCACTGGATATATAATATATGTGCACTGGATATTTAATATATGTGCACTGGATATCTAATATGTGTGCACTGGATATTTAATATATGTGCACTGGATATTTAATATATGTGCACTGGATATCTAATATGTGTGCACTGGATATTTAATATATGTGCACTGGATATTTAATATATGTGCACTGGATATATTTAATATATGTGCACTGGATATCTAATATATGTGCACTGGATAATTAATATATGTGCACTGGATATTTAATATATGTGCACTGGATATTTTATATTTGTGCACTGGATATACATAATATATGTTCACTGGATTTTTAATATATGTGCACTGGATATTTAATATATATATATATGCACTGGATATATTTAATATATGTGCACTGGATATCTAATATATGTGCACTGGATATTTAATATATGTGCACTGGTTATAGATGATATATGTGCCCTGGATATTTAATATATGTGCACTGGATATATATAATATATATGCACTGGATATTTAATATATGTGGACTGGATATCTAATATATGTGCACTGGATATTTAATATATGTGCACTGGTTATAGATGATACATGAGCCCTGGATATTTAATATATGTGCACTGGATATATATAATATATATGCACTGGATATTTAATATATGTGGACTGGATATCTAATATATGTGCACTGGATATTATATATATGTGCACTGGACATACATAATATATGTGCACTGGATATTTAATATATGTGCACTGGTTATAGATGATATATGTGCCCTGGATATTTAATATATGTGCAATGGATATATATAATATGTGTGGACTGGATATATTTAATATATGTGGACTGGAAATCTAATATATGTGCACTGGATATTTTATATATGTGCACTGCATATAAATAATATATGTGCACTGGATATTTAATGTATGTGCACTGGATATATTTAATATATGTGCACTGGATATCTAATATATGTGCACTGGATATTTAAAATATGTGCACTGGATATATATGATATATGTGCACTAGATATTTAATATATGTGTACTGGATATTTTATATATGTACACTGGATATATTTAATATATGTGCACTGGATATTTAATATATGTGCACTGGATATTTAATATATGTGCACTGGATATTTAATATGTGTGCACTGGATATATATAGTATATGTGGACTGGATATATTTAATATATGTGGTCTGGATATATTTAATATATGCGCACTGGATATTTAATATATGTGCACTGGATATGTAATATATGTGCACTGGATATTTAATATATGTGCACTGGATATATATAATATATGTGCACTGGATATTTAATATAAGTGCACTGGATATATTTAATACATGTGCACTGGATATCTAATATATGTGCACTGGATATTTAAACTATGTGCACTGGATCTATAATATATGTGCACTGGATATTTAATATATGTGCACTGGATATTTAATATATGTGCACTGGATATATATAATATATGTGCACTGGATATTTAATATAAGTGCACTGAATATATTTAATATATGTGCACTGGATATCTAATATATGTGCACTGGATATTTAATATATGTGCAATGGTTATATATAATATATGTGCACTGGATATATATCTATAATATATGTGCACTGGATATATTTAATATATGTGCACTGGATATTTAATATATGTGCACTGGATATATTTAATATATGTGCACTGGATATATAATATATGTGCACTGGATATTTAATATATGTGCACTGGATAAATTTAATATATGTGCACTGGATATTTAATATGTGTGCACTGGATATCTAATATATGTGCACTGGATATTTAATATATGTGCACTGGATATATTTAATATATGTGCACTGGATAAATAATATATGTGCACTGGATATTTAATATCTGTGCACTGGATATATATATATTTGGACTGGAAATATTTAATATATGTGGACTGGATATATTTAATATATGCGCACTGGATATATTCAATATATGTGCACTGGATATGTAATATATGTGCACTGGATATTTAAAATATGTGCACTGGATATCTATAATATATGTGCACAGGATATTTAATATATGTGCACTGGATCCATAATATATGTGCACTGGATATATATAATATATGTGCACTGGATATGTTTAATATATGTGCACTGGATATATATAATATATGTGCACTGGATATTTAATATATGTGCACTGGATATATATAATATATGTGCACTTGATATTTAATATATGTGCACTGGATATCTAATATGTGTGCACTGGATACTTAATATATTTGCACTGGATATATTTAATATATGTGCACTGAATATTTAATATATGTGCACTGGATATATTTAATATATGTGCACTGGATATCTAATATATGTGCACTGGATAATTAATATATGTGCACTGGATATATATGATATATGTGCACTGGATATTTAATATATGTGCACTGGATATATATAATATATGTGCACTGGATATTTAATATATGTGCACTGGATATATATAATATATGTGCACTGGATATATTTAATATATGTGCACTAAATATATTTAATATATGTGCATTGGATATTTAATATATGTGCACTGATATTTAATATATGTGCACTGTATATATATAATATATGTGCACTGGATATATAATATATGTGCACAGGATATCTAATATGTGTGCACTGGATATTTAATATATGTGCACTGGATATTTAATATATGTGCACTGGATATATTTAATATATGTGCACTGGATATCTAATATATGTGCACTGGATAATTAATATATGTGCACTGGATATTTAATATATGTGCACTGAATATATATAATATGTGTGGACTGAATATATTTAATATATGTGGACTGGATATCTAATATATGTGCACTGGATATTTTATATTTGTGCACTGGATATACATAATATATGTGCACTGGATTTTTAATATATGTGCACTGGATATTTAATATATATATGCACTGGATATATTTAATATATGTGCACTGGATATCTAATATATGTGCACTGGATATTTAATATATGTGCACTGGTTATAGATGATATATGTGCCCTGGATATTTAATATATGTGCACTGGATATATATAATATATATGCACTGGATATTTAATATATGTGGACTGGATATCTAATATATGTGCACTGGATATTTAATATATGTGCACTGGATATACATAATATATGTGCACTGGATATTTAATATATGTGCACTGGTTATAGATGATATATGTGCCCTGGACATTTAATATATGTGCAATGGATATATATAATATGTGTGGACTGGATATATTTAATATATGTGGACTGGAAATCTAATATATGTGCACTGGATATTTTATATATGTGCACTGCATTTACAAAATATATGTGCACTGGATATTTAATGTATGTGCACTGGATATATTTAATATATGTGCACTGGATATCTAATATATGTGCACTGGATATTTAAAATATGTGCACTGGATATATATGATATATGTGCACTAGATATTTAATATATGTGCACTGGATATTTTATATATGTACACTGGATATATTTAATATATGTGCACTGGATATTTAATATATGTGCACTGGATATTTAATATATGTGCACTGGATATTTAATATGTGTGCACTGGATATATATAGTATATGTGGACTGGATATATTTAATATATGTGGTCTGGATATTTTTAATATATGCGCACTGGATATTTAATATATGTGCACTGGATATGTAATATATGTGCACTGGATATTTAATATATGTGCACTGGATATATATAATATATGTGCACTGGATATTTAATATAAGTGCACTGGATATATTTAATACATGTGCACTGGATATCTAATATATGTGCACTGGATATTTAAACTATGTGCACTGGATCTATAATATATGTGCACTGGATATGTAATATATGTGCACTGGATATTTAATATATGTGCACTGGATATATATAATATATGTGCACTGGATATTTAATATAAGTGCACTGAATATATTTAATATATGTGCACTGGATATCTAATATATGTGCACTGGATATTTAATATATGTGCAATGGTTATATATAATATATGTGCACTGGATATATATCTATAATATATGTGCACTGGATATATTTAATATATGTGCACTGGATATTTAATATATGTGCACTGGATATATTTAAAATATATGTGCACTGGATATATAATATATGTGCACTGGATATTTAATATATGTGCACTGGATAAATTTAATATATGTGCACTGGATATTTAATATGTGTGCACTGGATATCTAATATATGTGCACTGGATATTTAATATATGTGCACTGGATATATTTAATATATGTGCACTGGATAAATAATATATGTGCACTGGATATTTAATATCTGTGCACTGGATATATATATATTTGGACTGGAAATATTTAATATATGTGGACTGGATATATTTAATATATGCGCACTGGATATTTAATATATGTGCACTGGATATATTCAATATATGTGCACTGGATATGTAATATATGTGCACTGGATATTTAAAATATGTGCACTGGATATCTATAATATATGTGCACAGGATATTTAATATATGTGCACTGGATCCATAATATATGTGCACTGGATATATATAATATATGTGCACTGGATATGTTTAATATATGTGCACTGGATATATATAATATATGTGCACTGGATATTTAATATATGTGCACTGGATATATATAATATATGTGCACTGGATATTTAATATATGTGCACTGGATATCTAATATGTGTGCACTGGATACTTAATATATTTGCACTGGATATATTTAATATATGTGCACTGAATATTTAATATATGTGCACTGGATATATTTAATATATGTGCACTGGATATCTAATATATGTGCACTGGATAATTAATATATGTGCACTGGATATATATGATATATGTGCACTGGATATTTAATATATGTGCACTGGATATATATAATATATGTGCACTGGATATATTTAATATATGTGCACTGGATATTTAATATATGTGCACTGGATATATATAATATATGTGCACTGGATATATTTAATATATGTGCACTAAATATATTTAATATATGTGCATTGGATATTTAATATATGTGCACTGATATTTAATATATGTGCACTGTATATATATAATATATGTGCACTGGATATATAATATATGTGCACTGGATATCTAATATGTGTGCACTGGATATTTAATATATGTGCACTGGATATTTAATATATGTGCACTGGATATATTTAATATATGTGCACTGAATATATATAATATGTGTGGACTGAATATATTTAATATATGTGGACTGGATATCTAATATATGTGCACTGGATATTTTATATTTGTGCACTGGATATACATAATATATGTGCACTGGATTTTTAATATATGTGCACTGGATATTTAATATATATATGCACTGGATATATTTAATATATGTGCACTGGATATCTAATATATGTGCACTGGATATTTAATATATGTGCACTGGTTATAGATGATATATGTGCCCTGGATATTTAATATATGTGCACTGGATATATATAATATATATGCACTGGATATTTAATATATGTGGACTGGATATCTAATATATGTGCACTGGATATTTAATATATGTGCACTGGATATACATAATATATGTGCACTGGATATTTAATATATGTGCACTGGTTATAGATGATATATGTGCCCTGGACATTTAATATATGTGCAATGGATATATATAATATGTGTGGACTGGATATATTTAATATATGTGGACTGGAAATCTAATATATGTGCACTGGATATTTTATATATGTGCACTGCATTTACAAAATATATGTGCACTGGATATTTAATGTATGTGCACTGGATATATTTAATATATGTGCACTGGATATCTAATATATGTGCACTGGATATTTAAAATATGTGCACTGGATATATATGATATATGTGCACTAGATATTTAATATATGTGCACTGGATATTTTATATATGTACACTGGATATATTTAATATATGTGCACTGGATATTTAATATATGTGCACTGGATATTTAATATATGTGCACTGGATATTTAATATGTGTGCACTGGATATATATAGTATATGTGGACTGGATATATTTAATATATGTGGTCTGGATATTTTTAATATATGCGCACTGGATATTTAATATATGTGCACTGGATATGTAATATATGTGCACTGGATATTTAATATATGTGCACTGGATATATATAATATATGTGCACTGGATATTTAATATATGTGCACTGGATATATATAATATATGTGCACTGGATATTTAATATAAGTGCACTGGATATATTTAATACATGTGCACTGGATATCTAATATATGTGCACTGGATATTTAATATATGTGCACTGGATCTATAATATATGTGCACTGGATATGTAATATATGTGCACTGGATATTTAATATATGTGCACTGCATATATTTAATATATGTGCACTGGATATCTAATATATGTGCACTGGATATTTAATATATGTGCACTGGTTATATATAATATATGTGCACTGGATATATATCTATAATATATGTGCACTGGATATATTTAATATATGTGCACTGGATATATATATATAATATATGTGCACTGGATATTTAATATATGTGCACTGGATATATATAATATATGTGCACTGGATATTTAATATATGTGCACTAGATATAAATAATATATGAGCACTGGATATTTAATATATGTGCACTGTACATATATATAATATATGTGCACTGGATATTTAATGTATGTGAACTGGATATAAATAATAAAAGTGCACTGGATATATAATATATGTGCACTGGATATATTTAATATATGTGCACTGGATATATAATATATGTGCACTGGATATTTAATATATGTGCACTGGATAAATTTAATATATGTGCACTGGATATTTAATATGTGTGCACTGGATATCTAATATATGTGCACTGGATATTTAATATATGTGCACTGGATATATTTAATATATGTGCACTGGATAAATAATATATGTGCACTGGATATTTAATATCTGTGCACTGGATATATATGATATATTTGGACTGGAAATATTTAATATATGTGGACTG
Source organism: Leptodactylus fuscus (assembly GCF_031893055.1). Classification (NCBI taxonomy): domain Eukaryota; kingdom Metazoa; phylum Chordata; class Amphibia; order Anura; family Leptodactylidae; genus Leptodactylus; species Leptodactylus fuscus. The sequence goes on from NW_027440202.1 coordinate 1,712,351, forward strand.
GATATATTTAATATATGCGCACTGGTTATTTAATATATGTGCACTGGATATATTCAATATATGTGCACTGGATATGTAATATATGTGCACTGGATATTTAAATTATGTGCACTGGATATATATAATATATGTGCACAGGATATTTAATGTATGTGCACTGGATCCATAATATATGTGCACTGGATATATATAATATATGTGCACTGGATATGTTTAATATATGTGCACTGGATATATATAATATATGTGCACTGGATATTTAATATATGTGCACTGGATATATATAATATATGTGCACTGGATATTTAATATATGTGCACCGGATATCTAATATGTGTGCACTGGATACTTAATATATGTGCACTGGATATATTTAATATATGTGCACTGGATATTTAATATATGTGCACTGGATAGATTTAATATATGTGCACTGGATATATATGATATATGTGCACTGGATATTTAATATATGTGCACTGGATATCTAATATGTGTGCACTGGATATTTAATATATGTGCACTGGATATATATAATATATGTGCACTGGATATATTTAATATATGTGCACTGGATATTTAATATATGTGCACTGGATATTTAATATATGTGCACTGGATATATATGATATATGTGCGCTGGATATTTAATATATGTGCACTGGATATCTAATATGTGTGCACTGGATATTTAATATATGTGCACTGGATATATATAATATATGTGCACTGGATATATTTAATATATGTGCACTGGATATTTAATATATGTGCACTGGATATCTAATATATGTGCACTGGATATTTAAAATATGTGCACTGGATATATATAATATATGTGGACTGGATATATTTAATATATGTGGACTGGATTTACTTAATATATGCGCACTGGATATATAATATATGTGCACTGGATATTTAATATATGTGCACTGTATATATATAATATATGTGCAGTGGATATTTAATATATGTGTACTGGATATCTAATATATGTGCACTGGATATATATAATATATGTGCACTGGATATATTTAATATATGTGCACTGGATATATTTAATATATGTGCACTGGATATTTAATATAAGTGCACTGGATATTTAATATATGTGCAGTGGATATTTAATATATGTGCACTGGATATATTTAATATATGTGCACTGGATATTTAATATATGTGCACTGGATATTTAATATATGTGCACTGGATATCTAATATATGTGCACTGGATATTTAATATATGTGCACTGGATATATATAATATATGTGCACTGGATATATTTAATATATGTGCACTAAATATATTTAATATATGTGCATTGGATATTTAATATATGTGCACTGATATTTAATATATGTGCACTGTATATATATAATATATGTGCACTGGATATATAATATATATGCACTGGATATTTAATATATGTGCACTGGATATCTAATATGTGTGCACTGGATATTTAATATATGTGCACTGGATATTTAATATATGTGCACTGGATATATTTAATATATGTGCACTGGATATCTAATATATGTGCACTGGATAATTAATATATGTGCACTGGATATTTAATATATGTGCACTGAATATATATAATATGTGTGGACTGAATATATTTAATATATATGGACTGGATATCTAATATATGTGCACTGGATATTTTATATTTGTGCACTGGATATACATAATATATGTGCACTGGATTTTTAATATATGTGCACTGGATATTTAATATATATATGCACTGGATATATTTAATATATGTGCACTGGATATCTAATATATGTGCACTGGATATTTAATATATGTGCACTGGTTATAGATGATATATGTGCCCTGGATATTTAATATATGTGCACTGGATATATATAATATATATGCACTGGATATTTAATATATGTGGACTGGATATCTATTATATGTGCACTGGATATTTAATATATGTGCACTGGTTATAGATGATATATGTGCCCTGGATATTTAATAAATGTGCACTGGATATATATAATATATATGCACTGGATATTTAATATATGTGGACTGGATATCTAATATATGTGCACTGGATATTATATATATATGTGCACTGGATATACATAATATATGTGCACTGCTTATAGTTGATTTATGTGCCCTGGATATTTAATATATGTGCAATGGATATATATAATATGTGTGGACTGGATATATTTAATATATGTGGACTGGATATCTAATATATGTGCACTGGATATTATATATATGTGCACTGCATATACATAATATATGTGCACTGGATATTTAATGTATGTGCACTGGATATATTTAATATATGTGCACTGGATATCTAATATATGTGCACTGGATATTTAAAATATGTGCACTGGATATATATGATATATGTGCACTAGATATTTAATATATGTGCACTGGATATTTTATATATGTACACTGGATATATTTAATATATGTGCACTGGATATTTAATATATGTGCACTGGATATTTAATATATGTGCACTGGATATTTAATATGTGTGCACTGGATATATATAGTATATGTGGACTGGATATATTTAATATATGTGGTCTGGATATATTTAATATATGCGCACTGGATATTTAATATATGTGCACTGGATATGTAATATATGTGCACTGGATATTTAATATATGTGCACTGGATATATATAATATATGTGCACTGGATATTTAATATAAGTGCACTGGATATATTTAATACATGTGCACTGGATATCTAATATATGTGCACTGGATATTTAATATATGTGCACTGGATCTATAATATATGTGCACTTGATATGTAATATATGTGCACTGGATATTTAATATATGTGCACTGGATATATATAATATATGTGCGCTGGATATTTAATATAAGTGCACTGGATATTTTTAATATATGTGCACTGGATATCTAATATATGTGCACTGGATATTTAATATATGTGCACTGGATATATTTAATATATGTGCACTGGATATATATATAATATATGTGCACTGGATATTTAATATATGTGCACTGGATATATATAATATATGTTTACTGGATATTTAATATATGTGCACTAGATATAAATAATATATGAGCACTGGATATTTAATATATGTGCACTGTATATATATAATATATGTGCACTGGATATTTATTGTATGTGAACTGGATATAAATAATATAAGTGCACTGGATATTTAATATATGTGCACTGCATATATATATAATATATGTGCACTGGATATTTAATATATGTGCACTGGATATATTTAATATATGTGCACTGGATATATAATATATGTGCACTGGATATTTAATATATGTGCACTGGATAAATTTAATATATGTGCACTGGATATTTAATATGTGTGCACTGGATATCTAATATATGTGCACTGGATATTTAATATATGTGCACTGGATATATTTAATATATGTGCACTGGATAAATAATATATGTGCACTGGATATTTAATATCTCTGCACTGGATATATATGATATATTTGGACTGGAAATATTTAATATATGTGGACTGGATATATTTAATATATGCGCACTGGATATTTAATATATGTGCACTGGATATATTCAATATATGTGCACTGGATATGTAATATATGTGCACTGGATATTTAAAATATGTGCACTGGATATATATAATATATGTGCACAGGATATTTAATATATGTGCACTGGATCCATAATATATGTGCACTGGATATATATAATATATGTGCACTGGATATGTTTAATATATGTGCACTGGATATATATAATATATGTGCACTGGATATTTAATATATGTGCACTGGATATATATAATATATGTGCACTGGATATTTAATATATGTGCACTGGATATCTAATATGTGTGCACTGGATACTCTATATATGTGCACTGGATATTTTTAATATATGTGCACTGGATATTTAATATATGTGCACTGGATATATTTAATATATGTGCACTGGATATATATTATATGTGCACTGGATATTTAATATATGTGCACTGGATATCTAATATGTGTGCACTTAATATTTAATATATGTGCACTGGATATTTAATATATGTGCACTGGATATATTTAATATATGTGCACTGGATATCTAGTATACACTCACCGGCCACTTTATTAGGTACACCATGCTAGTAACGGGTTGGACCCCCTTTTGCCTTCAGAACTGCCTCAATTCTTCATGGCATAGATTCAACAAGGTGCTGGAAGCATTCCTCAGACATTTTGGTCCATATTGACATGATGGCATCACACAGTTGCCGCAGATTTGTTGTCTGCACATCCATGATGCGAATCTCCCGTTCCACCACATCCCAAAGATGCTCTATTGGATTGAGATCTGGTGACTGTGGAGGCCATTGGAGTACAGTGAACTTATTGTCATGTTCAAGAAACCAGTCTGAGATGATTCCAGCTTTATGACAAGGCGCATTATCCTGCTGAAAGTAGCCATCAGATGTTGGGTACATTGTGGTCATAAAGGGATGGACATGGTCAGCAACAATACTCAGGTAGGCTTTGGCGTTGCAACGATGCTCAATTGGTACCAAGGGGCCCAAAGAGTGCCAAGAAAATATTCCCCACACCATGACACCACCACCACCAGCCTGAACCGTTGATACAAGGCAGGATGGATCCATGCTTTCATGTTGTTGACGCCAAATTCTGACCCTACCATCCGAATGTCGCAGCAGAAATCGAGACTCATCAGACCAGGCAACGTTTTTCCAATCTTCAATTGTCCAATTTCGATGAGCTTGCGCAAATTGTAGCCTCAGTTTCCTGTTCTTAGCTGAAAGGAGTGGCACCCGGTGTGGTCTTCTGCTGCTGTAGCCCATCTGCCTCAAAGTTCGACGTACTGTGCATTCCGAGATGCTCTTCTGGCTACCTTGGTTGTAACGGGTGGCTATTTGAGTCACTGTTGCCTTTCTATCAGCTCGAACCAGTCTGGCCATTCTCCTCTGACCTCTGGCATCAACAACGCATTTCCGCCCACAGAACTGCCGCTCACTGGATGTTTTTTCTTTTTCAGACCATTCTCTGTAAACCCTAGAGATGGTTGTGCGTGAAAATCCCAGTAGATCAGCAGTTTCTGAAATACTCAGACCAGCCCTTCTGGCACCAACAACCATGCCACGTTCAAAGGCACTCAAATCACCTTTCTTCCCCATACTGATGCTCAGTTTGAACTGCAGGAGATTGTCTTGACCATGTCTACATGCCTAAATGTACTGAGTTGCCGCCATGTGATTGGCTGATTAGAAATTAAGTGTTAACGAGCAGTTGGACAGGTGTACCTAATAAAGTGGCCGGTGAGTGTATGTGCACTGGACAATTAGTATATGTGCACTGGATATTTAATATATGTGCACTGAATATATATAATATGTGTGGACTAAATATATTTAATATATGTGGACTGGATATCTAATATATGTGCACTGGATATTACATATTTGTGCACTGGATATACATAATATATGTGCACTGGATTTTTAATATATGTGCACTGGATATTTAACATATATGCACTGGATATATTTAATATATGTGCACTGGATATCTAATATATGTGCACTGGATATTTAATATATGTGCACTGGTTATAGATGATATATGTGCCCTGGATATTTAATATATGTGCACTGGATATATATAATATATATGCACTGGATATTTAATATATGTGGACTGGATATCTAATATATGTGCACTGGATATTTAATATATGTGCACTGGTTATAGATGATATATGTGCCCTGGATATTTAATATATGTGCACTGGATATATATAATATATATGCACTGGATATTTAATATATGTGGACTGGATATCTAATATATGTGCACTGGATATTATATATATGTGCACTGGATATACATAATATATGTGCACTGGATATTTAATATATGTGCACTGGTTATAGATGATATATGTGCCCTGGATATTTAATATATGTGCAATGGAAATATATAATATGTGTGGACTGGATATATTTAATATATGTGGACTGGATATCTAATATATGTGCACTGGATATTATATATATGTGCACTGCATATACATAATATATGTGCACTGGATATTTAATATATGTGCACTGGATATTTAATATATGTGCACTGGATAAATAATATATGTTCACTGGATATTTAATATCTGTGCACTGGAAATATATGATATATGTGGACTGGAAATATTTAATATATGTGGACTGGATATATTTAATATATGCGCACTGGATATTTAATATATGTGCACTGGATATATTCAATATATGTGCACTGGATATATTTAATATATGTGCACTGGATATGTAATATATGTGCACTGGATCTTTAAAATATGTTCACTGGATATATATAATACATGTGCACAGGATATTTAATATATGTGCACTGGATCCATAATATATGTGCACTGGATATATATAATATATGTGCACTGGATATGTTTAATATATGTGCACTGGATATATATAGTATATGTGCACTGGATATTTAATATATGTGCACTGGATATATTTAATATATGTGCACTGGATATTTAATATATGTGCACTGGATATCTAATATGTGTGCACTGGATATTTAATATATGTGCACTGGATATATTTAATATATGTGCACTTGATATCTAATATATGTGCACTGGATAATTAATATATGTGCACTGGATATATATGATATATGTGCACTGGATATTTAATATATGTGCACTGGATATCTAATATGTGTGCACTGGATATTTAATATATGTGCACTGGATATATATAATATATGTGCACTGGATATATTTAATATATGTGCACTGGATATTTAATATATGTGCACTGGATATCTAATATATGTGCACTGGATATTTAATATATGTGCACTGGATATATATAATATATGTGGACTGGATAAATTTAATATATGTGGACTGGATATATTTAATATATGCGCACTGGATATTTAATATATGTGTACTGAATATATATAAAATATGCGCACTGGATATTTAATATATGTGCACAGGATATATATGATATATGTGCACTGGATATTTAATATTTGTGCACTGGATATTTAATATATGTGCAATGGATATATATATAATATGTGTGGACTGGATATATTTAATATATGTGGACTGGATATATTTAATATATGTGCACTGGATATTTAGTATATGTGGACTGGATATTTAATATATGTGCACTGGATATCTAGTATATGTGCACTGGATATTTAATGTATGTGCACTGGATCTATAACATATGTGCACTGGATATATATACTATATGTGCACTGGATGTATTTAACATGTGCACTGGATATATAATATATGTGAACTGGATATTTAGTATATGTGCACTGGATATATATATATATAATATATGTGCACAGGATATATATAATATATGTGCACTGGATATATTTAATATATGTGCACTGGATATCTAATATATGTGCACTGAGGGAGAAGCTGAACCTTGGTGGTGCGGACCATCACCTGTCCAACTGGATCCTAGACTACCTGACAAACCGCCCTCAGTATGTGAGAGTCCAGGACTGTGTGTCTGACGCTGTGATCTGTAGTACGGGGGCACCACAAGGTACAGTTCTTGCCCCATTCCTCTTCACACTGTACACTGCTGACTTCAGGCACAACTCATCCAGCTGTTACTTACAGAAGTACTCCGATGACTCTGCTATAGTCGGCCTTATCACTGATGGCGATGATAGGGAATACAGAGACTTAAACCGGGATTTTGTTGAATGGTGCCAGCAGAACCAGCTCAGGATTAATGCTGGGAAGACCAAGGAGATGGTGTTGGACTTTAGTAAACGGAGAGGTGCTCCGACCCCGGTGGAGATCCAAGGAACATGTATTGAGATAGTCAGGACCTATAAGTACCTGGGCGTGCTCCTCAATAATAAACTAGACTGGGCTGATCACCTGGAGGCGCTGCACAGAAAGGGCCACAGCAGACTCTACCTGCTCAGGAGGCTGAGGGCCTTCGGAGTCCAGGGGACACTTCTTAGGGCCTTCTTCAACTCTGTGGTTGCCTCAGCCATCTTTTTCGGTGTGGCCTGCTGGGGAAGCAGTATATCAACCAGGGACAGAAATAGACTTGACAGGCTGATCAGGAGGGCCAGCTCTGTCCTGGGGAGCCCCTTGGACCCAGTACAGGTGGTGGGTGACAGAAGGATACTGTCTGTGGTGACCTCCATGCGGGGGAACAAATCCCACCCCATGTATGGGACCCTGATGGGACTTGGCAGCACTGTAAGCGACCGTCTGCTTCACCCCAAGTGTGAGAAGGAGCGCTATCGCAGGTCCTTCCTTCCAACCGCGACCAGGCTGTATAATCTACATCAGACCAAACGAAGAGCTCTCCGCACAGAGAACTAATGATTATGAGGATGATCATGAGGTCTTCCTCTTTCTCTTCTGTTTTTCCTTAGCTGCCATGGACTCCTAGTATATCTTCTCTTCTCAGCTTATCTGTGTCTACGTCTGTAACATATTACTCTGTATTATCCTGTATCTGTATTACTATGCTGCTGTAACACGCTGAAATTTCCCCAAGGTGGGACTATTAAAGGATTATCTTATCTTATCTTATAATACATGCGCACTGGATATTTAATATATATGTGCACTGGATATGTAATATATGTGCACTGGATATCTAATATATGTGCACTGGATATTTAATATATGTGCACTGGATATCTAATATATGTGCACTGGATATTTAATATATGTGCACGGGATATATTTAATATATGTGCACTGTATATCTAATATATGTGCACTGGATATTTAATATATGTGCACTGGATATCTAATATATGTGCACTGGATATTTAATATATGTGCACTGGATATATTTAATATATGTGCCCTGGATATCTAATATGTGTGCACTGGATATTTAATATATGTGCACTGGATATATATAATATATGTGCACTGGATATTTAATATATGTGCACTGGATATTTAATATATGTGCACTGGATATCTAATATATGTGCACTGGATATTTAATATATGTGCACTGGATATATATGATATATGTGCACTGGATATTTAATATATGTGCACTGGATATTTTATATATGTGCACTGGATATATTTAATATATGTGCACTGGATATTTAATATATGTGCACTGGATATTTAATATATGTGCACTGGATATATATAGTATATGTGGATTGGATATATTTAATATATGCGCACTGGATATTTAATATATGTGCACTGGATATGTAATATATGTGCACTGGATACTTAATATATGTGCACTGGTTATATATAATATTTGTGCACTGGATATTTAATATAAATGCACTGGATATATTTAATATATGTGCACTGGATATCTAATATATGTGCACTGGATATTTAATATATGTGCACTGGATATCTAATATATGTGCACTGGATATTTAATATATGTGCACTGGATATCTAATATATGTGCACTGGATATTTAATATATGTGCACTGGATATTTAATATATGTGCACTGGATATATTTAACATATGTGCACTGGATATATAATATATGTGCACTGGATATTTAGTATATGTGCACTGGATATATATATAATATATGTGCACTGGATATATTTAATATACGTGCACTGGATATTTAATATATGTGCACTGGATATATATGATATATGTGGACTAGATATTTAATATAAGTTCACTGGATATTTTATATATGTGCACTGGATATATTTAATATATGTGCACTGGATATTTAATATATGTGCACTGGATATTTAATATATGTGCACTGGATATTTAATATATGTGCACTGGATATTTAATATATGTGCACTGGATATATATAGTATATGTGGACTGGATATATTTAATATATGTGGACTGGATATATTTAATATATGTGCACTGGATATATATAGTATATGTGGACTGGATATATTTAATATATGTGGACTGGATATATTTAATATATGCGCAGTGGATATTTAATATATGTGCACTGGATATGTAATATATGTGCACTGGATATTTAATATATGTGCACTGGATATATATAATATATGTGCACTGGATATTTAATATAAGTGCACTGGATATATTTAATATATGTGCACTGGATATCTAATATATGTGCACTGGATATTTAATATATGTGCACTGATTCTATAATATATGTGCACTGGATATGTAATATATGTGCACTGGATATTTAATATATGTGCACTGGATATATATAATATATGTGCACTGGATATTTAATATAAGTGCACTGGATATATTTAATATATGTGCACTGGATATCTAATATATGTGCACTGGATATTTAATATATGTGCACTGGAACTATAATATATGTGCACTGGATATATATATAATATATGTGCACTGGATATATATCTATAATATATGCGCACTGGATATATTTAATACATGTGCACTGGATATATATATAATATATGTGCACTGGATATTTAATATATGTGCACTGTATATATGTAATATATGTGCACTGGATATTTAATGTATGTGCACTGGATATATATAATATAAGTGCACTGGATATTTAATATATGTGCACTGCATATATATAATATATGTGCACTGGATATTTAATATATGTGCATTGGATATATTTAATATATGTGCACTGGATATATAATATATGTGCACTGCATATTTAATATATGTGCACTGGATAAATTTAATATATGTGCACTGGATATTTAATTTTTTTGCACTGGATATCTAATATATGTGCACTGGATATTTAATATATGTGCACTGGATATATTTAGTATATGTGCACTGGATAAATAATATATGTGCACTGGATATTTAATATCTGTGCACTGGATATGTATGATATATTTGGACTGGAAATATTTAATATATGTGGACTGGATATATTTAATATATGCGCACTGGATATATAATATATGTGCACTGGATATATTCAATATATGTGCACTGGATATGTAATATATGTGCACTGGATATTTAAAATATGTGCACTGGATATATATAATATATGTGCACAGGATATTTAATATATGTGCACTGGATCCATATTATATGTGCACTGGATATATATAATATATGTTCACTGGATATGTTTAATATATGTGCACTGGATATATATAATATATGTGCACTGGATATTTAATATATGTGCACTGGATATATATAATATATGTGCACTGGATATTTAATATATGTGCACTGGATATCTAATATGTGTGCACTGGATACTTAATATATTTGCACTGGATATTTAATATATGTGCACTGGATATATTTAATATATGTGCACTGGATATCTAATATATGTGCACTGGATAATTAATATATGTGCACTGGATATATATGATATATGTGCACTGGATATTTAATATATGTGCACTGGATATCTAATATGTGTGCAATGGATATTTATTATATATGTGCACTGGATATATATAATATATGTGCACTTGATATATTTAATATATGTGCACTGGATATTTAATATATGTGAACTGGATATCTAATATATGTGCACTGGATATTTAATATATGTGCACTGGATATATATAATATATGTGGACTGGATATACTTAATACATGCGCACTGGATATTTAATATATGTGCACTGGATATTTAATATATGTGCACTGTATATATATAATATATGTGCAGTGGATATTTAATATATGTGCACTGGATATCTAATATATGTGCACTGGATATATATAATATATGTGCACTGGATATATTGAATATATGTGCACTGGATATTTAATATATGTGCACTGGATATTTAATATATGTGCAGTGGATATTTAATATATGTGCACTGGATATATATAGTATGTGTGGACTGGATATATTTAATATATGTGGACTGGATATATTTAATATATGTGCACTGGATATTTAGTATATGTGCACTGGATATTTAATATATGTGCACTGGATATCTAATATATGTGCACTGGATATTTAATGTATGTGCACTGGATATAAATAATATATGTGCACTGGATCTATAACATATGTGCACTGGATATATATACTATATGTGCACTGGATATATTTAACATATGTGCACTGGATATATAATATATGTGAACTGGACATTTAGTATATGTGCACTGGATATATATATATAATATATGTGCACAGGATATATATAATATATGTGCACTAAATATATATTTAATATATGTGCACTGGATATCTAATATATGTGCACTGGATATATATAATACATGCACACTGGATATTTAATATATATGTGCACTGGATATGTAATATATGTGCACTGGATATCTAATATATGTGCACTGGATATTTAATATATGTGCACTGGATATCTACTATATGTGCACTGGATTTTTAATATATGTGCACTGGATATATTTAAAATATGTGCACTGTATATCTAATATATGTGCACTGGATATTTAATATATGTGCACTGGATATCTAATATATGTGCACTGGATATTTAATATATGTGCACTGGATATATTTAATATAAACAACATGGAAAGAGACGTGAAGTCCAGCGAAATCCTTATTGATAAAAATTGTTCACTTTATTTAATCCATGATAAAAAATACATGCATCTCCATATATAGTGCGTGGCTCAAGGCGTATGGATGACTGAGACCACAGCAGATGTCAGTGACAGACTTAGACTGACCAGCTGGTCAGTCTAAGTCTGTCACTGACATCTGCTGTGGTCTCAGTCATCCATACGCCTTGAGCCACGCACTATATATGGAGATGCATGTATTTTTTATCATGGATTAAATAAAGTGAACAATTTTTATCAATAAGGATTTCGCTGGACTTCACGTCTCTTTCCATGTTGTTTGTATCTGTGTTCCAAGCCGGAGGAACCAAGAAGTCTCGCTGCGATTTTCTTATACGCCGTGAAGAGTGAGTGACCCATATATATATATATATATGTTTTTGGACATTGTATTTGAATTTGATATGAATATGCTCTTGGATGCTTAAGTTTATACCAAATTTTAGGCCAACTTGGGCTGTGATTTTTCAATTGCATTGACTATATTTAATATATGTGCCCTTGATATCTAATATGTGTGCACTGGATATATATAATACATGCACACTGGATATTTAATATATATGTGCACTGGATATGTAATATATGTGCACTGGATATCTACTATATGTGCACTGGATTTTTAATATATGTGCACTGGATATATTTAAAATATGTGCACTGTATATCTAATATATGTGCACTGGATATTTAATATATGTGGACTGGATATCTAATATATGTGCACTGGATATTTAATATATGTGCACTGGTTATAGATGATACATGTGCCCTGGATATTTAATAAATGTGCTCTGGATATATATAATATATATGCACTGGATATTTAATATATGTGGACTGGATATCCAATATATGTGCACTGGATATTATATATATGTGCACTGGACATACATAATATATGTGCACTGGATATTTAATATATGTGCACTGGTTATAGATGATATATGTGCCCTGGATATTTAATATATGTGCAATGGATATATATAATATGTGTGGACTGGATATATTTAATATATGTGGACTGGAAATCTAATATATGTGCACTGGATATTTTATATATGTGCACTGCATATAAATAATATATGTGCACTGGATATTTAATGTATGTGCACTGGATATATTTAATATATGTGCACTGGATATCTAATATATGTGCACTGGATATTTAAAATATGTGCACTGGATATATATGATATATGTGCACTAGATATTTAATATATGTGTACTGGATATTTTATATATGTACACTGGATATATTTAAAATATGTGCACTGGATATTTAATATATGTGCACTGGATATTTAATATATGTGCACTGGATATTTAATATGTGTGCACTGGATATATATAGTATATGTGGACTGGATATATTTAATATATGTGGTCTGGATATATTTAATATATGCGCACTGGATATTTAATATATGTGCACTGGATATGTAATATATGTGCACTGGATATTTAATATATGTGCACTGGATATATATAATATATGTGCACTGGATATTTAATATAAGTGCACTGGATATATTTAATACATGTGCACTGGATATCTAATATATGTGCACTGGATATTTAATATATGTGCACTGTATATATATAATATATGTGCAGTGGATATTTAATATATGTGCACTGGATATCTAATATATGTGCACTGGATATATATAATATATGTGCACTGGATATATTGAATATATGTGCACTGGATATTTAATATATGTGCACTGGATATTTAATATATGTGCAGTGGATATTTAATATATGTGCACTGGATATATATAGTATGTGTGGACTGGATATATTTAATATATGTGGACTGGATATATTTAATATATGTGCACTGGATATTTAGTATATGTGCACTGGATATTTAATATATGTGCACTGGATATCTAATATATGTGCACTGGATATTTAATGTATGTGCACTGGATATAAATAATATATGTGCACTGGATCTATAACATATGTGCACTGGATATATATACTATATGTGCACTGGATATATTTAACATATGTGCACTGGATATATAATATATGTGAACTGGACATTTAGTATATGTGCACTGGATATATATATATAATATATGTGCACAGGATATATATAATATATGTGCACTAAATATATATTTAATATATGTGCACTGGATATCTAATATATGTGCACTGGATATAAATAATACATGCACACTGGATATTTAATATATATGTGCACTGGATATGTAATATATGTGCACTGGATATCTAATATATGTGCACTGGATATTTAATATATGTGCACTGGATATCTACTATATGTGCACTGGATTTTTAATATATGTGCACTGGATATATTTAAAATATGTGCACTGTATATCTAATATATGTGCACTGGATATTTAATATATGTGCACTGGATATCTAATATATGTGCACTGGATATTTAATATATGTGCACTGGATATATTTAATATATGTGCCCTTGATATCTAATATGTGTGCACTGGATATATATAATACATGCACACTGGATATTTAATATATATGTGCACTGGATATGTAATATATGTGCACTGGATATCTACTATATGTGCACTGGATTTTTAATATATGTGCACTGGATATATTTAAAATATGTGCACTGTATATCTAATATATGTGCACTGGATATTTAATATATGTGGACTGGATATCTAATATATGTGCACTGGATATTTAATATATGTGCACTGGTTATAGATGATACATGTGCCCTGGATATTTAATATATGTGCTCTGGATATATATAATATATATGCACTGGATATTTAAAATATGTGGACTGGATATCCAATATATGTGCACTGGATATTATATATATGTGCACTGGACATACATAATATATGTGCACTGGATATTTAATATATGTGCACTGGTTATAGATGATATATGTGCCCTGGATATTTAATATATGTGCAATGGATATATATAATATGTGTGGACTGGATATATTTAATATATGTGGACTGGAAATCTAATATATGTGCACTGGATATTTTATATATGTGCACTGCATATAAATAATATATGTGCACTGGATATTTAATGTATGTGCACTGGATATATTTAATATATGTGCACTGGATATCTAATATATGTGCACTGGATATTTAAAATATGTGCACTGGATATATATGATATATGTGCACTAGATATTTAATATATGTGTACTGGATATTTTATATATGTACACTGGATATATTTAAAATATGTGCACTGGATATTTAATATATGTGCACTGGATATTTAATATATGTGCACTGGATATTTAATATGTGTGCACTGGATATATATAGTATATGTGGACTGGATATATTTAATATATGTGGTCTGGATATATTTAATATATGCGCACTGGATATTTAATATATGTGCACTGGATATGTAATATATGTGCACTGGATATTTAATATATGTGCACTGGATATATATAATATATGTGCACTGGATATTTAATATAAGTGCACTGGATATATTTAATACATGTGCACTGGATATCTAATATATGTGCACTGGATATTTAAAATATGTGCACTGGATCTATAATATATGTGCACTGGATATGTAATATATGTGCACTGGATATTTAATATATGTGCACTGGATATATATAATATATGTGCACTGGATATTTAATATAAGTGCACTGGATATATTTAATATATGTGCACTGGATATCTAATATATGTGCACTGGATATTTAATATATGTGCAATGGTTATATATAATATATGTGCACTGGATATATATCTATAATATATGTGCACTGGATATATTTAATATATGTGCACTGGATATTTAATATATGTGCACTGGATATATTTAATATATGTGCACTGGATATATAATATATGTGCACTGGATATTTAATATATGTGCACTGGATAAATTTAATATATGTGCACTGGATATTTAATATGTGTGCACTGGATATCTAATATATGTGCACTGGATATTTAATATATGTGCACTGGATATATTTAATATATGTGCACTGGATAAATAATATATGTGCACTGGATATTTAATATCTGTGCACTGGATATATATATATTTGGACTGGAAATATTTAATATATGTGGACTGGATATATTTAATATATGCGCACTGGATATTTAATATATGTGCACTGGATATATTCAATATATGTGCACTGGATATGTAATATATGTGCACTGGATATTTAAAATATGTGCACTGGATATCTATAATATATGTGCACAGGATATTTAATATATGTGCACTGGATCCATAATATATGTGCACTGGATATATATAATATATGTGCACTGGATATGTTTAATATATGTGCACTGGATATATATAATATATGTGCACTGGATATTTAATATATGTGCACTGGATATATATAATATATGTGCACTGGATATTTAATATATGTGCACTGGATATCTAATATGTGTGCACTGGATACTTAATATATGTGCACTGGATATATTTAATATATTTGCACTGAATATTTAATATATGTGCACTGGATATATTTAATATATGTGCACTGGATATCTAATATATGTGCACTGGATAATTAATATATGTGCACTGGATATATATGATATATGTGCACTGGATATTTAATATATGTGCACTGGATATATATAATATATGTGCACTGGATATATTTAATATATGTGCACTGGATATTTAATATATGTGCACTGGAAATCTAATATATGTGCACTGGATATTTAATATATGTGCACTGGATATATTTAATATATGTGCACTTGATATCTAATATATGTGCAATGGATAATTAATATATGTGCACTGGATATATATAATATATGTGCACTGGATATATTTATAATATTTGCACTGGATATTTAATATATGTGCACTGGATATTTAATATATGTGCAGTGGATATTTAATATATGTGCACTGGATATCTAATATATGTGCACTGGATATTTAATATATGTGCACTGGATATCTAATATATGTGCACTGGATATTTAATATATGTGCACTGGATATATATAATATATATGCACTGGATATATTTAATATATGTGCACTAAATATATTTAATATATGTGCATTGGATATTTAATATATGTGCACTGATATTTAATATATGTGCACTGTATATATATAATATATGTGCACTGGATATATTTAATATATGTGCACTGGATATTTAATATATGTGCACTGGATATCGAATATGTGTGCACTGGATACTTAATATATGTGCACTGGATATTTAATATATGTGCACTGGATATATTTAATATATGTGCACTGGATATCTAATATATGTGCACTGGATAATTAATATATGTGCACTGGATATATATGATATATGTGCACTGGATATTTAATATATGTGCACTGGATATATATAATATATGTGCACTTGATATATAATATATGTGCACTGGATATTTAATATATGTGCACTGGATATATATAATATATGTGCACTGGATATATTTAATATATGTGCACTGGATATTTAATATATGTGCACTGGATATCTAATATATGTGCACTGGATATTTAATATATGTGCACTGGATATCTAATATATGTGCACTGGATATTTAATATATGTGCACTGGATATCTAATATATGTGCACTGGATATATTTAATATATGTGGACTGGATATACTAAATATATGCGCACTGTATATTTAATATATGTGCAGTGGATATTTAATATATGTGCACTGTATATATATAATATATGTGCAGTGGATATTTAATATATGTGCACTGGATATCTAATATATGTGCACTGGATATATATAATATATGTGCACTGGATATATTTAATATATGTGCACTGGATATTTAATATATGTGCACTGGATACTTAATATATGTGCAGTGGATATTTAATATATGTGCACTGGATATCTAATATATGTGCACTGGATATTTAATATATGTGCACTGGATATTTAATATATGTGCACTGGATATATATAATATATGTGCACTGGATATATTTATAATATTTGCACTGGATATTTAATATATGTGCACTGGATATTTAATATATGTGCACTGGATATATTTAATATATGTGCACTGGATATTTAATATATGTGCACTGGATACTTAATATATGTGCAGTGGATATTTAATATATGTGCACTGGATATCTAATATATGTGCACTGGATATATTTAATATATGTGCACTGGATATCTAATATATGTGCACTGGATAATTAATATATGTGCACTGGATATATATGATATATGTGCACTGGATATTTAATATATGTGCACTGGATATATATAATATATGTGCACTTGATATATAATATATGTGCACTGGATATTTAATATATGTGCACTGGATATTTAATATACGTGCACTGGATATCTAATATATGTGCACTGGATATCTAATATGTGTGCACTGGATATTTAATATATGTGCACTGGATATATATAATATATGTGCACTGGATATATTTAATATATGTGCACTGGATATTTAATATATGTGCACTGGATATCTAATATATGTGCACTGGATATTTAATATATGTGCACTGGATATCTAATATATGTGCACTGGATATTTAATATATGTGCACTGGATATATATAATATATGTGGACTGGATATATTTAATATATGTGGACTGGATATACTAAATATATGCGCACTGTATATTTAATATATGTGCAGTGGATATTTAATATATGTGCACTGTATATATATAATATATGTGCAGTGGATATTTAATATATGTGCACTGGATATCTAATATATGTGCACTGGATATATATAATATATGTGCACTGGATATATTTAATATATGTGCACTGGATATTTAATATATGTGCACTGGATACTTAATATATGTGCAGTGGATATTTAATATATGTGCACTGGATATCTAATATATGTGCACTGGATATTTAATATATGTGCACTGGATATCTAATATATGTGCACTGGATATTTAATATATGTGCACTGGATATCTAATATATGTGCACTGGATATTTAATATATGTGCACTGGATATATTTAATATATGTGCACTAAATATATTTAATATATGTGCATTGGATATTTAATATATGTGCACTGATATTTAATATATGTGCACTGTATATATATAATATATGTGCACTGGATATATTTAATATATGTGCACTGGATATTTAATATATGTGCACTGGATATCTAATATGTGTTTACTGGATATTTAATATATGTGCACTGGATATTTAATATATGTGCACTGGATATATTTAATATATGTGCACTGGATATCTAATATATGTGCACTGGATATGTTTAATATATGTGCACTGGATATATAATATATGTGCACTGGATATTTAATATATGTGCACTGGATATATATAATATATGTGCACTGGATATTTAATATATGTGCACTGGATATCTAATATGTGTGCACTGGATACTTAATATATGTGCACTGGATATATTTAATATATGTGCACTGGATATTTAATATATGTGCATTGGATATATTTAATATATGTGCACTTAATATCTAATATATGTGCACTGGATAATTAATATATGTGCACTGGATATATATGATATATGTGCACTGGATATTTAATATATGTGCACTGGATATCTAATATGTGTGCACTGGATATTTAATATATGTGCACTGGATATTTATAATATATGTGCACTGGATATATTTAATATATGTGCACTGGATATTTAATATATGTGCACTGGATATCTAATATATGTGCAATGGATATTTAAAATATGTGCAGTGGATATATATAATATATGTGGACTGGATATATTTAATATATGTGGACTGGATATACTTAATATATGCGCACTGGATATTTAATATATGTGCACTGGATATTTAATATATGTGCACTGTATATATATAATATATGTGCAGTGGATATTTAATATATGTGCACTGGATATCTAATATATGTGCACTGGATATATATAATATATGTGCACTGGATATATTTAATATATGTGCACTGGATATTTAATATATGTGCACTGGATATTTAATATATGTGCAGTGGATATTTAATATATGTGCACTGGATATCTAATATATGTGCACTGGATATTTAATATATGTGCACTGGATATCTAATATATGTGCACTGGATATTTAATATATGTGCACTAGATATCTAATATATGTGCACTGGATATTTAATATATGTGCACTGGATATATATAATATATGTGCACTGGATATATTTAATATATGTGCACTAAATATATTTAATATATGTGCATTGGATATTTAATATATGTGCACTGATATTTAATATATGTGCACTGTATATATATAATATATGTGCACTGGATATATAATATATGTGCACTGGATATTTAATATATGTGCACTGGATATCTAATATGTGTGCACTGGATATTTAATATATGTGCACTGGATATTTAATATATGTGCACTGGATATCTAATATGTGTGCACTGGATATTTAATATATGTGCACTGGATATTTAATATATGTGCACTGGATATATTTAATATATGTGCACTGGATATCTAATATATGTGCACTGGATAATTAATATATGTGCACTGGATATTTAATATATGTGCACTGGATATTTTATATTTGTGCACTGGATATACATAATATATGTGCACTGGATTTTTAATATATGTGCACTGGATATTTAATATATATATGCACTAAATATATTTAATATATGTGCACTGGATATCTAATATATGTGCACTGGATATTTAATATATGTGCACTGGTTATAGATGATATATGTGCCCTGGATATTTAATATATGTGCACTGGAAATATATAATATATATGCACTGGATATTTAATATATGTGGACTGGATATCTAATATATGTGCACTGGATATTTAATATATGTGCACTGGTTATAGATGATACATGTGCCCTGGATATTTAATATATGTGCACTGGATATATATAATATATATGCACTGGATATTTAATATATGTGGACTGGATATCCAATATATGTGCACTGGATATTATATATATGTGCACTGGACATACATAATATATGTGCACTGGATATTTAATATATGTGCACTGGTTATAGATGATATATGTGCCCTGGATATTTAATATATGTGCAATGGATATATATAATATGTGTGGACTGGATATATTTAATATATGTGGACTGGAAATCTAATATATGTGCACTGGATATTTTATATATGTGCACTGCATATAAATAATATATGTGCACTGGATATTTAATGTATGTGCACTGGATATATTTAATATATGTGCACTGGATATCTAATATATGTGCACTGGATATTTAAAATATGTGCACTGGATATATATGATATATGTGCACTAGATATTTAATATATGTGTACTGGATATTTTATATATGTACACTGGATATATTTAAAATATGTGCACTGGATATTTAATATATGTGCACTGGATATTTAATATATGTGCACTGGATATTTAATATGTGTGCACTGGATATATATAGTATATGTGGACTGGATATATTTAATATATGTGGTCTGGATATATTTAATATATGCGCACTGGATATTTAATATATGTGCACTGGATATGTAATATATGTGCACTGGATATTTAATATATGTGCACTGGATATATATAATATATGTGCACTGGATATTTAATATAAGTGCACTGGATATATTTAATACATGTGCACTGGATATCTAATATATGTGCACTGGATATTTAAAATATGTGCACTGGATCTATAATATATGTGCACTGGATATGTAATATATGTGCACTGGATATTTAATATATGTGCACTGGATATATATAATATATGTGCACTGGATATTTAATATAAGTGCACTGGATATATTTAATATATGTGCACTGGATATCTAATATATGTGCACTGGATATTTAATATATGTGCAATGGTTATATATAATATATGTGCACTGGATATATATCTATAATATATGTGCACTGGATTTATTTAATATATGTGCACTGGATATTTAATATATGTGCACTGGATATATTTAATATATGTGAACTGGATATATAATATATGTGCACTGGATATTTAATATATGTGCACTGGATAAATTTAATATATGTGCACTGGATATTTAATATGTGTGCACTGGATATCTAATATATGTGCACTGGATATTTAATATATGTGCACTGGATATATTTAATATATGTGCACTGGATAAATAATATATGTGCACTGGATATTTAATATCTGTGCACTGGATATATATATATTTGGACTGGAAATATTTAATATATGTGGACTGGATATATTTAATATATGCGCACTGGATATTTAATATATGTGCACTGGATATATTCAATATATGTGCACTGGATATGTAATATATGTGCACTGGATATTTAAAATATGTGCACTGGATATCTATAATATATGTGCACAGGATATTTAATATATGTGCACTGGATCCATAATATATGTGCACTGGATATATATAATATATGTGCACTGGATATGTTTAATATATGTGCACTGGATATATATAATATATGTGCACTGGATATTTAATATATGTGCACTGGATATATATAATATATGTGCACTGGATATTTAATATATGTGCACTGGATATCTAATATGTGTGCACTGGATACTTAATATATGTGCACTGGATATATTTAATATATTTGCACTGAATATTTAATATATGTGCACTGGATATATTTAATATATGTGCACTGGATATCTAATATATGTGCACTGGATAATTAATATATGTGCACTGGATATATATGATATATGTGCAATGGATATTTAATATATGTGCACTGGATATATATAATATATGTGCACTGGATATATTTAATATATGTGCACTGGATATTTAATATATGTGCACTGGAAATCTAAGATATGTGCACTGGATATTTAATATATGTGCACTGGATATATTTAATATATGTGCACTTGATATCTAATATATGTGCACTGGATATATTTATAATATTTGCACTGGATATTTAATATATGTGCACTGGATATTTAATATATGTGCAGTGGATATTTAATATATGTGCACTGGATATCTAATATATGTGCACTGGATATTTAATATATGTGCACTGGATATCTAATATATGTGCACTGGATATTTAATATATGTGCACTGGATATATATAATATATATGCACTGGATATATTTAATATATGTGCACTAAATATATTTAATATATGTGCATTGGATATTTAATATATGTGCACTGATATTTAATATATGTGCACTGTATATATATAATATATGTGCACTGGATATATTTAATATATGTGCACTGGATATTTAATATATGTGCACTGGATATCTAATATGTGTTTACTGGATATTTAATATATGTGCACTGGATATTTAATATATGTGCACTGGATATATTTAATATATGTGCACTGGATATCTAATATATGTGCACTGGATATGTTTAATATATGTGCACTGGATATATATAATATATGTGCACTGGATATTTAATATATGTGCACTGGATATATATAATATATGTGCACTGGATATTTAATATATGTGCACTGGATATCTAATATGTGTGCACTGGATACTTAATATATGTGCACTGGATATATTTAATATATGTGCACTGGATATTTAATATATGTGCACTGGATATTTAATATATGTGCACTGGATATATTTAATATATGTGCACTGGATATTTAATATATGTGCACTGGATATCTAATATGTCTGCACTGGATATTTAATATATGTGCACTGGATATTTAATATATGTGCACTGGATATATTTAATATATGTGCACTTGATATCTAATATATGTGCACTGGATAATTAATATATGTGCACTGGATATATATGATATATGTGCACTGGATATTTAATATATGTGCACTGGATATCTAATATGTGTGCACTGGATATTTAATATATGTGCACTGGATATATATAAAATATGTGCACTGGATATTTTTAATATATGTGCACTGGATATTTAATATATGTGCACTGGATATCTAATATATGTGCACTGGATATTCAATATATGTGCACTGGAAATATATAATATATGTGGACTGGATATATTTAATATATGTGGACTGGATATATTTAATATATGTGCACTGGATATTTAATATATGTGCACTGAATATATATAAAATATGCGCACTGGATATTTAATATATGTGCACAGGATATATATGATATATGTGCACTGGATATTTAATATTTGTGCACTGGATATTTAATATATGTGCAATGGATATATATATATAATATGTGTGGACTGGATATACTTAATATATGTGGACTGGATATATTTAATATATGTGCACTGGATATTTAGTATATGTGCACTGGATATTTAAAATATGTGCACTGGATATCTAATATATGTGCACTGGATATTTAATGTATGTGCACTGAATATAAATAATATATGTGCACTGGATCTAAAACATATGTGCACTGGATATATATACTATATGTGCACTGGATGTATTTAACATATGTGCACTGGATATATAATATATGTGAACTGGATATTTAGTATATGTGCACTGGATATATATATAATATATGTGCACAGGATATATATAATATATGTGCACTGGATATATTTAATATATGTGCACTGGATATCTAATATATGTGCACTGGATATATATATAATACATGTGCACTGGATATTTAATATATATGTGCACTGGATATGTAATATATGTGCACTGGATATCTAATATATGTGCACTGGATATTTAATATATGTGCACTGGATATCTAATATATGTTCACTGGATATTTAATATATGTGCACAGGATATATTTAATATATGTGCACTGTATATCTAATATATGTGCACTGGATATTTAATATATGTGCACAGGATATCTAATATATGTGCACTGGATATTTAATATATGTGCACTGGATATATTTAATATATGTGCCCTGGATATCTAATATGTGTGCACTGGATATTTAATATATGTGCACTGTTGTATATATATAATATATGTGCACTGGATATTTAATGTATGTGCACTGGATATAAATAATATAAGGGCACTGTATCTATAACATATGTGCACTGGATATATATACTATTTGTGCACTGGATATATTTAATTTATGTGCACTGGATATTTAATATATAAGCACTGGATATCTAATATATGTGCACTGGATATTTAATATATGTGCACTGGATATCTAATATATGTGCACTGGATATTTAATATATGTGCACTGGATATCTAATATATGTGCACTGGATATTTAATATATGTGCACTGGATATATATAATATATGTGCACTGGATATTTAATATATGTGCACTGGATATATATAATATATGTGCACTGGATATTTAATATATGTGCACTGGATATCTAATATGTGTGCACTGGATACTTAATATATGTGCACTGGATATTTAATACATGTGCACTGGATATATTTAATATATGTGCACTGGATAATTAATATATGTGCACTGGATATATATGATATATGTGCACTGGATATTTAATATATGTGCACTGGATATCTAATATGTATGCACTGGATATTTAATATATATGCACTGGATATTTAATATATGTGCACTGGATATATATAATATATGTGCACTGGATATATAATATATGTGCACTGGATATTTAATATATGTGCACTAGATATTTAATATATGTGCACTGGATATTTAATATATGTGCACTAGATATTTAATATATGTGCACTGGATATCTAATATATGTGCACTGGATATCTAATATGTGTGCACTGGATATTTAATATATGTGCACTGGATATCTAATATATGTGCACTGGATATTTAATATATGTGCACTGGATATCTAATATATGTGCACTGGATATTTAATATATGTGCACTGGATATATATAATATATGTGCACTGGATATTTAATATATGTGCACTGGATATATATAATATATGTGCACTGGATATTTAATATATGTGCACTGGATATCTAATATGTGTGCACTGGATACTTAATATATGTGCACTGGATATTTAATATATGTGCACTGGATATCTAATATGTATGCACTGGATATTTAATATATATGCACTGGATATTTAATATATGTGCACTGGATATATATAATATATGTGCACTGGATATATAATATATGTGCACTGGATATTTAATATATGTGCACTAGATATTTAATATATGTGCACTGGATATTTAATATATGTGCACTAGATATTTAATATATGTGCACTGGATATCTAATATATGTGCACTGGATATCTAATATGTGTGCACTGGATATTTAATATATGTGCACTGGATATCTAATATATGTGCACTGGATATTTAATATATGTGCACTGGATATCTAATATATGTGCACTGGATATTTAATATATGTGCACTGGATATATATAATATATGTGCACTGGATATTTAATATATGTGCACTGGATATATATAATATATGTGCACTGGATATTTAATATATGTGCACTGGATATCTAATATGTGTGCACTGGATACTTAATATATGTGCACTGGATATTTAATATATGTGCACTGGATATATTTAATATATGTGCACTGGATATCTAATATATGTGCACTGGATAATTAATATATGTGCACTGGATATATATGATATATGTGCACTGGATATTTAATATATGTGCACTGGATATCTAATATGTATGCACTGGATATTTAATATATATGCACTGGATATTTAATATATGTGCACTGGATATATATAATATATGTGCACTGGATATATAATATATGTGCACTGGATATTTAATATATGTGCACTAGATATTTAATATATGTGCACTGGATATTTAATATATGTGCACTAGATATTTAATATATGTGCACTGGATATCTAATATATGTGCACTGGATATTTAATATATGTGCACTGGATATTTAATATATGTGCACTGGATATCTAATATATGTGCACTGGATATATATGATATATGTGCACTGGATATTTAATATATATGCACTGGATATCTAATATGTGTGCACTGGATATTTAATATATGTGCTCTGGATATTTAAAATATTTGTGCACTGGATATTTAATATATGTGCACTGGATATATAATATATGTGCACTGGATATTTAATATATGTGCACTGGATATATAATATATGTGCACTGGATATTTAATATATGTACACTGGATCTATAATATATGTGCATTGGATATATAAAATATGTGCACTGGATATATTCCTAATATATGTGCACTGGATATATATAATATATGTTCACTGGATATATATAACATATGTGCACTGGATATATAATATATGTGCACTGAATATTTAATATATGAGCACTGGATATATAATATATGTGCACTGGATATTTATAATATATGTGCACTGGATATAAATAATAAATGTGCACTGGATCTATAATATATGTGCACTGGATATATAATATATATGTGCACTGGATATATTTAATATATGTGCACTGGATATATTTAATATATGTGCACTGGATATATATAATATATGTGCACTGGATATTTAATATATGTGCACTGGATATATAATATATGTGCACTGGATATATAATATATGTGCACTGTATATAAATAATATATGTGCACTGGATCTATAATATATGTGCACTAAATATATAATATATATGTGCACTGGATATATTTAATATATGTGCACTGGATATATAATATATGTGCACTGGATATATATAATATATGTGCACTGGATATATTTAATATGTGTGCACTGGATATTTAATATATGTGCACTGGATATTTAATATATGTGCACTATATATATTTAATATATGTGCACTGCATATTTAATATATGTGCACTGGATATATAATTTATATGCACTGGATATATTTAATATATGTGCACTGGATATCTAATATATGTGCACTGGATAATTAATATATGTGCACTGGATATACATAATATATGTGCAGTGGATATTTAATATATGTGCACTGAATATTTAATATATGAGCACTGGATATATTTAATATATGTGCACTGGATATTTAATATATGTGCACTGGATATCTAATATATGTTCACTGGATATCTAATATATGCGCACTGGATATATATAATATAGGTGCACTGGATATTTAATATATGTGCACTGGATATATATAATAAATGTGCACTGGATATGTAATATATGTGCACTGGATATTTAAAATATGTGCACTGGATATATATAATATATGTGCACAGGATATTTAATATATGTGCACTGGATCCATAATATATGTGCACTGGATATATATAATATATGTGCACTGGATATGTTTAATATATGTGCACTGGATTTATATAATATATGTGCACTGGATATATATAATATATGTGCACTGGATATTTAATATATGTTCACTGGATATCGAATATGTGTGCACTGGATACTTAATATATGTGCACTGGATATTTAATATATGTGCACTGGATATATTTAATATTTGTGCACTGGATATCTAATATATGTGCACTGGATAATTAATATATGTGCACTGGATATATATGATATATGTGCACTGGATATTTAATATATGTGCACTGGATATATATAATATATGTGCACTTGATATATAATATATGTGCACTGGATATTTAATATACGTGCACTGGATATCTAATATATGTGCACTGGATATCTAATATGTGTGCACTGGATATTTAATATATGTGCACTGGATATATATAATATATGTGCACTGGATATATTTAATATATGTGCACTGGATATTTAATATATGTGCACTGGATATCTAATATATGTGCACTGGATATTTAATATATGTGCACTGGATATCTAATATATGTGCACTAGATATTTAATATATGTGCACTGGATATATATAATATATGTGGACTGGATATATTTAATAAATGTGGACTGGATATACTAAATATATGCGCACTGGATATTTAATATATGTGCACTGGATATTTAATATATGTGCACTGTATATATATAATATATGTGCAGTGGATATTTAATATATGTGCACTGGATATCTAATATATGTGCACTGGATATATTTAATATATGTGCACTGGATATCTAATATATGTGCACTGGATATTTAATATATGTGCACTGGATATCTAATATATGTGCACTGGATATTTAATATATGTGCACTGGATATCTAATATATGTGCACTGGATATTTAATATATGTGCACTGGATATATATAATATATGTGCACTGGATATATTTAATATATGTGCACTAAATATATTTAATATATGTGCATTGGATATTTAATATATGTGCACTGATATTTAATATATGTGCACTGTATATATATAATATATGTGCACTGGATATATAATATATGTGCACTGGATATTTAATATATGTGCACTGGATATCTAATATGTGTGCACTGGATATTTAATATATGTGCACTGGATATTTAATATATGTGCACTGGATATCTAATATGTGTGCACTGGATATTTAATATATGTGCACTGGATATTTAATATATGTGCACTGGATATATTTAATATATGTGCACTGGATATCTAATATATGTGCACTGGATAATTAATATATGTGCACTGGATATTTAATATATGTGCACTGGATATTTTATATTTGTGCACTGGATATACATAATATATGTGCACTGGATTTTTAATATATGTGCACTGGATATTTAATATATATATGCACTGGATATATTTAATATATGTGCACTGGATATCTAATATATGTGCACTGGATATTTAATATATGTGCACTGGTTATAGATGATATATGTGCCCTGGATATTTAATATATGTGCACTGGATATATATAATATATATGCACTGGATATTTAATATATGTGGACTGGATATCTAATATATGTGCACTGGATATTTAATATATGTGCACTGGTTATTGATGATACATGTGCCCTGGATATTTAATATATGTGCACTGGATATATATAATATATATGCACTGGATATTTAATATATGTGGACTGGATATCTAATATATGTGCACTGGATATTATATATATGTGCACTGGACATACATAATATATGTGCACTGGATATTTAATATATGTGCACTGGTTATAGATGATATATGTGCCCTGGATATTTAATATATGTGCAATGGATATATATAATATGTGTGGACTGGATATATTTAATATATGTGGACTGGAAATCTAATATATGTGCACTGGATATTTTATATATGTGCACTGCATATAAATAATATATGTGCACTGGATATTTAATGTATGTGCACTGGATATATTTAATATATGTGCACTGGATATCTAATATATGTGCACTGGATATTTAAAATATAGGCACTGGATATATATGATATATGTGCACTAGATATTTAATATATGTGTACTGGATATTTTATATATGTACACTGGATATATTTAATATATGTGCACTGGATATTTAATATATGTGCACTGGATATTTAATATATGTGCACTGGATATTTAATATGTGTGCACTGGATATATATAGTATATGTGGACTGGATATATTTAATATATGTGGTCTGGATATATTTAATATATGCGCACTGGATATTTAATATATGTGCACTGGATATGTAATATATGTGCACTGGATATTTAATATATGTGCACTGGATATATATATTATATGTGCACTGGATATTTAATATAAGTGCACTGGATATATTTAATACATGTGCACTGGATATCTAATATATGTGCACTGGATATTTAAACTTTGTGCACTGGATCTATAATATATGTGCACTGGATATGTAATATATGTGCACTGGATATTTAATATATGTGCACTGGATATATATAATATATGTGCACTGGATATTTAATATAAGTGCACTGAATATATTTAATATATGTGCACTGGATATCTAATATATGTGCACTGGATATTTAATATATGTGCAATGGTTATATATAATATATGTGCACTGGATATATATCTATAATATATGTGCACTGGATATATTTAATATATGTGCACTGGATATTTAATATATGTGCACTGGATATATTTAATATATGTGCACTGGATATATAATATATGTGCACTGGATATTTAATATATGTGCACTGGATAAATTTAATATATGTGCACTGGATATTTAATATGTGTGCACTGGATATCTAATATATGTGCACTGGATATTTAATATATGTGCACTGGATATATTTAATATATGTGCACTGGATAAATAATATATGTGCACTGGATATTTAATATCTGTGCACTGGATATATATATATTTGGACTGGAAATATTTAATATATGTGGACTGGATATATTTAATATATGCGCACTGGATATTTAATATATGTGCACTGGATATATTCAATATATGTGCACTGGATATGTAATATATGTGCACTGGATATTTAAAATATGTGCACTGGATATCTATAATATATGTGCACAGGATATTTAATATATGTGCACTGGATCCATAATATATGTGCACTGGATATATATAATATATGTGCACTGGATATGTTTAATATATGTGCACTGGATATATATAATATATGTGCACTGGATATTTAATATATGTGCACTGGATATATATAATATATGTGCACTGGATATTTAATATATGTGCACTGGATATCTAATATGTGTGCACTGGATACTTAATATATTTGCACTGGATATATTTAATATATGTGCACTGAATATTTAATATATGTGCACTGGATATATTTAATATATGTGCACTGGATATCTAATATATGTGCACTGGATAATTAATATATGTGCACTGGATATATATGATATATGTGCACTGGATATTTAATATATGTGCACTGGATATATATAATATATGTGCACTGGATATATTTAATATATGTGCACTGGATATTTAATATATGTGCACTGGATATATATAATATATGTGCACTGGATATATTTAATATATGTGCACTAAATATATTTAATATATGTGCATTGGATATTTAATATATGTGCACTGATATTTAATATATGTGCACTGTATATATATAATATATGTGCACTGGATATATAATATATGTGCACTGGATATCTAATATGTGTGCACTGGATATTTAATATATGTGCACTGGATATTTAATATATGTGCACTGGATATATTTAATATATGTGCACTGGATATCTAATATATGTGCACTGGATAATTAATATATGTGCACTGGATATTTAATATATGTGCACTGAATATATATAATATGTGTGGACTGAATATATTTAATATATGTGGACTGGATATCTAATATATGTGCACTGGATATTTTATATTTGTGCACTGGATATACATAATATATGTGCACTGGATTTTTAATATATGTGCACTGGATATTTAATATATATATGCACTGGATATATTTAATATATGTGCACTGGATATCTAATATATGTGCACTGGATATTTAATATATGTGCACTGGTTATAGATGATATATGTGCCCTGGATATTTAATATATGTGCACTGGATATATATAATATATATGCACTGGATATTTAATATATGTGGACTGGATATCTAATATATGTGCACTGGATATTTAATATATGTGCACTGGATATACATAATATATGTGCACTGGATATTTAATATATGTGCACTGGTTATAGATGATATATGTGCCCTGGACATTTAATATATGTGCAATGGATATATATAATATGTGTGGACTGGATATATTTAATATATGTGGACTGGAAATCTAATATATGTGCACTGGATATTTTATATATGTGCACTGCATTTACAAAATATATGTGCACTGGATATTTAATGTATGTGCACTGGATATATTTAATATATGTGCACTGGATATCTAATATATGTGCACTGGATATTTAAAATATGTGCACTGGATATATATGATATATGTGCACTAGATATTTAATATATGTGCACTGGATATTTTATATATGTACACTGGATATATTTAATATATGTGCACTGGATATTTAATATATGTGCACTGGATATTTAATATATGTGCACTGGATATTTAATATATGTGCACTGGATATATATAATATATGTGCACTGGATATTTAATATATGTGCACTGGATATATATAATATATGTGCACTGGATATTTAATATAAGTGCACTGGATATATTTAATACATGTGCACTGGATATCTAATATATGTGCACTGGATATTTAATATATGTGCACTGGATCTATAATATATGTGCACTGGATATGTAATATATGTGCACTGGATATTTAATATATGTGCACTGGATATATTTAATATATGTGCACTGGATATCTAATATATGTGCACTGGATATTTAATATATGTGCACTGGTTATATATAATATATGTGCTTTGGATATATATCTATAATATATGTGCACTGGATATATTTAATATATGTGCACTGGATATATATATAATATATGTGCACTGGATATTTAATATATGTGCACTGGATATATATAATATATGTGCACTGGATATTTAATATATGTGCACTAGATATAAATAATATATGAGCACTGGATATTTAATATATGTGCACTGTACATATATATAATATATGTGCACTGGATATTTAATGTATGTGAACTGGATATAAATAATATAAGTGCACTGGATATTTAATATATGTGCACTGCATATATATAATACATGTGCACTGGATATTTAATATATGTGCACTGGATATATTTAATATATGTGCACTGGATATATAATATATGTGCACTGGATATTTAATATATGTGCACTGGATAAATTTAATATATGTGCACTGGATATTTAATATGTGTGCACTGGATATCTAATATATGTGCACTGGATATTTAATATATGTGCACTGGATATATTTAATATATGTGCACTGGATAAATAATATATGTGCACTGGATATTTAATATCTGTGCACTGGATATATATGATATATTTGGACTGGAAATATTTAATATATGTGGACTGGATATATTTAATATATGCGCACTGGTTATTTAATATATGTGCACTGGATATATTCAATATATGTGCACTGGATATGTAATATATGTGCACTGGATATTTAAATTATGTGCACTGGATATATATAATATATGTGCACAGGATATTTAATGTATGTGCACTGGATCCATAATATATGTGCACTGGATATATATAATATATGTGCACTGGATATGTTTAATATATGTGCACTGGATATATATAATATATGTGCACTGGATATTTAATATATGTGCACTGGATATATTCAATATATGTGCACTGGATATGTAATATATGTGCACTGGATATTTAAATTATGTGCACTGGATATATATAATATATGTGCACAGGATATTTAATGTATGTGCACTGGATCCATAATATATGTGCACTGGATATATATAATATATGTGCACTGGATATGTTTAATATATGTGCACTGGATATATATAATATATGTGCACTGGATATTTAATATATGTGCACTGGATATATATAATATATGTGCACTGGATATTTAATATATGTGCACCGGATATCTAATATGTGTGCACTGGATACTTAATATATGTGCACTGGATATATTTAATATATGTGCACTGGATATTTAATATATGTGCACTGGATAGATTTAATATATGTGCACTGGATATATATGATATATGTGCACTGGATATTTAATATATGTGCACTGGATATCTAATATGTGTGCACTGGATATTTAATATATGTGCACTGGATATATATAATATATGTGCACTGGATATATTTAATATATGTGCACTGGATATTTAATATATGTGCACTGGATATTTAATATATGTGCACTGGATATATTTAATATATGTGCACTGGATATATATGATATATGTGCGCTGGATATTTAATATATGTGCACTGGATATCTAATATGTGTGCACTGGATATTTAATATATGTGCACTGGATATATATAATATATGTGCACTGGATATATTTAATATATGTGCACTGGATATTTAATATATGTGCACTGAATATCTAATATATGTGCACTGGATATTTAAAATATGTGCACTGGATATATATAAAATATGTGGACTGGATATATTTAATATATGTGGACTGGATTTACCTAATATATGCGCACTGGATATATAATATATGTGCACTGGATATTTAATATATGTGCAATGTATATATATAATATATGTGCAGTGGATATTTAATATATGTGCACTGGATATCTAATATATGTGCACTGGATATATATAATATATGTGCACTGGATATATTTAATATATGTGCACTGGATATATTTAATATATGTGCACTGGATATTTAATATAAGTGCACTGGATATTTAATATATGTGCAGTGGATATTTAATATATGTGCACTGGATATATTTAATATATGTGCACTGGATATTTAATATATGTGCACTGGATATTTAATATATGTGCACTGGATATCTAATATATGTGCACTGGATATTTAATATATGTGCACTGGATATTTAATATATGTGCACTGGATATCTAATATATGTGCACTGGATATTTAATATATGTGCACTGGATATATATAATATATGTGCACTGGATATATTTAATATATGTGCACTAAATATATTTAATATATGTGCATTGGATATTTAATATATGTGCACTGATATTTAATATATGTGCACTGTATATATATAATATATGTGCACTGGATATATAATATATGTGCACTGGATATTTAATATATGTGCACTGGATATCTAATATGTGTGCACTGGATATTTAATATATGTGCACTGGATATTTAATATATGTGCACTGGATATATGTAATATATGTGCACTGGATATCTAATATATGTGCACTGGATAATTAATATATGTGCACTGGATATTTAATATATGTGCACTGAATATATATAATATGTGTGGACTGAATATATTTAATATATATGGACTGGATATCTAATATATGTGCACTGGATATTTTATATTTGTGCACTGGATATACATAATATATGTGCACTGGATTTCTAATATATGTGCACTGGATATTTAATATATATATGCACTGGATATATTTAATATATGTGCACTGGATATCTAATATATGTGCACTGGATATCTAATATATGTGCACTGGATATTTAATATATGTGCACTGGATATATATAATATATATGCACTGGATATTTAATATATGTGGACTGGATATCTATTATATGTGCACTGGATATTTAATATATGTGCACTGGTTATAGATGATATATGTGCCCTGGATATTTAATAAATGTGCACTGGATATATATAATATATATGCACTGGATATTTAATATATGTGGACTGGATATCTAATATATGTGCACTGGATATTATATATATGTGCACTGGATATACATAATATATGTGCACTGCTTATAGTTGATTTATGTGCACTGGATATTTAATATATGTGCACTGGTTATAGATGATATATGTGCCCTGGATATTTAATATATGTGCAATGGATATATATAATATGTGTGGACTGGATATATTTAATATATGTGGACTGGATATCTAATATATGTGCACTGGATATTATATATATGTGCACTGCATATACATAATATATGTGCACTGGATATTTAATGTATGTGCACTGGATATATTTAATATATGTGCACTGGATATCTAATATATGTGCACTGGATATTTAAAATATGTGCACTGGATATATATGATATATGTGCACTAGATATTTAATATATGTGCACTGGATATTTTATATATGTACACTGGATATATTTAATATATGTGCACTGGATATTTAATATATGTGCACTGGATATTTCATATATGTGCACTGGATATTTAATATATGTGCACTGGATATTTAATATGTGTGCACTGGATATATATAGTATATGTGGACTGGATATATTTAATATATGTGGTCTGGATATATTTAATATATGCGCACTGGATATTTAATATATGTGCACTGGATATGTAATATATGTGCACTGGATATTTAATATATGTGCACTGGATATATATAATATATGTGCACTGGATATTTAATATAAGTGCACTGGATATATTTAATACATGTGCACTGGATATCTAATATATGTGCACTGGATATTTAATATATGTGCACTGGATCTATAATATATGTGCACTTGATATGTAATATATGTGCACTGGATATTTAATATATGTGCACTGGATATATATAATATATGTGCACTGGATATTTAATATAAGTGCACTGGATATATTTAATATATGTGCACTGGATATCTAATATATGTGCACTGGATATTTAATATATGTGCACTGGATATATTTAATATATGTGCACTGGATATATATATAATATATGTGCACTGG
Source organism: Leptodactylus fuscus (assembly GCF_031893055.1). Classification (NCBI taxonomy): domain Eukaryota; kingdom Metazoa; phylum Chordata; class Amphibia; order Anura; family Leptodactylidae; genus Leptodactylus; species Leptodactylus fuscus. Next base: position 1,750,356 of record NW_027440202.1, read on the forward strand.
ATATTTAATATATGTGCACTGGATATATATAATATATTTTTACTGGATATTTAATATATGTGCACTAGATATAAATAATATATGAGCACTGGATATTTAATATATGTGCACTGTATATATATAATATATGTGCACTGGATATTTATTGTATGTGAACTGGATATAAATAATATAAGTGCACTGGATATTTAATATATGTGCACTGCATATATATATAATATATGTGCACTTTATATTTAATATATGTGCACTGGATATATTTAATATATGTGCACTGGATATATAATATATGTGCACTGGATATTTAATATATGTGCACTGGATAAATTTAATATATGTGCACTGGATATTTAATATGTGTGCACTGGATATCTAATATATGTGCACTGGATATTTAATATATGTGCACTGGATATATTTAATATATGTGCACTGGATAAATAATATATGTGCACTGGATATTTAATATCTCTGCACTGGATATATATGATATATTTGGACTGGAAATATTTAATATATGTGGACTGGATATATTTAATATATGCGCACTGGATATTTAATATATGTGCACTGGATATATTCAATATATGTGCACTGGATATGTAATATATGTGCACTGGATATTTAAAATATGTGCACTGGATATATATAATATATGTGCACAGGATATTTAATATATGTGCACTGGATCCATAATATATGTGCACTGGATATATATAATATATGTGCACTGGATATGTTTAATATATGTGCACTGGATATATATAATATATGTGCACTGGATATTTAATATATGTGCACTGGATATATATAATATATGTGCACTGGATATTTAATATATGTGCACTGGATATATATAATATATGTGCACTGGATATTTAATATATGTGCACTGTATATCTAATATGTGTGCACTGGATACTCTATATATGTGCACTGGATATTTTTAATATATGTGCACTGGATATTTAATATATGTGCACTGGATATATTTAATATATGTGCACTGGATATATATTATATGTGCACTGGATATTTAATATATGTGCACTGGATATCTAATATGTGTGCACTTAATATTTAATATATGTGCACTGGATATTTAATATATGTGCACTGGATATATTTAATATATGTGCACTGGATATCTAGTATACACTCACCGGCCACTTTATTAGGTACACCATGCTAGTAACGGGTTGGACCCCCTTTTGCCTTCAGAACTGCCTCAATTCTTCATGGCATAGATTCAACAAGGTGCTGGAAGCATTCCTCAGACATTTTGGTCCATATTGACATGATGGCATCACACAGTTGCCGCAGATTTGTTGTCTGCACATCCATGATGCGAATCTCCCGTTCCACCACATCCCAAAGATGCTCTATTGGATTGAGATCTGGTGACTGTGGAGGCCATTGGAGTACAGTGAACTTATTGTCATGTTCAAGAAACCAGTCTGAGATGATTCCAGCTTTATGACAAGGCGCATTATCCTGCTGAAAGTAGCCATCAGATGTTGGGTACATTGTGGTCATAAAGGGATGGACATGGTCAGCAACAATACTCAGGTAGGCTTTGGCGTTGCAACGATGCTCAATTGGTACCAAGGGGCCCAAAGAGTGCCAAGAAAATATTCCCCACACCATGACACCACCACCACCAGCCTGAACCGTTGATACAAGGCAGGATGGATCCATGCTTTCATGTTGTTGACGCCAAATTCTGACCCTACCATCCGAATGTCGCAGCAGAAATCGAGACTCATCAGACCAGGCAACGTTTTTCCAATCTTCAATTGTCCAATTTCGATGAGCTTGCGCAAATTGTAGCCTCAGTTTCCTGTTCTTAGCTGAAAGGAGTGGCACCCGGTGTGGTCTTCTGCTGCTGTAGCCCATCTGCCTCAAAGTTCGACGTACTGTGCATTCCGAGATGCTCTTCTGGCTACCTTGGTTGTAACGGGTGGCTATTTGAGTCACTGTTGCCTTTCTATCAGCTCGAACCAGTCTGGCCATTCTCCTCTGACCTCTGGCATCAACAACGCATTTCCGCCCACAGAACTGCCGCTCACTGGATGTTTTTTCTTTTTCAGACCATTCTCTGTAAACCCTAGAGATGGTTGTGCGTGAAAATCCCAGTAGATCAGCAGTTTCTGAAATACTCAGACCAGCCCTTCTGGCACCAACAACCATGCCACGTTCAAAGGCACTCAAATCACCTTTCTTCCCCATACTGATGCTCAGTTTGAACTGCAGGAGATTGTCTTGACCATGTCTACATGCCTAAATGTACTGAGTTGCCGCCATGTGATTGGCTGATTAGAAATTAAGTGTTAACGAGCAGTTGGACAGGTGTACCTAATAAAGTGGCCGGTGAGTGTATGTGCACTGGACAATTAGTATATGTGCACTGGATATTTAATATATGTGCACTGAATATATATAATATGTGTGGACTAAATATATTTAATATATGTGGACTGGATATCTAATATATGTGCACTGGATATTACATATTTGTGCACTGGATATACATAATATATGTGCACTGGATTTTTAATATATGTGCACTGGATATTTAACATATATGCACTGGATATATTTAATATATGTGCACTGGATATCTAATATATGCGCACTGGATATTTAATATATGTGCACTGGTTATAGATGATATATGTGCCCTGGATATTTAATATATGTGCACTGGATATATATAATATATATGCACTGGATATTTAATATATGTGGACTGGATATCTAATATATGTGCACTGGATATTATATATATGTGCACTGGATATACATAATATATGTGCACTGGATATTTAATATATGTGCACTGGTTATAGATGATATATGTGCCATGGATATTTAATATATGTGCAATGGAAATATATAATATGTGTGGACTGGATATATTTAATATATGTGGACTGGATATCTAATATATGTGCACTGGATATTATATATATGTGCACTGCATATACATAATATATGTGCACTGGATATTTAATATATGTGCACTGGATATTTAATATATGTGCACTGGATAAATAATATATGTTCACTGGATATTTAATATCTGTGCACTGGAAATATATGATATATGTGGACTGGAAATATTTAATATATGTGGACTGGATATATTTAATATATGCGCACTGGATATTTAATATATGTGCACTGGATATATTCAATATATGTGCACTGGATATATTTAATATATGTGCACTGGATATGTAATATATGTGCACTGGATCTTTAAAATATGTTCACTGGATATATATAATACATGTGCACAGGATATTTAATATATGTGCACTGGATCCATAATATATGTGCACTGGATATATATAATATATGTGCACTGGATATGTTTAATATATGTGCACTGGATATATATAGTATATGTGCACTGGATATTTAATATATGTGCACTGGATATATTTAATATATGTGCACTGGATATTTAATATATGTGCACTGGATATCTAATATGTGTGCACTGGATATTTAATATATGTGCACTGGATATATTTAATATATGTGCACTTTATATCTAATATATGTGCACTGGATAATTAATATATGTGCACTGGATATATATGATATATGTGCACTGGATATTTAATATATGTGCACTGGATATCTAATATGTGTGCACTGGATATTTAATATATGTGCACTGGATATATATAATATATGTGCACTGGATATATTTAATATATGTGCACTGGATATTTAATATATGTGCACTGGATATCTAATATATGTGCACTGGATATTTAATATATGTGCACTGGATATATATAATATATGTGGACTGGATATTTAATATATGTGCACAGGATATATATGATATATGTGCACTGGATATTTAATATTTGTGCACTGGATATTTAATATATGTGCAATGGATATATATATATAATATGTGTGGACTGGATATATTTAATATATGTGGACTGGATATATTTAATATATGTGCACTGGATATTTAGTATATGTGGACTGTATATTTAATATATGTGCACTGGATATCTAGTATATGTGCACTGGATATTTAATGTATGTGCACTGGATCTATAACATATGTGCACTGGATATATATACTATATGTGCACTGGATGTATTTAACATGTGCACTGGATATATAATATATGTGAACTGGATATTTAGTATATGTGCACTGGATATATATATATATAATATATGTGCACAGGATATATATAATATATGTGCACTGGATATATTTAATATATGTGCACTGGATATCTAATATATGTGCACTGAGGGAGAAGCTGAACCTTGGTGGTGCGGACCATCACCTGTCCAACTGGATCCTAGACTACCTGACAAACCGCCCTCAGTATGTGAGAGTCCAGAACTGTGTGTCTGACACTGTGATCTGTAGTACGGGGGCACCACAAGGTACAGTTCTTGCCCCATTCCTCTTCACACTGTACACTGCTGACTTCAGGCACAACTCATCCAGCTGTTACTTACAGAAGTACTCCGATGACTCTGCTATAGTCGGCCTTATCACTGATGGCGATGATAGGGAATACAGAGACTTAAACCGGGATTTTGTTGAATGGTGCCAGCAGAACCAGCTCAGGATTAATGCTGGGAAGACCAAGGAGATGGTGTTGGACTTTAGTAAACGGAGAGGTGCTCCGACCCCGGTGGAGATCCAAGGAACATGTATTGAGATAGTCAGGACCTATAAGAACCTGGGCGTGCTCCTCAATAATAAACTAGACTGGGCTGATCACCTGGAGGCGCTGCACAGAAAGGGCCACAGCAGACTCTACCTGCTCAGGAGGCTGAGGGCCTTCGGAGTCCAGGGGACACTTCTTAGGGCCTTCTTCAACTCTGTGGTTGCCTCAGCCATCTTTTTCGGTGTGGCCTGCTGGGGAAGCAGTATATCAACCAGGGACAGAAATAGACTTGACAGGCTGATCAGGAGGGCCAGCTCTGTCCTGGGGAGCCCCTTGGACCCAGTACAGGTGGTGGGTGACAGAAGGATACTGTCTGTGGTGACCTCCATGCGGGGGAACAAATCCCACCCCATGTATGGGACCCTGATGGGACTTGGCAGCACTGTAAGCGACCGTCTGCTTCACCCCAAGTGTGAGAAGGAGCGCTATCGCAGGTCCTTCCTTCCAACCGCGACCAGGCTGTATAATCTACATCAGACCAAACGAAGAGCTCTCCGCACAGAGAACTAATGATTATGAGGATGATCATGAGGTCTTCCTCTTTCTCTTCTGTTTTTCCTTAGCTGCCATGGACTCCTAGTATATCTTCTCTTCTCAGCTTATCTGTGTCTACGTCTGTAACATATTACTCTGTATTATCCTGTATCTGTATTACTATGCTGCTGTAACACGCTGAAATTTCCCCAAGGTGGGACTATTAAAGGATTATCTTATCTTATCTTATAATACATGCGCACTGGATATTTAATATATATGTGCACTGGATATGTAATATATGTGCACTGGATATCTAATATATGTGCACTGGATATTTAATATATGTGCACTGGATATCTAATATATGTGCACTGGATATTTAATATATGTGCACGGGATATATTTAATATATGTGCACTGTATATCTAATATATGTGCACTGGATATTTAATATATGTGCACTGGATATCTAATATATGTGCACTGGATATTTAATATATGTGCACTGGATATATTTAATATATGTGCCCTGGATATCTAATATGTGTGCACTGGATATTTAATATATGTGCACTGGATATATATAATATATGTGCACTGGATATTTAATATATGTGCACTGGATATTTAATAAATGTGCACTGGATATCTAATATATGTGCACTGGATATTTAATATATGTGCACTGGATATATATGATATATGTGCACTGGATATTTAATATATGTGCACTGGATATTTTATATATGTGCACTGGATATATTTAATATATGTGCACTGGATATTTAATATATGTGCACTGGATATTTAATATATGTGCACTGGATATATATAGTATATGTGGATTGGATATATTTAATATATGCGCACTGGATATTTAATATATGTGCACTGGATATGTAATATATGTGCACTGGATACTTAATATATGTGCACTGGTTATATATAATATTTGTGCACTGGATATTTAATATAAATGCACTGGATATATTTAATATATGTGCACTGGATATCTAATATATGTGCACTGGATATTTAATATATGTGCACTGGATATACATAATATATGTGCACTGTATCTATAACATATGTGCACTGGATATATATACTATATGTGCACTGGATATATTTAATTTATGTGCACTGGATATTTAATATATGTGCACTGGATATCTAATATATATGCACTGGATATTTAATATATGTGCACTGGATATTTAATATATGTGCACTGGATATTTAATATATGTGCACTGGATATCTAATATATGTGCACTGGATATTTAATATATGTGCACTGGATATTTAATATATGTGCACTGGATATATTTAATATATGTGCACTGGATATCTAATATATGTGCACTGGATATTTAATATATGTGCACTGGATATCTAATATATGTGCACTGGATATTTAATATATGTGCACTGGATATCTAATATATGTGCACTGGATATTTAATATATGTGCACTGGATATTTAATATATGTGCACTGGATATATTTAACATATGTGCACTGGATATATAATATATGTGCACTGGATATTTAGTATATGTGCACTGGATATATATATAATATATGTGCACTGGATATATTTAATATACGTGCACTGGATATTTAATATATGTGCACTGGATATATATGATATATGTGGACTAGATATTTAATATAAGTTCACTGGATATTTTATATATGTGCACTGGATATATTTAATATATGTGCACTGGATATATTTAATATATGTGCACTGGATATTTAATATATGTGCACTGGATATTTAATATATGTGCACTGGATATTTAATATATGTGCACTGGATATTTAATATATGTGCACTGGATATATATAGTATATGTGGACTGGATATATTTAATATATGTGGACTGGATATATTTAATATATGTGCACTGGATATATATAGTATATGTGGACTGGATATATTTAATATATGTGGACTGGATATATTTAATATATGCGCAGTGGATATTTAATATATGTGCACTGGATATGTAATATATGTGCACTGGATATTTAATATATGTGCACTGGATATATATAATATATGTGCACTGGATATTTAATATAAGTGCACTGGATATATTTAATATATGTGCACTGGATATCTAATATATGTGCACTGGATATTTAATATATGTGCACTGATTCTATAATATATGTGCACTGGATATGTAATATATGTGCACTGGATATTTAATATATGTGCACTGGATATATATAATATATGTGCACTGGATATTTAATATAAGTGCACTGGATATATTTAATATATGTGCACTGGATATCTAATATATGTGCACTGGATATTTAATATATGTGCACTGGAACTATAATATATGTGCACTGGATATATATAATATATGTGCACTGGATATATATCTATAATATATGTGCACTGGATATATTTAATACATGTGCACTGGATATATATATAATATATGTGCACTGGATATTTAATATATGTGCACTGTATATATGTAATATATGTGCACTGGATATTTAATGTATGTGCACTGGATATATATAATATAAGTGCACTGAATATTTAATATATGTGCACTGCATATATATAATATATGTGCACTGGATATTTAATATATGTGCATTGGATATATTTAATATATGTGCACTGGATATATAATATATGTGCACTGCATATTTAATATATGTGCACTGGATAAATTTAATATATGTGCACTGGATATTTAATTTTTGTGCACTGGATATCTAATATATGTGCACTGGATATTTAATATATGTGCACTGGATATATTTAGTATATGTGCACTGGATAAATAATATATGTGCACTGGATATGTAATATCTGTGCACTGGATATGTATGATATATTTGGACTGGAAATATTTAATATATGTGGACTGGATATATTTAATATATGCGCACTGGATATATAATATATGTGCACTGGATATATTCAATATATGTGCACTGGATATGTAATATATGTGCACTGGATATTTAAAATGTGTGCACTGGATATATATAATATATGTGCACAGGATATTTAATATATGTGCACTGGATCCATATTATATGTGCACTGGATATATATAATATATGTTCACTGGATATGTTTAATATATGTGCACTGGATATATATAATATATGTGCACTGGATATTTAATATATGTGCACTGGATATATATAATATATGTGCACTGGATATTTAATATATGTGCACTGGATATCTAATATGTGTGCACTGGATACTTAATATATTTGCACTGGATATTTAATATATGTGCACTGGATATATTTAATATATGTGCACTGGATATCTAATATATGTGCACTGGATAATTAATATATGTGCACTGGATATATATGATATATGTGCACTGGATATTTAATATATGTGCACTGGATATCTAATATGTGTGCAATGGATATTTATTATATATGTGCACTGGATATATATAATATATGTGCACTTGATATATTTAATATATGTGCACTGGATATTTAATATATGTGAACTGGATATCTAATATATGTGCACTGGATATTTAATATATGTGCACTGGATATATATAATATATGTGGACTGGATATACTTAATACATGCGCACTGGATATTTAATATATGTGCACTGGATATTTAATATATGTGCACTGTATATATATAATATATGTGCAGTGGATATTTAATATATGTGCACTGGATATCTAATATATGTGCACTGGATATATATAATATATGTGCACTGGATATATTGAATATATGTGCACTGGATATTTAATATATGTGCACTGGATATTTAATATATGTGCAGTGGATATTTAATATATGTGCACTGGATATCTAATATATGTGCACTGTATATTTAATATATGTGCACTGGATATCTAATATATGTGCACTGGATATTTAATATATGTGCACTGGATATCTAATATATGTGCACTGGATATTTAATATATGTGAACTGGATATATATAATATATGTGCACTGTATATATTTAATATATGTGCACTAAATATATTTAATATATGTGCATTGGATATTTAATATATGTGCACTGATATTTAATATATGTGCACTGTATATATATAATATATGTGCACTGGATATTTAATATATGTGCACTGGATATCTAATATGTGTGCACTGGATATTTAATATATGTGCACTGGATATTTAATATATGTGCACTGGATATATTTAATATATGTGCACTGGATATCTAATATATGTGCACTGGATAATTAATATATGTGCACTGGATATTTAATATATGTGCACTGAATATACATAATATGTGTGGACTGAATATATTTAATATATGTGGACTGGATATCTAATATATGTGCACTGGATATTATATATTTGTGCACTGGATATACATAATATATGTGCACTGGATTTTTAATATATGTGCTCTGGATATTTAATATATATGCACTGGATATATTTAATATATGTGCACTGGATATCTAATATATGTGCACTGGATATTTAATATATGTGCACTGGTTATAGATGATATATGTGCCCTGGATATTTAATATATGTGCACTGGATATATATAATATATATGCACTGGATATTTAATATATGTGGACTGGATATCTAATATATGTGCACTGGATATTATATATATGTGCACTGCATATACATAATATATGTGCACTGGATATTTAATATATGTGCACTGGTCATAGATGATATATGTGCCCTGGATATTTAATATATGTGCAATGGATATATATAATATGTGTGGACTGGATATATTTAATATATGTGGACTGGATATCTAATATATGTGCACTGGATATTATATATATGTGCACTGCATATGCATAATATGTGTGCACTGGATATTTAATATATGGGCACTGGATATTTAATATATGTGCACTGGATAAATAATATATGTGCACTGAATATTTAATATCTGTGCACTGGATATATATGATATATGTGGACTGGAAATATTTAATATATGTGGACTGGATATATTTAATATATGCGCACTGGATATTTAATATATGTGCACTGGATATATTCAATATATGTGCACTGGATATATTTAATATATGTGCACTGGATATGTAATATATGTGCACTGGATATTTAAAATATGTGCACTGGATATATATAATATATGTGCACAGGATATTTAATATATGTGCACTGGATCCATAATATATGTGCACTGGATATATATAATATATGTGCACTGGATATTTAATATATGTGCACTGGATATTTAATATATGTGCATTGGATATTTAATATATGTGCATTGGATATTTAATATGTGTGCACTGGATATTTAATATATGTGCACTGGATATCTAATATGTGTGCACTGGATATTTAATATATGTGCATTGGATATTTAATATATGTGCACTGGATATATTTAATATATGTGCACTGGATATTTAATATATGTGCACTGGATATTTAATATATGTGCACTGGATATATATAGTATATGTGGATTGGATATATTTAATATATGCGCACTGGATATTTAATATATGTGCACTGGATATGTAATATATGTGCACTGGATACTTAATATATGTGCACTGGTTATATATAATATTTGTGCACTGGATATTTAATATAAATGCACTGGATATATTTAATATATGTGCACTGGATATCTAATATATGTGCACTGGATATTTAATATATGTGCACTGGATATACATAATATATGTGCACTGTATCTATAACATATGTGCACTGGATATATATACTATATGTGCACTGGATATATTTAATTTATGTGCACTGGATATTTAATATATGTGCACTGGATATCTAATATATATGCACTGGATATTTAATATATGTGCACTGGATATTTAATATATGTGCACTGGATATTTAATATATGTGCACTGGATATCTAATATATGTGCACTGGATATTTAATATATGTGCACTGGATATTTAATATATGTGCACTGGATATATTTAATATATGTGCACTGGATATCTAATATATGTGCACTGGATATTTAATATATGTGCACTGGATATCTAATATATGTGCACTGGATATTTAATATATGTGCACTGGATATCTAATATATGTGCACTGGATATTTAATATATGTGCACTGGATATTTAATATATGTGCACTGGATATATTTAACATATGTGCACTGGATATATAATATATGTGCACTGGATATTTAGTATATGTGCACTGGATATATATATAATATATGTGCACTGGATATATTTAATATACGTGCACTGGATATTTAATATATGTGCACTGGATATATATGATATATGTGGACTAGATATTTAATATAAGTTCACTGGATATTTTATATATGTGCACTGGATATATTTAATATATGTGCACTGGATATATTTAATATATGTGCACTGGATATTTAATATATGTGCACTGGATATTTAATATATGTGCACTGGATATTTAATATATGTGCACTGGATATTTAATATATGTGCACTGGATATATATAGTATATGTGGACTGGATATATTTAATATATGTGGACTGGATATATTTAATATATGTGCACTGGATATATATAGTATATGTGGACTGGATATATTTAATATATGTGGACTGGATATATTTAATATATGCGCAGTGGATATTTAATATATGTGCACTGGATATGTAATATATGTGCACTGGATATTTAATATATGTGCACTGGATATATATAATATATGTGCACTGGATATTTAATATAAGTGCACTGGATATATTTAATATATGTGCACTGGATATCTAATATATGTGCACTGGATATTTAATATATGTGCACTGATTCTATAATATATGTGCACTGGATATGTAATATATGTGCACTGGATATTTAATATATGTGCACTGGATATATATAATATATGTGCACTGGATATTTAATATAAGTGCACTGGATATATTTAATATATGTGCACTGGATATCTAATATATGTGCACTGGATATTTAATATATGTGCACTGGAACTATAATATATGTGCACTGGATATATATAATATATGTGCACTGGATATATATCTATAATATATGTGCACTGGATATATTTAATACATGTGCACTGGATATATATATAATATATGTGCACTGGATATTTAATATATGTGCACTGTATATATGTAATATATGTGCACTGGATATTTAATGTATGTGCACTGGATATATATAATATAAGTGCACTGAATATTTAATATATGTGCACTGCATATATATAATATATGTGCACTGGATATTTAATATATGTGCATTGGATATATTTAATATATGTGCACTGGATATATAATATATGTGCACTGCATATTTAATATATGTGCACTGGATAAATTTAATATATGTGCACTGGATATTTAATTTTTGTGCACTGGATATCTAATATATGTGCACTGGATATTTAATATATGTGCACTGGATATATTTAGTATATGTGCACTGGATAAATAATATATGTGCACTGGATATGTAATATCTGTGCACTGGATATGTATGATATATTTGGACTGGAAATATTTAATATATGTGGACTGGATATATTTAATATATGCGCACTGGATATATAATATATGTGCACTGGATATATTCAATATATGTGCACTGGATATGTAATATATGTGCACTGGATATTTAAAATGTGTGCACTGGATATATATAATATATGTGCACAGGATATTTAATATATGTGCACTGGATCCATATTATATGTGCACTGGATATATATAATATATGTTCACTGGATATGTTTAATATATGTGCACTGGATATATATAATATATGTGCACTGGATATTTAATATATGTGCACTGGATATATATAATATATGTGCACTGGATATTTAATATATGTGCACTGGATATCTAATATGTGTGCACTGGATACTTAATATATTTGCACTGGATATTTAATATATGTGCACTGGATATATTTAATATATGTGCACTGGATATCTAATATATGTGCACTGGATAATTAATATATGTGCACTGGATATATATGATATATGTGCACTGGATATTTAATATATGTGCACTGGATATCTAATATGTGTGCAATGGATATTTATTATATATGTGCACTGGATATATATAATATATGTGCACTTGATATATTTAATATATGTGCACTGGATATTTAATATATGTGAACTGGATATCTAATATATGTGCACTGGATATTTAATATATGTGCACTGGATATATATAATATATGTGGACTGGATATACTTAATACATGCGCACTGGATATTTAATATATGTGCACTGGATATTTAATATATGTGCACTGTATATATATAATATATGTGCAGTGGATATTTAATATATGTGCACTGGATATCTAATATATGTGCACTGGATATATATAATATATGTGCACTGGATATATTGAATATATGTGCACTGGATATTTAATATATGTGCACTGGATATTTAATATATGTGCAGTGGATATTTAATATATGTGCACTGGATATCTAATATATGTGCACTGTATATTTAATATATGTGCACTGGATATCTAATATATGTGCACTGGATATTTAATATATGTGCACTGGATATCTAATATATGTGCACTGGATATTTAATATATGTGAACTGGATATATATAATATATGTGCACTGTATATATTTAATATATGTGCACTAAATATATTTAATATATGTGCATTGGATATTTAATATATGTGCACTGATATTTAATATATGTGCACTGTATATATATAATATATGTGCACTGGATATTTAATATATGTGCACTGGATATCTAATATGTGTGCACTGGATATTTAATATATGTGCACTGGATATTTAATATATGTGCACTGGATATATTTAATATATGTGCACTGGATATCTAATATATGTGCACTGGATAATTAATATATGTGCACTGGATATTTAATATATGTGCACTGAATATACATAATATGTGTGGACTGAATATATTTAATATATGTGGACTGGATATCTAATATATGTGCACTGGATATTATATATTTGTGCACTGGATATACATAATATATGTGCACTGGATTTTTAATATATGTGCTCTGGATATTTAATATATATGCACTGGATATATTTAATATATGTGCACTGGATATCTAATATATGTGCACTGGATATTTAATATATGTGCACTGGTTATAGATGATATATGTGCCCTGGATATTTAATATATGTGCACTGGATATATATAATATATATGCACTGGATATTTAATATATGTGGACTGGATATCTAATATATGTGCACTGGATATTATATATATGTGCACTGCATATACATAATATATGTGCACTGGATATTTAATATATGTGCACTGGTCATAGATGATATATGTGCCCTGGATATTTAATATATGTGCAATGGATATATATAATATGTGTGGACTGGATATATTTAATATATGTGGACTGGATATCTAATATATGTGCACTGGATATTATATATATGTGCACTGCATATGCATAATATGTGTGCACTGGATATTTAATATATGGGCACTGGATATTTAATATATGTGCACTGGATAAATAATATATGTGCACTGAATATTTAATATCTGTGCACTGGATATATATGATATATGTGGACTGGAAATATTTAATATATGTGGACTGGATATATTTAATATATGCGCACTGGATATTTAATATATGTGCACTGGATATATTCAATATATGTGCACTGGATATATTTAATATATGTGCACTGGATATGTAATATATGTGCACTGGATATTTAAAATATGTGCACTGGATATATATAATATATGTGCACAGGATATTTAATATATGTGCACTGGATCCATAATATATGTGCACTGGATATATATAATATATGTGCACTGGATATTTAATATATGTGCACTGGATATTTAATATATGTGCATTGGATATTTAATATATGTGCATTGGATATTTAATATGTGTGCACTGGATATTTAATATATGTGCACTGGATATCTAATATGTGTGCACTGGATATTTAATATATGTGCATTGGATATTTAATATATGTGCACTGGATATATTTAATATATGTGCACTTGATATCTAATATATGTGCACTGGATAATTAATATATGTGCACTGGATATATATGATATATGTGCACTGGATATTTAATATATGTGCACTGGATATCTAATATGTGTGCACTGGATATTTAATATATGTGCACTGGATATATATAATATATGTGCACTGGATATTTAATATATGTGCACTGGATATTTAATATATGTGCACTGGATATCTAATATATGTGCACTGGATATTTAATATATGTGCACTGGATATCTAATATATGTGCACTGGATATTTAATATATGTACACTGGATATATATAATATATGTGGACTGGATATATTTAATATATGTGGACTGGATATATTTAATATATGCGCACTTGATATTTAATATATGTGCACTGGATATATATAAAATATGCGCACTGGATATATAATATATGTGCACAGGATATATATGATATATGTGCACTGGATATTTAATATTTGTGCACTGGATATTTAATATATGTGCAATGGATATATATAATATGTGTGGACTGGATATATTTAATATATGTGGACTGGATATATTTAATATATGTGCACTGGATATTTAGTATATGTGCACTGGATATTTAATATATGTGCACTGGATATCTAATATATGTGCACTGGATATTTAATGTATGTGCACTGGATATAAATAATATATGTGCACTGGATCTATAACATATGTGCACTGGATATATATACTATATGTGCACTGGATATATTTAACATATGTGCACTGGATATATAATATATGTGAACTGGACATTTAGTATATGTGCACTGGATATATATATATATAATATATGTGCACAGGATATATATAATATATGTGCACTAAATATATATTTAATATATGTGCACTGGATATCTAATATATGTGCACTGGATATATATAATACATGCACACTGGATATTTAATATATATGTGCACTGGATATGTAATATATGTGCACTGGATATCTAATATATGTGCACTGGATATTTAATATATGTGCACTGGATAACTACTATATGTGCACTGGATTTTTAATATATGTGCTTTGGATATATTTAAAATATGTGCACTGTATATCTAATATATGTGCACTGGATATTTAATATATGTGCACTGGATATCTAATATATGTGCACTGGATATTTAATATATGTGCACTGGATATATTTAATATATGTGCCCTTGATATCTAATATGTGTGCACTGGATATATATAATATATGTGCACTGGGTATTTAATATATGTGCACTGGATATTTAATATATGTGCACTGGATATATTTAATATATGTGCACTGGATATCTAATATATGTGCACTGGATATTTAAAATATGTGCACTGGATATATATGATATATTTGCACTGGATATTTAATATATGTGCACTGGATATTTTATATATGTGCACTGGATATATATAATATATGTGCACTGGATATTTAATATATGTGCACTGGATATTTAATATATGTGCACTGGATATCTAATATATGTGCACTGGATATTTAATATATGTGCACTGGATATCTAATATATGTGCACTGGATATTTAATATATGTGCACTGGATATATATAATATATGTGGACTGGATATATTTAATATATGTGGACTGAATATACTAAATTTATGCACACTGGATATTTAATATATGTGCACTGGATATTTAATATATGTGCACTGTATATATATAATATATGGGCAGTGGATATTTAATATATGTGCACTGGATATCTAATATATGTGCACTGGATATATATAATATATGTGCACTGGATATATTTAATATATGTGCACTGGATATTTAATATATGTGCACTGGATATTTAATATATGTGCACTGGATATTTAATATATGTGCACTGGATATCTAATATATGTGCACTGGATATTTAATATATGTGCACTGGATATCTAATATATGTGCACTGGATATTTAATATATGTGCACTGGATATATATAATATATGTGCACTGGATATATTTAATATATGTGCACTAAATATATTTAATATATGTGCATTGGATATTTAATATATGTGCACTGATATTTAATATATGTGCACTGTATATATATAATATATGTGCACTGGATATATTTAATATATGTGCACTGGATATCTAATATGTGTTTACTGGATATTTAATATATGTGCACTGGATATTTAATATATGTGCACTGGATATATTTAATATATGTGCACTGGATATCTAATATATGTGCACTGGATAATTAATATATGTGCACTGGATATTTAATATATGTGCACTGAATATATATAATATGTGTGGACAGAATATATTTCAAATATGTGGACTGGATATCTAATATATGTGCACTGGATATTACATATTTGTGCACTGGATATACATAATATATGTGCACTGAATTTTTAATATATGTGCACTGGATATTTAATATATATGCACTGGATATATTTAATATATGTGCACTGGATATCTAATATATGTGCACTGGATATTTAATATATGTGCACTGGTTATAGATGATATATGTGCCCTGGATATTTATTATATGTGCACTGGATATATATAATATATATGCACTGGATATTTAATATATGTGGACTGGATATCTAATATATGTGCACTGGATATTATATATATGTGCACTGGATATACATAATATATGTGCACTGGATATTTAATATATGTGCACTGGTTATAGATGATATATTTGCCCTGGATATTTAATATATGTGCAATGGAAATATATAATATGTGTGGACTGGATATATTTAATATATGTGGACTGGATATCTAATATATGTGCACTGGATATTATATATATGTGCACTGCATATACATAATATATGTGCACTGGATATTTAATATATGTGCACTGGATATTTAATATATGTGCACTGGATAAATAATATATGTTCACTGGATATTTAATATCTGTGCACTGGATATATATGATATATGTGGACTGGAAATATTTAATATATGTGGACTGGACATATTTAATATATGCACACTGGATATTTAATATATGTGCACTGGATATATTCAATATATGTGCACTGGAGATATTTAATATATGTGCACTGGATATGTAATATATGTGCACTGGATCTTTAAAATATGTGCACTGGATATATATAATATATGTGCACAGGATATTTAATATATGTGCACTGGATCCATAATATATGTGCACTGGATATATATATAATATATGTGCACTGGATATGTTTAATATATGTGCACTGGATATATATAATATATGTGCACTGGATATTTATTATATGTGCACTGGATATATTTAATATATGTGCACTGGATATTTAATATATGTGCACTGGATATCTAATATGTGTGCACTGGATATTTAATATATGTGCACTGGATATTTAATATATGTGCACTGGATATATTTAATATATGTGCAATTGATATCTAATATATGTGCACTGGATATTTAATATATGTGCACTGGATATATTTAATATATGTGCAATTGATATCTAATATGTGTGCACTGGATATTTAATATATGTGCACTGGATATATATAATATATGTGCACTGGATATATTTAATATATGTGCACTGGATATTTAATATATGTGCACTGGATATATATAATATATGTGGACTGGATATATTTAATATATGTGGACTGGATATATTTAATATATGCGCACTGGATATTTAATATATGTGCACTGAATATATATAAAATATGCGCACTGGATATTTAATATATGTGCACAGGATATATATGATATATGTGCACTGGATATTTAATATTTGTGCACTGGATATTTAATATATGTGCAATGGATATATATATAATATGTGTGGACTGGATATATTTAATATATGTGGACTGGATATATTTAATATATGTGCACTGGATATTTAGTATATGTGCACTGGATATTTAAAATATGTGCACTGGATATCTAATATATGTGCACTGGATATTTAATGTATGTGCACTGGATATAAATAATATATGTGCACTGGATCTATAACATATGTGCACTGGATATATATACTATATGTGCACTGGATGTATTTAACATATGTGCACTGGATATATAATATATGTGAACTGGATATTTAGTATATGTGCACGGGATATATATATAATATATGTGCACAGGATATATATAATATATATGCACCGGATATATTTAATATATGTGCACTGGATATCTAATATATGTGCACTGGATATATATATATAATACATGTGCACTGGATATTTAATATATATGTGCACTGGATATGTAATATATGTACACTGGATATCTAATATATGTGCACTGGATATTTAATATATGTGCACGGGATATATTTAATATATGTGCACTGGATATTTAATATATGTGCACGGGATATATTTAATATATGTGCACTGTATATCTAATATATGTGCACTGGATATTTAATATATGTGCACTGGATATCTAATGTATGTGCACTGGATATTTAATATATGTGCACTGGATATATTTAATATATGTGCCCTGGATATCTAATATGTGTGCACTGGATATTTAATATATGTGCACTGGATATATATAATATATGTGCACTGGATATTTAATATATGTGCACTGGATATATTTAATATATGTGCACTGGATATCTAATATATGTGCACTGGATATTTAAAATATGTGCACTGGATATATATGATATATGTGCACTGGATATTTAATATATGTGCACTGGATATTTTATATATGTGCACTGGATATATTTCATATATGTGCACTGGATATTTAATATATGTGCACTGGATATTTAATATATGTGCACTGGATATATATAGTATATGTGGACTGGATATATTTAATATATGTGCACTGGATATGTAATATATGTGCACTGGATATTTAATATATGTGCACTGGTTATATATAATATTTGTGCACTGGATATATAATATAAGTGCACTGGATATATTTAATATATGTGCACTTGAT
The DNA here is from genome assembly GCF_031893055.1 of Leptodactylus fuscus. Lineage (NCBI taxonomy): Eukaryota > Metazoa > Chordata > Amphibia > Anura > Leptodactylidae > Leptodactylus > Leptodactylus fuscus. The sequence goes on from NW_027440202.1 coordinate 1,770,602, forward strand.
ATCTAATATATGTGCACTGGAAATTTAATATATGTGCACTGGATATACATAATATATGTGCACTGGATCTATAATATATGTGCACTGGATATATATAATATATGGGCACTTGATTTATATCTATAATATATGTGCACTGGATATATTTAATATATGTGCACTGGATATTTAATATATGTGCACTGGATTTTTAATATATGTGCACTGGATATATATAATATATGTGCACTGGATATTTAATATATGTGCACTGGATATATATAATATATGTCCACTGGATATTTAATACATGTGCACTAGATATATATATAATATATGAGCACTGGATATTTAATATATGTGCACTGTTGTATATATATAATATATGTGCACTGGATATTTAATGTATGTGCACTGGATATAAATAATATAAGTGCACTGTATCTATAACATATGTGCACTGGATATATATACTATATGTGCACTGGATATATTTAATTTATGTGCACTGGATATTTAATATATGTGCACTGGATATCTAATATATGTGCACTGTATATTTAATATGTGTGCACTGGATATCTAATATATGTGCACTGGATATTTAATATATGTGCACTGGATATCTAATATATGTGCACTGGATATTTAATATATGTGCACTAGATATTTAATATATGTGCACTGGATATATTTAATATAAGTGCACTGGATATCTAATATATGTGCACTGGATATATAATGTATGTGCACTGGATATAAATAATATATGTGCACTGGATCTATAACATATGTGTACTGGAGATATATATATACTATATATGCACTGGATATATTTAACATATGTGCACTGGATATATAATATATGTGCACTGTATATTTAGTATATGTGCACTGGATATATATATAATATATGTGCACTGGATATATATAATATATTTTCACTGGATATATTTAATATATGTGCACTGGATATCTAATATATGTGCATTGGATATTTAATATATGTGCACTGGATATATTTAATATATGTGCACTGGATATATAATATATGTGCACTGGATCTTTAATATATGTGCACTGGATATATTTAATATATGTGCACTGGATATATAATATATGTGCACTGGATATTTAATATATGTGCACTGGATAAATTCAATATATGTGCACTGGATATTTAATATGTGTGCACTGGATATCTAATATATGTGCACTGGATATTTAATATATGTGCACTGGATATATTTAATATATGTGCACTGGATAAATAATATATGTGCACTGGATATTTAATATCTGTGCACTGGATATATATGATATATTTGGACTGGAAATATTTAATATATGTGGACTGGATATATTTAATATATGCGCACTGGATATTTAATATATGTGCACTGGATATATTCAATATATGTGCACTGGATATGTAATATATGTGCACTGGATATTTAAAATATGTGCACTGGATATATATAATATATGTGCACAGGATATTTAATATATGTGCACTGGATCCATAATATGTGTGCACTGGATATATATAATATATGTGCACTGGATATGTTTAATATATGTGCACTGGATATATATAATATATGTGCACTGGATATTTAATATATGTGCACTGGATATATATAATATATGTGCACTGGATATGTAATATATGTGCACTGGATATTTAATATATGTGCACTGGATATATATAATATATGTACACTGGATATTTAATATATGTGCACTGGATATTTAGTATATGTGCACTGGATATATTTAATATAAGTGCACTGGATATCTAATATATGTGCACTGGATATTTAATGTATGTGCACTGGATATAAATAATATATGTGCACTGGATCTATAACATATGTGTACTGGAGATATATATACTATATATGCACTGGATATATTTAACATATGTGCACTGGATATATAATATATGTGCACTGTATATTTAGTATATGTGCACTGGATATATATATAATATATGTGCACTGGATATATATAATATATTTCCACTGGATATATTTAATATATGTGCACTGGATATCTAATATATGTGCATTGGATATTTAATATATGTGCACTGGATATATTTAATATATGTGCACTGGATATATAATATATGTGCACTGGATATTTAATATATGTGCACTGGATATATTTAATATATGTGCACTGGATATATAATATATGTGCACTGGATATTTAATATATGTGCACTGGATAAATTCAATATATGTGCACTGGATATTTAATATGTGTGCACTGGATATCTAATATATGTGCACTGGATATTTAATATATGTGCACTGGATATATTTAATATATGTGCACTGGATAAATAATATATGTGCACTGGATATTTAATATCTGTGCACTGGATATATATGATATATTTGGACTGGAAATATTTAATATATGTGGACTGGATATATTTAATATATGCGCACTGGATATTTAATATATGTGCACTGGATATATTCAATATATGTGCACTGGATATGTAATATATGTGCACTGGATATTTAAAATATGTGCACTGGATATATATAATATATGTGCACAGGATATTTAATATATGTGCACTGGATCCATAATATATGTGCACTGGATATATATAATATATGTGCACTGGATATGTTTAATATATGTGCACTGGATATATATAATATATGTGCACTGGATATGTAATATATGTGCACTGGATATTTAATATATGTGCACTGGATATATATAATATATGTGCACTGGATATTTAATATATGTGCACTGGATATTTAATGTATGTGCACTGGATATAAATAATATATGTGCACTGGATCTATAACATATGTGTACTGGAGATATATATACTATATATGCACTGGATATATTTAACATATGTGCACTGGATATATAATATATGTGCACTGTATATTTAGTATATGTGCACTGGATATATATAATATATGTGCACTGGATATATATAATATATTTCCACTGTATATTTTTAATATATGTGCACTGGATATCTAATATATGTGCACTGGATATATTTAATATATGTGCACTGGATATATAATATATGTGCACTGTATATTTAATATATGTGCACTGGATATATTTAATATATGTGCACTGGATATATTTAATATATGTGCACTGGATATATAATATATGTGCACTGGATATTTAATATATGTGCACTGGATATATAATATATGTGCACTGGATATTTAATATATGTGCACTGGATAAATGCAATGTATGTGCACTGCATATTTAATATGTGTGCACTGGATATCTAATATATGTGCACTGGATATTTAATATATGTGCACTGGATATATTTAATATATGTGCACTGGTTAAATAATATATGTGCACTGGATATTTAATATCTGTGCACTGGATATATATGATATATTTGGACTGGAAATATTTAATATATGTGGACTGGATATATTTAATATATGCGCACTGGATATTTAATATATGTGCACTGGATATATTCAATATATGTGCACTGGATATGTAATATATGTGCACTGGATATTTAAAATATGTGCACTGGATATATATAATATATGTGCACAGGATATTTAATATATGTGCACTGGATCCATAATATATGTGCACTGGATATATATAATATATGTGCACTGGATATGTTTAATATATGTGCACTGGATATATATAATATATGTGCACTGGATATTTAATATATGTGCACTGGATATATATAATATATGTGCACTGGATATTTAATATATGTGCACTGGATATCTAATATATGTGCACTGGATATTTAATATCTGTGTACCGGATATATAATATATGTGCACTGATATTTAATATATGTGCACTGGATATATAATATATGTGCACTGGATATTTAATAAATGTACACTGGATCTATAATATATGTGCATTGGATATATAAAATATGTGCACTGGATATATTCCTAATATATGTGCACTGGATATATATAATATATGTTCACTGGATATATATAATATATGTGCACTGGATATATAATATATGTGCACTGAATATTTAATATATGAGCACTGGATATATAATATATGTGCACTGGATATTTATAATATATGTGCACTGGATATAAATAATAAATGTGCACTGGATCTATAATATATGTGCACTGGATATTTAATATATGTGCACTGGATATATTTAATATATGTGCACTGGATATCTAATATATGTGCACTGGATATTTAATGTATGTGCACTGGATATAAATAATATATGTGCACTGGATCTATAACATATGTGTACTGGAGATATATATACTATATATGCACTGTATATATTTAACATATGTGCACTGGTTATATAATATATGTGCACTGTATATTTAGCATATGTGCACTGGATATATATATAATATATGTGCACTGGATATATATAATATATTTCCACTGGATATATTTAATATATGTGCACTGGATAAATTTAATATATGTGCACTGGATATTTAATATGTGTGCACTGGATATCTAATATATGTGCACTGGATAAATTTAATATATGTGCACTGGATAAATAATATATGTGCACTGGATATTTAATATCTGTGCACTGGATATATAGGATATATTTGGACTGGAAACATTTAATATATGTGGACTGGATATATTTAATATATGCGCACTGGATATTTAATATATGTGCACTGGATATATTCAATATATGTGCACTGGATATGTAATATATGTGCACTGGATATTTAAAATATGTGCACTGGATATATATAATATATGTGCACAGGATATTTAATATATGTGCACTGGATCCATAATATATGTGCACTGGATATATATAATATATGTGCACTGGATATGTTTAATATATGTGCACTGGATATATATAATATATGTGCACCGGATATTTAATATATGTGCACTGGATATATATAATATATGTGCACAGGATATTTAATATATGTGCACTGGATATCTAATATGTGTGCACTGGATACTTAATATATGTTCACTGGATATTTAATATATGTGCACTGGATATATTTAATATATGTGCACTGGATATCTAATATATGTGCACTGGATAATTAATATATGTGCACTGGATATATATGATATATGTGCACTGGATATTTAATATATGTGCACTGGATATTTAATATATGTGCACTGGATATATATAATATATGTGCACTGGATATATTTAATATATGTGCACTGGATATTTAATATATGTGCAGTGGATATTTAATATATGTGCAGTGCATATTTAATAAATGTGCACTGGATATCTAATATATGTGCACTGGATATTTAATATATGTGCACTGGATATCTAATATATGTGCACTGGATATTTAATATATGTGCACTGGATATCTAATATATGTGCACTGGATAATTAATATATTTGCACTGGATATTTAATATATGTGCACTGGTTATAGATGATATATGTGCCCTGGATATTTAATATATGTGCACTGGATATATATAATATATATGCACTGGATATTTAATATATGTGGACTGGATATCTAATATATGTGCACTGGATATTATATATATGTGCACTGGATATACATAATATATGTGCACTGGATATTTAATATATGTGCACTGGTTATAGATGATATATGTGCCCTGGATATTTAATATATGTGCAATGGATATATATAATATGTGTGGACTGGATATATTTAATATATGTGGACTGGATATCTAATATATGTGCACTGGATATTATATATATGTGCACTGCATATACATAATATATGTGCACTGGATATTTAATATATGTGCACTGGATATTTAATATATGTGCACTGGATAAATAATATATGTGCACTGAATATTTAATATCTGTGCACTGGATATATATGATATATGTGGACTGGAAATATTTAATATATGTGGACTGGATATATTTAATATATGCGCACTGGATATTTAATATATGTGCACTGGATATATTCAATATATGTGCACTGGATATATTTAATATATGTGCACTGGATATGTAATATATGTGCACAGGATATTTAATATATGTGCACTGGATCCATAATATATGTGCACTGGATATATATAATATATGTGCACTGGATATTTATTATATGTGCACTGGATATATTTAATTTGTGTGCACTGGATATTTAATATGTGTGCAAGGGATATCTTATATGTGTGCACTGGATATTTAATATATGTGCACTGGATATATTTAATATATGTGCACTTGATATCTAATGTATGTGCACTGGATAATTAATATATGTGCACTGGATATATATGATATATGTGCACTGGATATTTAATATATGTGCACTGGATATCTAATATGTGTGCACTGGATATTTAATATATGTGCACTGGATATATATAATATATGTGGACTGGATATATTTAATATATGTGGACTGGATATCTAATATATGTACACTGGATATATATAATATGTGTGCACTAGATATATATAATATATGTGCACTGGATATTTAATATATGTGCACTGGATATCTAATATATGTGCACTGGATATTTGATATATGTGCACTGGATATCTAATATATGTGCACTGGATATTTAATATATGTGCACTGGATATATATAATATATGTGGACTGGATATATTTAATATATGTGGACTGGATATATTTAATATATGCGCACTGGATATTTAATATATGTGCACTGGATATATATAAAATATGCGCACTGGATATTTAATATATGTGCACAGGATATATATGATATATGTGCACTGGATATTTAATATTTGTGCACTGGATATTTAATATATGTGCAATGGATATATATAATATGTGTGGACTGGATATATTTAATATATGTGGACTGGATATATTTAATATATGTGCACTGGATATTTAGTATATGTGCACTGGATATTTAATATATGTGCACTGGATATCTAATATATGTGCACTGGATATTTAATGTATGTGCACTGGATATAAATAATATATGTGCACTGGATCTATAACATATGTGCACTGGATATATATACTATATGTGCACTGGATATATTTAACATATGTGCACTGGATATATAATATATGTGAACTGGATATTTAGTATATGTGCACTGGATATATATGATATATGTGCACTGGATATTTAATATATGTGCACTAGATATTTTATATATGTGCACTGGATATATTTCATATATGTGCACTGGATATTTAATATGTGTGCACTGGATATTTAATATATGTGCACTGGATATATATAGTATATGTGGACTGGATATATTTAATATATGTGCACTGGATATGTAATATATGTGCACTCGATATTTAATATATGTGCACTGGTTATATATAATATTTGTGCACTGGATATATAATATAAGTGCACTGGATATATTTAAAATATGTGCACTTGATATCTAATATATGTGCACTGGATATTTAATATATGTGCACTGGATATACATAATATGTGTGCACTGGATCTATAATATATGTGCACTGGATATATATAATATATGGGCACTGGATATATATCTATAATATATGTGCACTGGATATATTTAATATATGTGCACTTGATATCTAAAATATGTGCACTTGATATCTAATATATGTGCACTGGATATTTAATATATGTGCACAGGATATATATGATATATGTGCACTGGATATTTAATATATGTGCACTGGATATATATAATATATGTGCACTGGATATTTTAATATATGTGCACTGGATATATATAATATATGTGCACTGGATATTTAATATATGTGCACTAGATATATATATAATATATGAGCACTGGATATTTAATATATGTGCACTGTTGTATATATATAATATATGTGCACTGGATATTTAATGTATGTGCACTGGATATAAATAATATAAGTGCACTGTATCTATAACATATGTGCACTGGATATATATACTATATGTGCACTGGATATATTTAATTTATGTGCACTGGATATTTAATATATGTGCACTGGATATCTAATATATGTGCACTGGATATTTAATATATGTGCACTGGATATCTAATATATGTGCACTGGATATTTAATATATGTGCACTCGATATCTAATATATGTGCACTGGATATTTAATATATGTGCACTGGATATTTAATATATGTGCACTGGATATATTTAATATAAGTGCACTGGATATCTAATATATGTGCACTGGATATTTAATGTATGTGCACTGGATATAAATAATATATGTGCACTGGATCTATAACATATGTGTACTGGAGATATATATACTATATATGCACTGGATATATTTAACATATGTGCACTGGATATATAATATACGTGCACTGTATATTTAGTATATGTGCACTGGATATATATATAATATATGTGTACTGGATATATATAATATATTTCCACTGGATATATTTAATATATGTGCACTGGATATCTAATATATGTGCATTGGATATTTAATATATGTGCATTGGATATTTAATATATGTGCACTGGATATATTTAATATATGTGCACTGGATATATAATATATGTGCACTGGATATTTAATATATGTGCACTGGATATATTTAATATATGTGCACTGGATATATAATATATGTGCACTGGATATTTAATATATGCGCACTGGATATTAATATATGTGCGCAGGATATATATGATATATGTGCACTGGATATTTAATATTTGTGAACTGGATATTTAATATATGTGCAATGGATATATATATAATATGTGTGGACTGGATATACTTAAAATATGTGGACTGGATATATTTAATATATTTGCACTGGATATTTAGTATATGTGCACTGGATATTTAAAATATGTGCACTGGATGTCTAATATATGTGCACTGAATATTTAAAGTATGTGCACTGGATATAAATAATATATGTGCACTGGATCTATAACATATGTGCACTGGATATATATACTATATGTGCACTGGATGTATTTAACATATGTGCACTGGATATATAATATATGTGAACTGGATATTTAGTATATGTGCACTGGATATATATATAATATATGTGCACAGGATATATATAATATATGTGCACTGGATATATTTAATATATGTGCACTGGATATCTAATATATGTGCACTGGATATATATATAATACATGCGCACTGGATATTTAATATATATGTGCACTGGATATGTAATATATGTGCACTGGATATCTAATATATGTGCACTGGATATTTAATATATGTGCACTGGATATCTAATATATGTTCACTGGATATTTAATATATGTGCACGGGATATATTTAATATATGTGCACTGTATATCTAATATATGTGCACTGGATATTTAATATATGTGCACTGGATATCTAATATATGTGCACTGGATATTTAATATATGTGCACTGGATATATTTAATATATGTGCCCTGGATATCTAATATGTTTGCACTGGATATTTAATATATGTGCACTGTTGTATATATATATAATATATGTGCACTGGATATTTAATGTATGTGCACTGGATATAAATAATATAAGTGCACTGTATCTATAACATATGTGCACTGGATATATATACTATATGTGCACTGGATATATTTAATTTATGTGCACTGGATATTTAATATATGTGCACTGGATATCTAATATATGTGCACTGGATATTTAATATATGTGCACTGGATATCTAATATGTATGCACTGGATATTTAATAAATGTGCACTGGATATTTAATATATGTGCACTGGATATATATAATATATGTGCACTGGATATATAATATATGTGCACTGGATATTTAATATATGTGCACTAGATATTTAATATATGTGCACTGGATATCTAATATATGTGCACTGGATATTTAATATATGTGCACTGGATATTTAATATATGTGCACTGGATATGTAATATATGTGCACTGGATATATATGATATATGTGCACTGGATATTTAATATATATGCACTGGATATCTAATATGTGTGCACTGGATATTTAATATATGTGCTCTGGATATTTAAAATATTTGTGCACTGGATATTTAATATATGTGCACTGGATATATAATATATGTGCACTGGATATTTAATATATGTGCACTGGATATATAATATATGTGCACTGGATATTTAATATATGTACTCTGGATCTATAATATATGTGCATTGGATATATAAAATATGTGCACTGGATATATTCCTAATATATGTGCACTGGATATATATAATATATGTTCACTGGATATATATAATATATGTGCACTGGATATATAATATATGTGCACTGAATATTTAATATATGAGCACTGGATATATAATATATGTGCACTGGATATTTATAATATATGTGCACTGGATATAAATAATAAATGTGCACTGGATCTATAATATATGTGCACTGGATATATAATATATATGTGCACTGGATATATTTAATATATGTGCACTGGATATTTAATATATATGCACTGGATATATATAATATATGTGCACTGGATATTTAATATATGTGCACTGGATATATAATATATGTGCACTGGATATTTAATATATTTGCACTGGATATATATAATATATGTGCACTGGATATATAATATATGTGCACTGTATATAAATAATATATGTGCACTGGATCTATAATATATGTGCACTGGATATATAATATATATGTGCACTGGATATATTTAATATATGTGCACTGGATATATAATATATGTGCACTGGATATATATAATATATGTGCACTGGATATATTTAATATGTGTGCACTGGATATTTAATATATGTGCACTGGATATTTAATATATGTGCACTATATATATTTAATTTATGTGCACTGGATATTTAATATATGTGCACTGGATATATAATTTATATGCACTGGATATATTTAATATATGTGCACTGGATCTATAACATATGTGCACTGGATATATATACTATATGTGCACTGGATATATTTAATATATGTGCACTGGATATCTAATATATGTGCACTGGATAATTAATATATGTGCACTGGATATACATAATATATGTGCAGTGGATATTTAATATATGTGCACTGAATATTTAATATATGAGCACTGGATATATTTAATATATGTGCACTGGATATTTAATATATGTGCACTGGATATCTAATATATGTTCACTGGATATCTAATATATGCGCACTGGATATATATAATATAGGTGCACTGGATATTTAATATATGTGCACTGGATATATATAATATATGTGCACTGGATATGTAATATATGTGCACTGGATATTTAAAATATGTGCACTGGATATATATAATATATGTGCACAGGATATTTAATATATGTGCACTGGATCCATAATATATGTGCACTGGATATGTTTAATATATGTGCACTGGATTTATATAATATATGTGCACTGGATATATATAATATATGTGCACTGGATATTTAATATATGTCCACTGGATACTTAATATATGTGCACTGGATATTTAATATATGTGCACTGGATATATTTAATATATGTGCACTGGATATCTAATATATGTGCACTGGATAATTAATATATGTGCACTGGATATATATGATATATGTGCACCGGATATTTAATATATGTGCACTGGATATCTAATATGTGTGCACTGGATATTTAATATATGTGCACTGGATATTTAATATATGTGCACTCGATATATATAATATATGTGCACATGATATATAATATATGTGCACTGGATATTTAATATATGTGCACTGGATATTTAATATACGTGCACTGGATATCTAATATTTGTGCACTGGATATCTAATATGTGTGCACTGGATATTTAATATATGTGCACTGGATATATATAATATATGTGCACTGGATATATTTAATATATGTGCACTGGATATTAAATATATGTGCACTGGATATCTAATATATGTGCACTGGATATTTAATATATGTGCACTGGATATCTAACATATGTGCACTGGATATTTAATATATGTGCACTGGATATATATAATATATGTGGACTGGATATATTTAATATATGTGGACTGGATATACTAAATTTATGCGCACTGGATATTTAATATATGTGCACTGGATATTTAATATATGTGCACTGTATATATATAATATATGTGCAGTGGATATTTAATATATGTGCACTGGATATCTAATATATGTGCACTGGATATATATAATATATGTGCACTGGATATATTTAATATATGTGCACTGGATATTTAATATATGTGCACTGGATATTTAATATATGTGCAGTGGATATTTAATATATGTGCACTGGATATCTAATATATGTGCACTGGATATTTAATATATGTGCACTGGATATCTAATATATGTGCACTGGATATTTAATATATGTGCACTGGATATTTAAAATATGTGCACTGGATATATATAATATATGTGCACAGGATATTTAATATATGTGCACTGGATTTATAATATATGTGCACTGGATATATATAATATATGTGCACTGGATATGTTTAATATATGTGCACTGGATTTATATAATATATGTGCACTGGATATATATAATATATGTGCACTGGATATTTAATATATGTTCACTGGATACTTAATATATGTGCACTGGATATTTAATATATGTGCACTGGATATATTTAATATATGTGCACTGGATATTTAATATATGTGCACTGTATATATATAATATATCTGCAGTGGATATTTAATATATGTGCACTGGATATCTAATATATGTGCACTGGATATATATAATATATGTGCACTGGATATATTTAATATATGTGCACTGGATATTTAATATATGTGCACTGGATATTTAATATATGTGCAGTGGATATTTAATATATGTGCACTGGATATCTAATATATGTGCACTGGATATTTAATATATGTGCACTGGATATCTAATATATGTGCACTGGAAATTTAATATATGTGCACTGGATATATATAATATATGTGCACTGGATATATTTAATATATGTGCAATAAATATATTTAATATATGTGCATTGGATATTTAATATATGTGCACTGATATTTAATATATGTGCACTGTATATATATAATATATGTGCACTGGATATATTTAATATATGTGCACTGGATATTTAATATATGTGCACTGGATATCTAATATGTGTTTACTGGATATTTAATATATGTGCACTGGATATTTAATATATGTGCACTGGATATATTTAATATATGTGCACTGGATAATTAATATATGTGCACTGGATATTTAATATATGTGCACTGAATATATATAATATGTGTGGACTGAATATATTTAATATATGTGGACTGGATATCTAATATATGTGCACTGGATATTACATATTTGTGCACTGGATATACATAATATATGTGCACTGGATTTTTAATATATTTGCACTGGATATTTAATATATATGCACTGGATATATTTAATATATGTGCACTGGATATCTAATATATGTGCACTGGATATTTAATATATGTGCACTGGCTATAGATGATATATGTGCCCTGGATATTTAATATATGTGCACTGGATATATATAATATATATGCACTGGATATTTAATATATGTGGACTGGATATCTAATATATGTGCACTGGATATTATATATATGTGCACTGGATATATATAATATATGTGGACTGGATATATTTAATATATGTGGACTGGATATACTAAATTTATGCGCACTGGATATTTAATATATGTGCACTGGATATTTAATATATGTGCACTGTATATATATAATATATGTGCAGTGGATATTTAATATATGTGCACTGGATATCTAATATATGTGCACTGGATATATTTAATATATGTGCACTGGATATTTAATATATGTGCACTGGATATATATAATATATGTGGACTGGATATATTTAATATATGTGGACTGGATATATTTAATATATGCGCACTGGATATTTAATATATGTGCACTGAATATATATAAAATATGCGCACTGGATATTTAATATATGTGCACAGGATATATATGATATATGTGCACTGGATATTTAATATTTGTGCACTGGATATTTAATATATGTGCAATGGATATATATATAATATGTGTGAACTGGATATATTTAATATATGTGCACTGGATATTTAGTATATGTGCACTGGATATTTAAAATATGTGCACTGGATATCTAATATATGTGCACTGGATATTTAATGTTTGTGCACTGGATATAAATAATATATGTGCACTGGATCTATAACATATGTGCACTGGATATATATACTATATGTGCACTGGATGTATTTAACATATGTGCACTGGATATATAATATATGTGAACTGGATATTTAGTATATGTGCACGGGATATATATATGTAATATATGTGCACAGGATATATATAATATATGTGCACTGGATATATTTAATATATGTGCACTTCATATCTAATATATGTGCACTGGATATATATATAATACATGCGCACTGGATATTTAATATATATGTGCACTGGATATGTAATATATGTACACTGGATATCTAAAATATTTGCACTGGATATTTAATATATGTGCACTGGATATCTAATATATGTTCACTGGATATTTAATATATGTGCAAGGGATATTTTTAATATATGTGCACTGTATATCTAATATATGTGCACTGGATATTTAATATATGTGCACTGGATATTAAATATATGTGCACTGGATATCTAATATATGTGCACTGGATATTTAATATATGTGCACTGGATATCTAACATATGTGCACTGGATATTTAATATATGTGCACTGGATATATATAATATATGTGGACTGGATATATTTAATATATGTGGACTGGATATACTAAATTTATGCGCACTGGATATTTAATATATGTGCACTGGATATTTAATATATGTGCACTGTATATATATAATATATGTGCAGTGGATATTTAATATATGTGCACTGGATATCTAATATATGTGCACTGGATATATATAATATATGTGCACTGGATATATTTAATATATGTGCACTGGATATTTAATATATGTGCACTGGATATTTAATATATGTGCAGTGGATATTTAATATATGTGCACTGGATATCTAATATATGTGCACTGGATATTTAATATATGTGCACTGGATATCTAATATATGTGCACTGGATATTTAATATATGTGCACTGGATATTTAAAATATGTGCACTGGATATATATAATATATGTGCACAGGATATTTAATATATGTGCACTGGATTTATAATATATGTGCACTGGATATATATAATATATGTGCACTGGATATGTTTAATATATGTGCACTGGATTTATATAATATATGTGCACTGGATATATATAATATATGTGCACTGGATATTTAATATATGTTCACTGGATACTTAATATATGTGCACTGGATATTTAATATATGTGCACTGGATATATTTAATATATGTGCACTGGATATTTAATATATGTGCACTGGATATTTAATATATGTGCAGTGGATATTTAATATATGTGCACTGGATATCTAATATATGTGCACTGGATATTTAATATATGTGCACTGGATATCTAATATATGTGCACTGGATATATTTAATATATGTGCAATAAATATATTTAATATATGTGCATTGGATATTTAATATATGTGCACTGATATTTAATATATGTGCACTGTATATATATAATATATGTGCACTGGATATATTTAATATATGTGCACTGGATATTTAATATATGTGCACTGGATATCTAATATGTGTTTACTGGATATTTAATATATGTGCACTGGATATTTAATATATGTGCACTGGATATATTTAATATATGTGCACTGGATAATTAATATATGTGCACTGGATATTTAATATATGTGCACTGAATATATATAATATGTGTGGACTGAATATATTTAATATATGTGGACTGGATATCTAATATATGTGCACTGGATATTACATATTTGTGCACTGGATATACATAATATATGTGCACTGGATTTTTAATATATGTGCACTGGATATTTAATATATATGCACTGGATATATTTAATATATGTGCACTGGATATCTAATATATGTGCACTGGATATTTAATATATGTGCACTGGCTATAGATGATATATGTGCCCTGGATATTTAATATATGTGCACTGGATATATATAATATATATGCACTGGATATTTAATATATGTGGACTGGATATCTAATATATGTGCACTGGATATTATATATATGTGCACTGGATATACATAATATATGTGCACTGGATATTTAATATATGTGCACTGGTTATAGATGATATATTTGCCCTGGATATTTAATATATGTGCAATGGAAATATATAATATGTGTGGACTGGATATATTTAATATATGTGGACTGGATATCTAATATATGTGCACTGGATATTATATATATGTGCACTGCATATACATAATATATGTGCACTGGATATTTAATATATGTGCACTGGATATTTAATATCTGTGCACTTGATATATATGATATATGTGGACTGGAAATATTTAATATATGTGGACTGGACATATTTAATATATGCACACTGGATATTTAATATATGTGCACTGGATATATTTAATATATGTGCACTGGATATGTAATATATGTGCACTGGATCTTTAAAATATGTGCACTGGATATATATAATATATATGCACAGGATATTTAATATATGTGCACTGGATCCATAATATATGTGCACTGGATATATATAATATATGTGCACTGGATATGTTTAATATATGTGCACTGGATATATATAATATATGTGCACTGGATATTTAATATATGTGCACTGGATATATTTAATGTATGTGCACTGGATATTTAATATATGTGCACTGGATATCTAATATGTGTGCACTGGATATTTAATATATGTGCACTGGATATTTAATATATGTGCACTGGATATATTTAATATATGTGCAATTGATATCTAATATATGTGCACTGGATAATTAATATATGTGCACTGGATATATATGATATATGTGACTGGATATTTAATATATGTGCACTGGATATCTAATATGTGTGCACTGGATATTTAATATATGTGCACTGGATATATATAATATATGTGCACTGGATATATTTAATATATGTGCACTGGATATTTAATATATGTGCACTGGATATATATAATATATGTGGACTGGATATATTTAATATATGTGGACTGGATATATTTAATATATGCGCACTGGATATTTAATATATGTGCACTGAATATATATAAAATATGCGCACTGGATATTTAATATATGTGCACAGGATATATATGATATATGTGCACTGGATATTTAATATTTGTGCACTGGATATTTAATATATGTGCAATGGATATATATATAATATGTGTGAACTGGATATATTTAATATATGTGCAATGGATATTTAGTATATGTGCACTGGATATTTAAAATATGTGCACTGGATATCTAATATATGTGCACTGGATATTTAATGTTTGTGCACTGGATATAAATAATATATGTGCACTGGATCTATAACATATGTGCACTGGATATATATACTATATGTGCACTGGATGTATTTAACATATGTGCACTGGATATATAATATATGTGAACTGGATATTTAGTATATGTGCACGGGATATATATATGTAATATATGTGCACAGGATATATATAATATATGTGCACTGGATATATTTAATATATGTGCACTTCATATCTAATATATGTGCACTGGATATATATATAATACATGCGCACTGGATATTTAATATATATGTGCACTGGATATGTAATATATGTACACTGGATATCTAAAATATTTGCACTGGATATTTAATATATGTGCACTGGATATCTAATATATGTTCACTGGATATTTAATATATGTGCAAGGGATATTTTTAATATATGTGCACTGTATATCTAATATATGTGCACTGGATATTTAATATATGTGCACTGGATATCTAATATATGTGCACTGGATATTTAATATATGTGCACTGGATATATTTAATATATGTGCCCTGGGTATCTAATATGTGCGCACTGGATATTTAATATATGTGCACTGGATATATATAATATATGTGCACTGGATATTTAATATATGTGCACTGGATATATTTAATATATGTGCACTGGATATCTAATATATGTGCACTGGATATTTAAAATATGTGCACTGGATATATATGATATATGTGCACTGGATATTTAATATATGTGCACTGGATATTTTATATATGTGCACTGGATATATTTCATATATGTGCACTGGATATTTAATATATGTGCACTGGATATTTAATATATGTGCATTGGATATATATAGTATATGTGGACTGGATATATTTAATATATGTGCACTGGATATGTAATATATGTGCACTGGATATTTAATATATGTGCACTGGTTATATATAATATTTGTGCACTGGATATATAATATAAGTGCACTGGATATATTTAATATATGTGCACTTGATATCTAATATATGTGCACTGGATATTTAATATATGTGCACTGGATATACATAATATATGTGCACTGGATCTATAATATATGTGCACTGGATATATATAATATATGGGCACTGGATATATATCTATAATATATGTGCACTGGATATATTTAATATATGTGCACTGGATATTTAATATATGTGCACTGGATATTTAATATATGTGCACTGGATATATATAATATATGTGCACTGGATATTTAATATATGTGCACTGGATATATATAATATAAGTACACTGGATATTTAATATATGTGCACTAGATATATATATAATATATGAGCACTGGATATTTAATATATGTGCACTGTTGTATATATATAATATATGTGCACTGGATATTTAATGTATGTGCACTGGATATAAATAATATAAGTGCACTGTATCTATAACATATGTGCACTGGATATATATACTATATGTGCACTGGATATATTTAATTTATGTGCACTGGATATTTAATATATGTGCACTGGATATCTAATATATGTGCACTGGATATTTAATATATGTGCACTGGATATCTAATATATGTGCACTGGATATCTAATATATGTGCACTGGATATTTAATATATGTGCACTGGATATCTAATATATGTGCACTGGATATTTAATATATGTGCACTGGATATTTAATATATGTGCACTGGATATATTTAATATAAGTGCACTGGATATCTAATATATGTGCACTGGATATTTAATGTATGTGCACTGGATATAAATAATATATGTGCACTGGATCTATAACATATGTGTACTGGAGATATATATACTATATATGAACTGGATATATTTAACATATGTACACTGGATATATAATATATGTGCACTGTATATTTAGTATATGTGCACTGGATATATATATAATATATGTGCACTGGATATATATAATATATTTCCACTGGATATATTTAATATATGTGCACTGGATATCTAATATATGTGCATTGGATATTTAATATATGTGCACTGGATATATTTAATATATGTGCACTGGATATATAATATATGTGCACTGGATATTTAATATATGTGCACTGGATATATTTAATATATGTGCACCTGATATATAATATATGTGCACTGGATATTTAATATATGTGCACTGGATAAATTCAATATATGTGCACTGGATATTTAATATGTGTGCACTGGATAAATTCAATATATGTGCACTGGATATTTAATATGTGTGCACTGGATATCTAATATATGTGCACTGGATATTTAATATATGTGCACTGGAAATATTTAATATATGTGCACTGGATAAATAATATATGTGCACTGGATATTTAATATCTGTGCACTGGATATATATGATATATTTGGACTGGAAATATTTAATATATGTGGACTGGATATATTTAATATATGCGCACTGGATATTTAATATATGTGCACTGGATATATTCAATATATGTGCACTGGATATGTAATATATGTGCACTGGATATTTAAAATATGTGCACTGGATATATATAATATATGTGCACAGGATATTTAATATATGTGCACTGGATCCATAATATATGTGCACTGGATATATGTAATATATGTGCACTGGATATGTTTAATATATGTGCACTGGATATATATAATATATGTGCACTGGATATTTAATATATGTGCACTGGATATCTAACATATGTGCACTGGATATTTAATATATGTGCACTGGATATATATAATATATGTGGACTGGATATATTTAATATATGTGGACTGGATATACTAAATTTATGCGCACTGGATATTTAATATATGTGCACTGGATATTTAATATATGTGCACTGTATATATATAATATATGTGCAGTGGATATTTAATATATGTGCACTGGATATCTAATATATGTGCACTGGATATATATAATATATGTGCACTGGATATATTTAATATATGTGCACTGGATATTTAATATATGTGCACTGGATATTTAATATATGTGCAGTGGATATTTAATATATGTGCACTGGATATCTAATATATGTGCACTGGATATTTAATATATGTGCACTGGATATCTAATATATGTACACTGGATATTTAATATATGTGCACTGGATCCATAATATATGTGCACTGGATATATATAATATATGTGCACTGGATATGTTTAATATATGTGCACTGGATTTATATAATATATGTGCACTGGATATATATAATATATGTGCACTGGATATTTAATATATGTTCACTGGATACTTAATATATGTGCACTGGATATTTAATATATGTGCACTGGATATATTTAATATATGTGCACTGGATATCTAATATATGTGCACTGGATAATTAATATATGTGCACTGGATATATATGATATATGTGCACTGGATATTTAATATATGTGCACTGGATATCTAATATGTGTGCACTGGATATTTAATATATGTGCACTGGATATTTAATATATAAGCACTGGATATATATAATATATGTGCACATGATATATAATATATGTGCACTGGATATTTAATATATGTGCACTGGATATTTAATATACGTGCACTGGATATCTAATATTTGTGCACTGGATATCTAATATGTGTGCACTGGATATTTAATATATGTGCACTGGATATATATAATATATGTGCACTGGATATATTTAATATATGTGCACTGGATATTTAATATATGTGCACTGGATATTTAATATATGTGCAGTGGATATTTAATATATGTGCACTGGATATCTAATATATGTGCACTGGATATTTAATATATGTGCAGTGGATATCTAATATATGTGCACTGGATATTTAATATATGTGCACTGGATATCTAATATATGTGCACTGGATATTTAATATATGTGCACTGGATATATATAATATATGTGCACTGGATATATTTAATATATGTGCAATAAATATATTTAATATATGTGCATTGGATATTTAATATATGTGCACTGATATTTAATATATGTGCACTGTATATATATAATATATGTGCACTGGATATATTTAATATATGTGCACTGGATATTTAATATATGTGCACTGGATATCTAATATGTGTTTACTGGATATTTAATATATGTGCACTGGATATTTAATATATGTGCACTGGATATATTTAATATATGTGCACTGGATATCTAATATATGTGCACTGGATAATTAATATATGTGCACTGGATATTTAATATATGTGCACTGAATATATATAATATGTGTGGACTGAATATATTTAATATATGTGGACTGGATATTTAATATATGTGCACTGGATATTACATATTTGTGCACTGGATATACATAATATATGTGCACTGGATTTTTAATATATGTGCACTGGATATTTAATATATATGCACTGGATATATTTAATATATGTGCACTGGATATCTAATACATGTGCACTGGATATTTAATATATGTGCACTGGTTATAGATGATATATGTGCCCTGGATATTTAATATATGTGCACTGGATATATATAATATATATGCACTGGATATTTAATATATGTGGACTGGATATCTAATATATGTGCACTGGATATTATATATATGTGCACTGGATATACATAATATATGTGCACTGGATATTTAATATATGTGCACTGGTTATAGATGATATATTTGCCCTGGATATTTAATATATGTGCAATGGAAATATATAATATGTGTGGACTGGATATATTTAATATATGTGGACTGGATATCTAATATATGTGCACTGGATATTATATATATGTGCACTGCATATACATAATATATGTGCACTGGATATTTAATATATGTGCACTGGATATTTAATATCTGTGCACTGGATATATATGATATATGTGGACTGGAAATATTTAATATATGTGGACTGGACATATTTTTATTATATGCACACTGGATATTTAATATATGTGCACTGGATATATTCAATATATGTGCGATGGATATATTTAATATATGTGCACTGGATATGTAATATATGTGCACTGGATCTTTAAAATATGTGCACTGGATATATATATAATATATATGCACAGGATATTTAATATATGTGCACTGGATCCATAATATATGTGCACTGGATATATATAATATATGTGCACTGGATATGTTTAATATATGTGCACTGGATATATATAATATATGTGCACTGGATATTTAATATATGTGCACTGGATATATTTAATATATGTGCACTGGATATTTAATATATGTGCACTGGATATCTAATATGTGTGTACTGGATATTTAATATATGTGCACTGGATATTTAATATATGTGCACTGGATATATTTAATATATGTGCAATTGATATCTAATATATGTGCACTGGATAATTAATATATGTGCACTGGATATATATGATATATGTGACTGGATATTTAATATATGTGCACTGGATATCTAATATGTGTGCACTGGATATTTAATATATGTGCACTGGATATATATAATATATGTGCACTGGATATATTTAATATATGTGCACTGGATATTTAATATATGTGCACTGGATATATATAATATATGTGGACTGGATATATTTAATATATGTGGACTGGAAATATTTAATATATGCGCACTGGATATTTAATATATGTGCACTGAATATATATAAAATATGCGCACTGGATATTTAATATATGTGCACAGGATATATATGATATATGTGCACTGGATATTTAATATTTGTGCACTGGATATTTAATATATGTGCAATGGATATATATATAATATGTGTGGACTGGATATATTTAATATATGTGGACTGGATATATTTAATATATGTGCACTGGATATTTAGTATATGTGCACTGGATATTTAAAATATGTGCACTGGATATCTAATATATGTGCACTGGATATTTAATGTATGTGCACTGGATATAAATAATATATGTGCACTGGATCTATAACATATGTGCACTGGATATATATACTATATGAGCACTGGATGTATTTAACATATGTGCACTGGATATATAATATATGTGAACTGGATATTTAGTATATGTGCACGGGATATATATATAATATATGTGCACAGGATATATATAATATATGTGCACTGGATATATTTAATATATGTGCACTTCATATCTAATATATGTGCACTGGATATATATATAATACATGCGCACTGGATATTTAATATATATGTGCACTGGATATGTAATATATGTACACTGGATATCTAAAATATGTGCACTGGATATTTAATATATGTGCACTGGATATCTAATATATGTTCACTGGATATTTAATATATGTGCACGGGATATATTTAATATATGTGCACTGTATATCTAATATATGTGCACTGGATATTTAATATATGTGCACTGGATATCTAATATATGTGCACTGGATATTTAATATATGTGCACTGGATATATTTAATATATGTGCCCTGGATATCTAATATGTGCGCACTGGATATTTAATATATGTGCACTGGATATATATAATATATGTGCACTGGATATTTAATATATGTGCACTGGATATATTTAATATATGTGTACTGGATATATTTAATATATGTGCACTGGATATCTAATATATGTGCACTGGATATTTAAAATATGTGCACTGGATATATATGATATATGTGCACTGGATATTTAATATATGTGCACTGGATATTTTATATATGTGCACTGGATATATTTCATATATGTGCACTGGATATTTAATATATGTGCACTGGATATTTAATAAATGTGCATTGGATATATATAGTATATGTGGACTGGATATATTTAATATATGTGCACTGGATATGTAATATATGTGCACTGGATATTTAATATATGTGCACTGGTTATATATAATATTTGTGCACTGAATATATAATATAAGTGCACTGGATATATTTAATATATGTGCACTTGATATCTAATATATGTGCACTGGATATTTAATATATGTGCACTGGATATACATAATATATGTGCACTGGATCTATAATATATGTGCACTGGATATATATAATATATGGGCACTGGATATATATCTATAATATATGTGCACTGGATATATTTAATATATGTGCACTGGATATTTAATATATGTGCACTGGATATTTAATATATGTGCACTGGATATATATAATATATGTGCACTGGATATTTAATATATGTGCACTGGATATATATAATATAAGTACACTGGATATTTAATATATGTGCACTAGATATATATATAATATATGAGCACTGGATATTTAATATATGTGCACTGTTGTATATATATAATATATGTGCACTGGATATTTAATATATGTGCACTGGATATTTAATATATGTGCACTGGATATCTAATATATGTGCACTGGATATTTAATATATGTGCACTGGATATTTAATATATGTCCACTGGATATATTTAATATAAGTGCACTGGATATCTAATATATGTGCACTGGATATTTAATGTATGTGCACTGGATATAAATAATATTTGTGCACTGGATCTATAACATATGTGTACTGGAGATATATATGCTATATATGCACTGGATATATTTAACATATTTGCACTGGATATATAATATATGTGCACTGTATATTTAGTATATGTGCACTGGATATATATATAATATATGTGCACTGGATATATATAATATATTTCCACTGGATATATTTAATATATGTGCACTGGATATCTAATATATGTGCATTGGATATTTAATATATGTGCACTGGATATATTTAATATATGTGCACTGGATATATAATATATGTGCACTGGATATTTAATATATGTGCACTGGATATATTTAATATATGTGCACTGGATATATAATATATGTGCACTGGATATTTAATATATGTGCACTGGATAAATTCAATATATGTGCACTGGATATTTAATATGTGTGCACTGGATATCTAATATATGTGCACTGGATATTTAATATATGTGCACTGGATATATTTAATATATGTGCACTGGATAAATAATATATGTGCACTGGATATTTAATATCTGTGCACTAGATATATATGATATATTTGGACTGGAAATATTTAATATATGTGGACTGGATATATTTAATATATGCGCACTGGATATTTAATATATGTGCACTGGATATATTCAATATATGTGCACTGGATATGTAATATATGTGCACTGGATATTTAAAATATGTGCACTGGATATATATAATATATGTGCACAGGATATTTAATATATGTGCACTGGATCCATAATATATGTGCACTGGATATATGTAATATATGTGCACTGGATATGTTTAATATATGTGCACTGGATATATATAATATATGTGCACTGGATATTTAATATATGTGCACTGGATATCTAATATGTGTGCACTGGATACTTAATATATGTGCACTGGATATTTAATATATGTGCACTGGATATCTAATATGTATGCACTGGATATTTAATATATGTGCACTGGATATTTAATATATGTGCACTGGATATATATATTATATGTGCACTGGATATATAATATATGTGCACTGGATATTTAATATATGTGCACTGGATATTTAATATATGTGCACTGGATATCTAATATATGTGCACTGGATATTTAATATATGTGCACTGGATATTTAATATATGTGCACTGGATATCTAATATATGTGCACTGGATATCTAATATATGTGCACTGGATATTTAATATATGTGCACTGGATATTTAATATATGTGCACTGGATATCTAATATATGTGCACTGGATATATATGATATATGTGCACTGGATATTTAATATTTATGCACTGGATATCTAATATGTGTGCACAGGATATTTAATATATGTGCTCTGGATATTTAAAATATTTGTGCACTGGATATTTAATATATGTGCACTGGATATATAATATATGTGCACTGGATATTTAATATATGTGCACTGGATATATAATATATGTGCACTGGATATTTAATAAATGTACACTGGATCTATAATATATGTGCATTGGATATATAAAATATGTGCACTGGATATATTCCTAATATATGTGCACTGGATATATATAATATATGTTCACTGGATATATATAATATATGTGCACTGGATATATAATATATGTGCACTGAATATTTAATATATGAGCACTGGATATATAATATATGTGCACTGGATATTTATAATATTTGTGCACTGGATATAAATAATAAATGTGCACTGGATCTATAATATATGTGCACTGGATATATAATATATATGTGCACTGGATATATTTAATATATGTGCACTGGATATTTAATATATGTGCACTGGATATATATAATATATGTGCACTGGATATTTAATATATGTGCACTGGATATATAATATATGTGCACTGGATATTTAATATATTTGCACTGGATATATATAATATATGTGCACTGGATATATAATATATGTGCACTGTATATAAATAATATATGTGCACTGGATCTATAATATATGTGCACTGGATATATATATAATAAATGTGCACTGGATATATAATATATGTGCACTGGATATATATAATATATGTGCACTGGATATTTAATATATGTGCACTGGATATTTAATATATGTGCACTGGATATATTTAATATATGTGCACTGGATATCTAATATATGTGCACTGGATATTTAATGTATGTGCACTGGATATAAATAATATATGTGCACTGGATCGATAACATATGTGTACTGGAGATATATATACTATATATTCACTGGATATATTTAACATATGTGCACTGGTTATATAATATATGTGCACTGTATATTTAGCATATGTGCACTGGATATATATATATAATATATGTGCACTGGATATATATAATATATTTCCACTGGATATATTTAATATATGTGCACTGGATATCCAATATATGTGCATTGGATATTTAATATATGTGCACTGGATATATTTAATATATGTGCACTGGATATATTTAATATATGTGCACTGGATATATAAAATACGTGCACTGGATATTTAATATATGTGCACTGGATAAATTTAATATATGTGCACTGGATATTTAATATGTGTGCACTGGATATCTAATATATGTGCACTGGATTAATAATATATGTGCACTGGATATTTAATATCTGTGCAATGGATATATATGATATATTTGGACTGGAAATATTTAATATATGTGGACTGGATATATTTAATATATGCGCACTGGATATGTAATATATGTGCACTGGATATATTCAATATATGTGCACTGGATATGTAATATATGTGCACTGGATATTTAAAATATGTGCACTGGATATATATAATATATATGCACAGGATATTTAATATATGTGCACTGGATCCATAATATATGTGCACTGGATATATATAATATATGTGCACTGGATATGTTTAATACATGTGCACTGGATATATATAATATATGTGCACCGGATATTTAATATATGTGCACTGGATATATATAATATATGTGCACTGGATATTTAATATATGTGCACTGGATATCTAATATGTGTGCAATGGATACTTAATATATGTGCACTGGATATTTAATATATGTGCACTGGAAAAATTTAATATATGTGCACTGGATATCTAATATATGTGCACTGGATAATTAATATATGTGCACTGGATATATATGATATACGTGCACTGGATATTTAATACATGTGCACTGGATATTTAATATATGTGCACTGTATATATATAATATATGTGCAGTGGATATTTAATATATGTGCACTGGATATCTAATATATGTGCACTGGATATATATAATATATGTGCACTGGATATATTTAATATATGTGCACTGGATTTTTAATATATGTGCACTGGATATTTAATATATGTGCAGTGGATATTTAATATATGTGCACTGGATATCTAATGTATGTGCACTGGATATTTAATATATGTGCACTGGATATCTAATATATGTGCACTGGATATTTAATATATGTGCACTGGATATCTAATATATGTGCACTGGATATTTAATATATGTGAACTGGATATATATAATATATGTGCACTGGATATATTTAATATATGTGCACTAAATATATTTAATATATGTGCATTGGATATTTAATATATGTGCACTGATATTTAATATATGTGCACTGTATATATATAATATATGTGCACTGGATATTTAATATATGTGCACTGGATATATAATATATGTGCACTGGATATTTAATATATTTGCACTGGATATCTAATATGTGTGCACTGGATATTTAATATATGTGCACTGGATATTTAATATATGTGCACTGGATATATTTAATATATGTGCACTGGATATCTAATATATGTGCACTGGATAATTAATATATTTGCACTGGATATTTAATATATGTGCACTGGTTATAGATGATATATGTGCCCTGGATATTTAATATATGTGCACTGGATATATATAATATATATGCACTGGATATTTAATATATGTGGACTGGATATCTAATATATGTGCACTGGATATTGTATATATGTGCACTGGATATACATAATATATAAGCACTGGATATTTAATATATGTGCACTGGTTATAGATGATATATGTGCCCTGGATATTTTATATATGTGCAATGGATATATATAATATGTGTGGACTGGATATATTTAATATATGTGGACTGGATATCTAATATATGTGCACTGGATATTATATATATGTGCACTGCATATACATAATATATGTGCACTGGATATTTAATATATGTGCACTGAATATTTAATATATGTGCACTGGATAAATAATATATGTGCACTGAATATTTAATATCTGTGCACTGGATATATATGATATAAGTGGACTGGAAATATTTAATATATGTGGACTGGATATATTTAATATATGCGCACTGGATATTTAATATATGTGCAATGGATATATTTAATATATGTGCACTGGATATATTTAATATATGTGCACTGGATATGTAATATATGTGCACAGGATATTTAATATATGTGCACTGGATCCATAATATATGTGCACTGGATATATATAATATATGTGCACTGGATATTTATTATATGTGCACTGGATATATTTAATATGTGTGCACTGGATATTTAATATGTGTGCAAGGGATATCTAATATGTGTGCACTGGATATTTAATATATGTGCACTGGATATATTTAATATATGTGCACTTGATATCTAATATATGTGCACTGGATAATTAATATATGTGCACTGGATATATATGATATATGTGCACTGGATATTTAATATATGTGCACTGGATATCTAATATGTGTGCACTGGATATTTAATATATGTGCACTGGATATATATAATATATGTGCACTGGATATATTTAATATATGTGCACTGGATATTTAATATATGTGCACTGGATATCTAATATGTGTGCACTGGATATTTAATATATGTGCACTGGATATATATACTATATGTGCACTGGATATATTTAATATATGTGGACTGGATATATTTAATATATGCGCACTGGATATTTAATATATGTGCACTGGATATATATAAAATATGCGCACTGGATATTTAATATATGTGCACAGGATATATATGATATATGTGCACTGGATATTTAATATTTGTGCACTGGATATTTAATATATGTGCAATGGATATATATAATATGTGTGGACTGGATATATTTAATATATGTGGACTGGATATATTTAATATATGTGCACTAGATATTTAGTATATGTGCACTGGATATTTAATATATGTGCACTGGATATCTAATATATGTGCACTGGATATTTAATGTATGTGCACTGGATATAAATAATATATGTGCACTGGATCTATAACATATGTGCACTGGATATATATACTATATGTGCACTGGATATATTTAACATATGTGCACTGGATATATAATATATGTGAACTGGATATTTAGTATATGTGCACTGGATATATATGATATATGTGCACTGGATATTTAATATATGTGCACTGGATATTTTATATATGTGCACTGGATATATTTCATATATGTGCACTGGATATTTAATATATGTGCACTGGATATTTAATATATGTGCACTGGATATATATAGTATATGTGGACTGGATATATTTAATATATGTGCACTGGATATGTAATATATGTGCACTGGATATTTAATATATGTGCACTGGTTATATATAATATTTGTGCACTGGATATATAATATAAGTGCACTGGATATATTTAATATATGTGCACTTGATATCTAATATATGTGCACTGGATATTTAATATATGTGCACTGGATATACATAAAATATGTGCACTGGATCTATAATATATGTGCACTGGATATATATAATATATGGGCACTGGATATATATCTATAATATATGTGCACTGGATATATTTAATATATGTGCACTGGATATTTAATATATGTGCACTGGATATTTAATATATGTGCACTGGATATATATAATATATGTGCACTGGATATTTAATATATGTGCACTGGATATATATAATATATGTGCACTGGATATTTAATATATGTGCACTAGATATATATATAATATATGAGCACTGGATATTTAATATATGTGCACTGTTGTATATATATAATATATGTGCACTGGATATTTAATGTATGTGCACTGGATATAAATAATATAAGTGCACTGTATCTATAACATATGTGCACTGGATATATATACTTTATGTGCACTGGATATATTTAATTTATGTGCACTGGATATTTAATATATGTGCACTGGATATCTAATATATGTGCACTGGATATTTAATATATGTGCACTGGATATCTAATATATGTGCACTGGATATTTAATATATGTGCACTGGATATCTAATATATGTGCACTGGATATTTAATATATGTGCACTGGATATTTAATATATGTGCACTGGATATATTTAATATAAGTGCACTGGATATCTAATATATGTGCACTGGATATTTAATGTATGTGCACTGGATATAAATAATATATGTGCACTGGATATTTAATATATGTGCACTGGATATATATAATATATGTGCACTGGATATATTTAATATATGTGCACTGGATATTTAATAAATGTGCACTGGATATCTAATATATGTGCACTGGATATTTAATATATGTGCACTGGATATCTAATATATGTGCACTGGATATTTAATATATGTGCACTGGATATTTAATATATGTGCACTGGATATATTTAATATAAGTGCACTGGATATCTAATATATGTGCACTGGATATTTAATGTATGTGCACTGGATATAAATAATATATGTGCACTGGATATTTAATATATGTGCACTGGATATATATAATATATGTGCACTGGATATATTTAATATATGTGCACTGGATATTTAATATATGTGCACTGGATATCTAATATATGTGCACTGGATATTTAATATTCGTGCACTGGATATATATAATATATGTGGACTGGATATATTTAATATATGTGCACTGGATATATATAAAATATGCGCACTGGATATTTAATATATGTGCACAGGATATATATGATATATGTGCACTGGATATTTAGTATTTGTGCACTGGATATTTAATATATGTGCAATGGATATATATAATATGTGTGGACTGTATATATTTAATATATGTGGACTGGATATATTTAATATATGTGCACTGGATATTTAGTATATGTGCACTGGATATTTAATATATGTGCACTGGATATCTAATATATGTGCACTGGATATTTAATGTATGTGCACTGGATATAAATAATATATGTGCACTGGATCTATAACATATGTGCACTGGATATATATACTATATGTGCACTGGATATATTTAACATTTGTGCACTGGATATATAATATATGTGAACTGGATATTTAGTATATGTGCACTGGATATATATATATATATAATATATATGCACTGGATAATTAATATAAGTGCACTGGATATATTTAATATATGTGCACTGGATATCTAATATGTTATATTTATCCCAAAACACCCGCCCCACCCACCCCCACCCCCACCTCCCCATATAGCAGTCACCAACGAAGAGGAAGATGAGACTCCATGGACTGTTATATTTATCCCAAAATACCCGCCCCACCCACCCCCACCCCCACCTTCCCATATAGCAGTCACCAACGAAGAGGAAGATGAGACTCCATGGACTGTTATAACCGAAACCCCCGCCCCATACCCACCACCCACCCAACCCAACTCCCCCCCCCCCCCCACCCACTTTACTAGCTTTGGCAATGCCAAATACCTATTCGGACGTGCCAATAAAGCATTTTTTGATTTGATTTTATTTGAAAATATATGTGCACTGGATATTTAATATATGTGCACTGGATATACATAATATATGTGCACTGGATCTATAATATATGTGCACTGGATATATATAATATATGTGCACTGGATATATATCTATAATATATGTGCACTGGATATATTTAATATATGTGCACTGGATATTTAATATATGTGCACTGGATATATATAATATATGTGCACTGGATATTTAATATATGTGCACTAGATATATATAATATATGTGCACTGGATATATATAATATATGTGCACTGGATATATATCTATAATATATGTGCACTGGATATATATAATATATGTGCACTGGATATTTAATATATGTGCACTAGATATAAATAATATATGAGCACTGGATATTTAATATATGTGCACTGTTGTATATATATAATATATGTGCACTGGATATTTAATGTATGTGCACTGGATATAAATAATATAAGTGCACTGTATCTATAACATATGTGCACTGGATATATATACTATATGTGCACTGGATATATTTAATTTATGTGCACTGGATATCTAATATATGTGCACTGGATATTTAATATATGTGCACTGGATATCTAATATATGTGCACTGGATATTTAATATATGTGCACTGGATATCTAATATATGTGCACTGGATATTTAATATATGTGCACTGGATATCTAATATATGTGCACTGGATATTTAATATATGTGCACTGGATATTTAATATATGTGCACTGGATATCTAATATATGTGCACTGGATATTTAATGTATGTGCACTGGATATAAATAATATATGTGCACTGGATCTATAACATATATGTACTGGAGATATATATACTATATATGCACTGGATATATTTAACATATGTGCACTGGATATATAATATATGTGCACTGGATATTTAGTATATGTGCACTGGATATATATATAATATATGTGCACTGGATATATATAATATATTTCCACTGGATATATTTAATATATGTGCACTGGATATCTAATATATGTGCATTGGATATTTAATATATGTGCACTGGATATATTTAATATACGTGCACTGGATATTTAATATATGTGCACTGGATATATATGATATATGTGCACTAGATATTTAATATATGTTCACTGGATATTTTATATATGTGCACTGGATATATTTAATATATGTGCACTGGATATATATAGTATATGTGGACTGGATATATTTAATATATGTGGACTGGATATATTTAATATATGTGCACTGGATATTTAATATGTGTGCACTGGATATATATAGTATATGTGGACTGGATATATTTAATATATGTGGACTGGATATATTTAATATATGCGCACTGGATGTTTAATATATGTGCACTGGATATGTAATATATGTGCACTGGATATTTAATATATGTGCACTGGATATATATAATATATGTGCACTGGATATTTAATATAAGTGCACTGGATATATTTAATATATGTGCACTGGATATCTAATATATGTGCACTGGATATTTAATATATGTGCACTGATTCTATAATATATGTGCACTGGATATGTAATATATGTGCACTGGATATTTAATATATGTGCACTGGATATATATAATATATGTGCACTGGATATTTAATATAAGTGCACTGGATATATTTAATATATGTGCACTGGATATCTAATATATGTGCACTGGATATTTAATATATGTGCACTGATTCTATAATATATGTGCACTGGATATGTAATATATGTGCACTGGATATTTAATATATGTGCACTGGATATATATAATATATGTGCACTGGATATTTAATATAAGTGCACTGGATATATTTAATATATGTGCACTGGATATCTAATATATGTGCACTGGATATTTAATATATGTGCACTGGATCTATAATATATGTGCACTGGATATATATAATATATGTGCACTGGATATATATCTATAATATATGTGCACTGGATATATTTAATATATGTGCACTGGATATATATATAATATATGTGCACTGGATATTTAATATATGTGCACTGTATATGTATAATATATGTGCACTGGATATTTAATATATGTGCACTAGATATAAATAATATATGAGCACTGGATATTTAATATATGTGCACTGTATATATATAATATATGTGCACTGGATATTTAATGTATGTGCACTGGATATAAATAATATAAGTGCACTGGATATTTAATATATGTGCACTGGATATATTTAATATATGTGCACTGGATATATAATATATGTACACTGGATATTAAATATATCTGCACTGGATATATATAATAAATGTGCACTGGATATTTAATATATGTGCACTGGATATACATAATATATGTGCACTGGATCTATAATATATGTGCACTAGATATGTATAATATATGTGCACTGGATATATATCTATAATATATGTGCACTGGATATATAATATATGTGCACTGAATATATATAATATATGTGCACTGGATATTTAATATATATTCACTGGATATATATAATATCTGTGCATTGGATCTATAATATATGTGCTCTGGATATTTAAAATATTTGTGCACTGGATATTTAATATATGTGCACTGGATATATAATATATGTGCACTGGATATTTAATATATGTGCACTGGATATATAATATATGTGCACTGGATATTTAATATATGTACACTGGATCTATAATAAATGTGCATTGGATATATAAAATATGTGCACTAGATATATTCCTAATATATGTGCACTGGATATATATAATATATGTTCACTGGATATATATAATATATGTGCACTGGATATATAATATATGTGCACTGAATATTTAATATATGAGCACTGGATATATAATATATGTGCACTGGATATTTATAATATATGTGCACTGGATATAAATAATAAATGTGCACTGGATCTATAATATATGTGCACTGGATATATAATATATATGTGCACTGGATATATTTAATATATGTGCAGTGGATATTTAATATATGTGCACTGGATATATATAATATATGTGCACTGGATATTTAATATATGTGCACTGGATATATAATATATGTGCACAGGATATTTAATATATTTGCACTGGATATATATAATATATGTGCACTGGATATATAATATATGTGCACTGTATATAAATAATATATGTGCACTGGATCTATAATATATGTGCACTGGATATATATATAATAAATGTGCACTGGATATATAATATATGTGCACTGGACATATATAATATATGTGCACTGGATATATTTAATATATGTGCACTGGATATTTAATATATGTGCACTGGATATTTAATATATGTGCACTATATATATTTAATATATGTGCACTGGATATTTAATATATGTGCACTGGATATATATAATTTATATGCACTGGATATATTTAATATATGTGCACTGGATCTATAACATATGTGCACTGGATATATATACTATATGTGCACTGGATATCTAATATATGTGCACTGGATAATTAATATATGTGCACTGGATATACATAATATATGTGCAGTGGATATTTAATATATGTGCACTGAATATTTATTATATGAGCACTGGATATATTTAATATATGTGCACTGGATATTTAATATATGTGCACTGGATATCTAATATATGTTCACTGGATATCTAATATATGCGCACTGGATATATATAATATAGGTGCACTGGATATTTAATATATGTGCACTGGATATATATAATATATGTGCACTGGATATGTAATATATGTGCACTGGATATTTAAAATATGTGCACTGGATATATATAATATATGTGCACAGGATATTTAATATATGTGCACTGGATCCATAATATATGTGCACTGGATATATATAATATATGTGCACTGGATATGTTTAATATATGTGCACTGGATATATATAATATATGTGCACTGGATATATATAATATATGTGCACTGGATATTTAATATATGTTCACTGGATATCTAATATGTGTGCACTGGATACTTAATATATGTGCACTGGATATTTAATATATGTGCACTGGATATATTTAATATATGTGCACTGGATATCTAATATATGTGCACTGGATAATTAATATATGTGCACTGGATATATATGATATATGTGCACTGGATATTTAATATATGTGCACTGGATATCTAATATGTGTGCACTGGATATTTAATATATGTGGACTGGATATATTTAATATATGTGCACTGGATATGTAATATATGTGCACTGGATATTTAATATATGTGGACTGGATATATTTAATATATGTGGACTGGATATATTTAATATATGCGCACTGGATGTTTAATATATGTGCACTGGATATGTAATATATGTGCACTGGATATTTAATATATGTGCACTGGATATATATAATATATGTGCACTGGATATTTAATATAAGTGCACTGGATATATTTAATATATGTGCACTGGATATCTAATATATGTGCACTGGATATTTAATATATGTGCACTGGATCTATAATATATGTGCTCTGGATATATATAATATATGTGCACTGGATATATATATAATATATGTGCACTGGATATATATAATATATGTGCACTGGATATTTAAAATATGTGCACTAGATATAAATAATATATGAGCACTGGATATTTAATATATGTGCACTGTATATATAATATATGTGCACTGGATATTTAATGTATGTGCATTGGATATAAATAATATAAGTGCACTGGATATTTAATATATGTGCACTGGATATATTTAATATATGTGCACTGGATATATAATATATGTACACTGGATATTAAATATATCTGCACTGGATATATATAATAAATGTGCACTGGATATTTAATATATGTGCACTGGATATACATAATATATGTGCACTGGATCTATAATATATGTGCACTAGATATGTATAATATATGTGCACTGGATATATATCTATAATATATGTGCACTGGATATATAATATGTGTGCACTGAATATATATAATATATGTGCACTGTATATTTAATATATATTCTCTGGATATATATAATATATGTGCATTGGATCTATAATATATGTGCTCTGGATATTTAAAATATTTGTGCACTGGATATTTAATATAGGTGCACTGGATATATAATATATGTGCACTGGATATTTAATATATGTGCACTGGATATATAATATATGTGCACTGGATATTTAATATATGTACACTGGATCTATAATATATGTGCATTGGATATATAAAATATGTGCACTGGATATATTCCTAATATATGTGCACTGGATATATATAATATATGTTCACTGGATATATATAATATATGTGCACTGGATATATAATATATGTGCACTGAATATTTAATATATGAGCACTGGATATATAATATATGTGCATTGGATATTTATAATATATGTGCACTGGATATAAATAATAAATGTGCACTGGATCTATAATATATGTGCACTGGATATATAATATATATGTGCACTGGATATATTTAATATATGTGCACTGGATATTTAATATATGTGCACTGGATATATATAATATATGTGCACTGGATATTTAATATATGTGCACTGGATATATAATATATGTGCACTGGATATTTAATATATGTGCACTGGATATATATAATATATGTGCACTGGATATATAATATATGTGCACTGTATATAAATAATATATGTGTACTGGATCTATAATATATGTGCACTGGATATATATATAATAAATGTGCACTGGATATATAATATATGTGCACTGGATATATATAATATATGTGCACTGGATATATTTAATATATGTGCACTGGATATATTTAATATATGTGCACTGGATATTTAATATATGTGCACTATATATATTTAATATATGTGCACTGGATATTTAATATATGTGCACTGGATATATATAATTTATATGCACTGGATATATTTAATATATGTGCACTGGATATATATAATAAATGTGCACTGGATATATAATATATGTGCACTGGATATATATACTATATGTGCACTGGATATATTTAATATATGTGCACTGGATATCTAATATATGTGCACTGGATAATTAATATATGTGCACTGGATATACATAATATATGTGCAGTGGATATTTAATATATGTGC
The DNA here is from genome assembly GCF_031893055.1 of Leptodactylus fuscus. NCBI lineage: Eukaryota > Metazoa > Chordata > Amphibia > Anura > Leptodactylidae > Leptodactylus > Leptodactylus fuscus. The sequence continues at coordinate 1,809,446 of NW_027440202.1, forward strand.
ACTAGATATATTTAATATATGTGCACTGGATATCTAATATATGTTCACTGGATATCTAATATATGCGCACTGGATATATATAATATAGGTGCACTGGATATTTAATATATGTGCACTGGATATATATAATATATGTGCACTGGATATTTAATATATGTGCACTGGATATAAATAATATATGTGCACTGGATCTATAATTTTATGTGCACTTAATATATATAATATATGTGCACTGGATATATTTAATATATGTGCACTAGATATGTTTAATATATGTGCACTGGATATATAATATATGTGCACTGGATATTTAGTATATGTTCACTGGTTATATAATATATGTGCACTGGATATAAATAATATATGTGCACTGGATATATTTAATATATGTGCACAGGATATATAATATATGTGCACTGATATTTAATATATGTGCACTGGATATATATAATATATGTGCATAGGATATTTAATATATGTGCACTGGATATAAATAATATATGTGCACTGGATATTTAATATGTGTGCACTGGATATATATAATATATGTGCACTGGATATAAATAATACATGTGCACTGGATATTTAATATATGTGCACTGAATATAAATAATATATGTGCACTGGATCTATAACATATGTGCACTGGATATATATACTATATGTGCACTGGATATATTTAATATATGTGCACTGGATATTTAGTATATGTGCACTGGATATATTTAATATATGTGCACTGCATATCTATTATATGTGCACTGGATATTTAATATATGTGCACTGGATATATATAATATATGTGCACTGGATATTTAATATATGTGCACTGGATATCTAATATATGTGCACTGGATATTTAATATATGTGCATTGGATATAAATAATATATGTGCACTGGATATTTAATATTTGTGCACTGGATATATATAATATATGTGCACTGGATATTTAATATATGTGCACTGGTTATGTAATATATGTGCACTGGATCTATAATTTTGTGTGCACTGGATATATATAATATATGTGCACTGGATATATATAATATATGTGCTCTGGATATATTTAATATATGTGCACTGGATATATAAGATATATGTGCACTGGATATTTAATATATATGCACTGGATATCTAATATGTGTGCACTGGATATTTAATATATGTGCACTGGATATTTAATATATGTGCTTTGGATATATAATATATGTGCACTGGATATTTAATATATGTGCACTGGATATCTAATATATGTGCACTGGATATATATAATACATGCGCACTGGATATTTAATATATATGTGCACTGGATATGTAATATATGTGCACTGGATATCTAATATATGTGCACTGGATATTTAATATATGTGCACTGGATATCTAATATATGTGCACTGGATATATATACTATATGTGCACTGGATATATTTAACATATGTGCACTGGATATATAATATATGTGAACTGGATATTTAGTATATGTGCACTGGATATATATATATATAATATATATTCACTGGATAATTAATATAAGTGCACTGGATATATTTAATATATGTGCACTGGATATCTAATATGTTATATTTATCCCAAAACACCCGCCCCACCCACCCCCACCCCCACCTCCCCATATAGCAGCCACCAACGAAGAGGAAGATGAGACTCCATGGACTGTTATATTTATCCCAAAACACCCGCCCCACCCACCCCCACCCCCACCTTCCCATATAGCAGTCACCAACGAAGAGGAAGATGAGACTCCATGGACTGTTATAACCGAAACCCCCGCCCCATACCCACCACCCACCCAACCCAACTCCCCCCCCCACCCACCCACCCACTTTACTAGCTTTGGCAATGCCAAATACCTATTCGGACGTGCCAATAAAGCATTTTTTGATTTGATTTGATTTGAAAATATATGTGCACTGGATATTTAATATATGTGCACTGGATATACATAATATATGTGCACTGGATCTATAATATATGTGCACTGGATATATATAATATATGTGCACTGGATATATATCTATAATATATGTGCACTGGATATATTTAATATATGTGCACTGGATATTTAATATATGTGCACTGGATATTTAATATATTTGCATTGGATATCTAATATGTGTGCACTGGATATTTAATATATGTGCACTGGATATTTAATATATGTGCACTGGATATATTTAATATATGTTCACTGGATATCTAATATATGTGCACTGGATAATTAATATATTTGCACTGGATATTTAATATATGTGCACTGGTTATAGATGATATATGTGCCCTGGATATTTAATATATGTGCACTGGATATATATAATATATATGCACTGGATATTTAATATATGTGGACTGGATATCTAATATATGTGCACTGGATATTATATATATGTGCACTGGATATACATAATATATAAGCACTGGATATTTAATATATGTGCACTGGTTATAGATGATATATGTGCCCTGGATATTTAATATATGTGCATTGGATATATATAATATGTGTGGACTGGATATATTTAATATATGTGGACTGGATATCTAATATATGTGCACTGGATATTATATATATGTGCACTGCATATACATAATATATGTGCACTGGATATTTAATATATGTGCACTGGATATTTAATATATGTGCACTGGATAAATAATATATGTGCACTGAATATTTAATATCTGTGCACTGGATATATATGATATATGTGGACTGGAAATATTTAATATATGTGGACTGGATATATTTAATATATGCGCACTGGATATTTAATATATGTGCACTGGATATATTCAATATATGTGCACTGGATATATTTAATATATGTGCACTGGATATGTAATATATGTGCACAGGATATTTAATATATGTGCACTGGATCCATAATATATGTGCACTGGATATATATAATACATGTGCACTGGATATTTATTATATGTGCACTGGATATATTTAATATGTGTGCACTGGATATTTAATATGTGTGCAAGGGATATCTAATATGTGTGCACTGGATATTTAATATATGTGCACTGGATATATTTAATATATGTGCACTTGATATCTAATATATGTGCACTGGATAATTAATATATGTGCACTGGATATATATGATATATGTGCACTGGATATTTAATATATGTGCACTGGATATCTAATATGTGTGCACTGGATATTTAATATATGTGCACTGGATATATATAATATATGTGCACTGGATATATTTAATATATGTGGACTGGATATATTTAATATATGCGCACTGGATATTTAATATATGTGCACTGGATATATATAAAAAATGTGCACTGGATATTTAATATATGTGCACAGGATATATATGATATATGTGCACTGGATATTTAATATTTGTGCACTGGATATTTAATATATGTGCAATGGATATATATAATATGTGTGGACTGGATATATTTAATATATGTGGACTGGATATATTTAATATATGTGCACTGGATATTTAGTATATGTGCACTGGATATTTAATATATGTGCACTGGATATCTAATATATGTGCACTGGATATTTAATGTATGTGCACTGGATATATATAATATATGTGCACTGGATCTATAACATATGTGCACTGGATATATATACTATATGTGCACTGGATATATTTAACATATGTGCACTGGATATATAATATATGTGAACTGGATATTTAGTATATGTGCACTGGATATATATGATATATGTGCACTGGATATTTAATATATGTGCACTGGATATTTTATATATGTGCACTGGATATATTTCATATATGTGCACTGGATATTTAATATATGTGCACTGGATATTTAATATCTGTGCACTGGATATATATAGTATATGTGGACTGGATATATTTAATATATGTGCACTGGATATGTAATATATGTGCACTGGATATTTAATATATGTGCACTGGTTATATATAATATTTGTGCACTGGATATATAATATAAGTGCACTGGATATATTTAATATATGTGCACTTGATATCTAATATATGTGCACTGGATATTTAATATATGTGCACTGGATATACATAAAATATGTGCACTGGATCTATAATATATGTGCACTGGATATATATAATATATGGGCACTGGATATATATCTATAATATATGTGCACTGGATATATTTAATATATGTGCACTGGATATTTAATATATGTGCACTGGATATTTAATATATGTGCATTGGATATATATAATATATGTGCACTGGATATTTAATATATGTGCACTGGATATATATAATATATGTGCACTGGATATTTAATATATGTGCACTAGATATATATATAATATATGAGCACTGGATATTTAATATATGTGCACTGTTGTATATATATAATATATGTGCACTGGATATTTAATGTATGTGCACTGGATATAAATAATATAAGTGCACTGTATCTATAACATATGTGCACTGGATATATATACTATATGTGCACTGGATATATTTAATTTATGTGCACTGGATATTTAATATATGTGCACTGGATATCTAATATATGTGCACTGGATATTTAATATATGTGCACTGGATATCTAATATATGTGCACTGGATATTTAATATATGTGCACTGGATATCTAAAATATGTGCACTGGATATTTAATATATGTGCACTGGATATTTAATATATGTGCACTGGATATATTTAATATAAGTGCACTGGATATCTAATATATGTGCACTGGATATTTAATGTATGTGCACTGGATATAAATAATATATGTGCACTGGATATTTAATATATGTGCACTGGATATATATAATATATGTGCACTGGATATTTAATATATGTGCACTGGATATCTAATATATGTGCACTGGATATTTAATATATGTGCACTGGATATCTAATATATGTGCACTGGATATTTAATATATGTGCACTGGATATTTAATATATGTGCACTGGATATATTTAATATAAGTGCACTGGATATCTAATATATGTGCACTGGATATTTAATGTATGTGCACTGGATATAAATAATATATGTGCACTGCATATTTAATATATGTGCACTGGATATATATAATATATGTGCACTGGATATATTTAATATATGTGCACTGGATATTTAATATATGTGCACTGGATATCTAATATATGTGCACTGGATATTTAATATATGTGCACTGGATATATATAATATATGTGGACTGGATATATTTAATATATGTGCACTGGATATATATAAAATATGCGCACTGGATATTTAATATATGTGCACAGGATATATATGATATATGTGCACTGGATATTTAATATTTGTGCACTGGATATTTAATATATGTGCAATGGATATATATAATATGTGTGGACTGTATTTATTTAATATATATGGACTAGATATATTTAATATATGTGCACTGGATATTTAGTATATGTGCACTGGATATTTAATATATGTGCACTGGATATCTAATATATGTGCACTGGATATTTAATGTATGTGCACTGGATAAAAATAATATATGTGCACTGGATCTATAACATATGTGCACTGGATATATATACTATATGTGCACTGGATATATTTAACATATGTGCACTGGATATATAATATATGTGAACTGGATATTTAGTATATGTGCACTGGATATATATATATTATATATATGCACTGGATAATTAATATAAGTGCACTGGATATATTTAATATATGTGCACTGGATATCTAATATGTTATATTGATCCCAAAACACCCGCCCCACCCACCCCCACCCCCACCTCCCCATATAGCAGCCACCAACGAAGAGGAAGATGAGACTCCATGGACTGTTATATTTATCCCAAAACACCCGCCCCACCCACCCCCACCCCCACCTTCCCATATAGCAGTCACCAACGAAGAGGAAGATGAGACTCCATGGACTGTTATAACCGAAACCCCCGCCCCATACCCACCACCCACCCAACCCAACTCCCTTCCCCACCCACCCACTTTACTAGCTTTGGCAATGCCAAATACCTATTCGGACGTGCCAATAAAGCATTTTTTTATTTGATTTGATTTGAAAATATATGTGCACTGGATATTTAATATATGTGCACTGGATTTACATAATATATGTGCACTGGATCTATAATATATGTGCACTGGATATATATAATATATGTGCACTGGATATATATCTATAATATATGTGCACTGGATATATTTAATATATGTGCACTGGATATTTAATATATGTGCACTGGATATATATAATATATGTGCACTGGATATTTAATATATGTGCACTGGATATATATAATATATGTGCACTGGATATATATAATATATGTGCACTGGATATATATCTATAATATATGTGCACTGAATATATATAATATATGTGCACTGGATATTTAATATATGTGCACTGGATATATATAATATATGTGCACTGAATATTTAATATATGTGCACTAGATATAAATAATATATGAGCACTGGATATTTAATATATGTGCACTGTTGTATATATATAATATATGTGCACTGGATATTTAATGTATGTGCACTGGATATAAATAATATAAGTGCACTGTATCTATAACATATGTGCACTGGATATATATACTATATGTGCACTGGATATATTTAATTTATGTGCACTGGATATCTAATATATGTGCACTGGATATTTAATATATGTGCACTGGATATCTAATATATGTGCACTGGATATTTAATATATGTGCACTGGATATCAAATATATGTGCACTGGATATTTAATATATGTGCACTGGATATCTAATATATGTGCACTGGATATTTAATATATGTGCACTGGATATTTAATATATGTGCACTGGATATCTAATATATGTGCACTGGATATTTAATGTATGTGCACTGGATATAAATAATATATGTGCACTGGATCTATAACATATGTGTACTGGAGATATATATACTATATATGCACTGGATATATTTAACATATGTGCACTGGATATATAATATATGTGCACTGGATATTTAGTATATGTGCACTGGATATATATATAATATATGTGCACTGGATATATATAATATATTTCCACTGGATATATTTAATATATGTGCACTGGATATCTAATATATGTGCATTGGATATTTAATATATGTGCACTGGATATATTTAATATACGTGCACTGGATATTTAATATATGTGCACTGGATATATATGATATATGTGCACTAGATATTTAATATATGTTCACTGAATATTTTATATATGTGCACTGGATATATTTAATATATGTGCACTGGATATATATAGTATATGTGGACTGGATATATTTAATATAGGTGGACTGGATATATTTAATATATGTGGACTGGATATATTTAATATATGCGCACTGGATGTTTAATATATGTGCACTGGATATGTAATATATGTGCACTGGATATTTAAAATATGTGCACTGGATATATATAATATATGTGCACAGGATATTTAATATATGTGCACTGGATCCATAATATATGTGCACTGGATATATATAATATATGTGCACTGGATATGTTTAATACATGTGCACTGGATATATATAATATATGTGCATCGGATATTTAATATATGTGCACTGGATATTTAATATATGTGCACTGGATATCTAATATGTGTGCACTGGATACTTAATATATGTGCACTGGATATTTAATATATGTGCACTGGATATATTTAATATATGTGCACTGGATATCTAATATATGTGCACTGGATAATTAATATATGTGCACTGGATATATATGATATACGTGCACTGGATATTTAATATATGTGCACTGGATATTTAATATATGTGCACTGTATATATATAATATATGTGCAGTGGATATTTAATATATGTGCACTGGATATCTAATATATGTGCACTGGATATATATAATATATGTGCACTGGATATATTTAATATATGTGCACTGGATTTTTAATATATGTGCACTGGATATTTAATATATGTGCACTGGATATTTAATATATGTGCACTGGATATCTAATATATGTGCACTGGATATTTAATATATGTGCACTGGATATCTAATATATGTGCACTGGATATTTAATATATGTGAACTGGATATATATAATATATGTGCACTGGATATATTTAATATATGTGCACTAAATATATTTAATATATGTGCATTGGATATTTAATATATGTGCACTGATATTTAATATATGTGCACTGTATATATATAATATATGTGCACTGGATATTTAATATATGTGCACTGGATATATAATATATGTGCACTGGATATTTAATATATTTGCACTGGATATCTAATATGTGTGCACTGGATATTTAATATATGTGCACTGGATATTTAATATATGTGCACTGGATATATTTAATATATGTGCACTGGATATCTGATATATGTGCACTGGATAATTAATATATTTGCACTGGATATTTAATATATGTGCACTGGTTATAGATGATATATGTGCCCTGGATATTTAATATATGTGGACTGGATATCTAATATATGTGCACTGGATATTATATATATGTGCACTGGATATACATAATATATAAGCACTGGATATTTAATATATGTGCACTGGTTATAGATGATATATGTGCCCTGGATATTTAATATATGTGCAATGGATATATATAATATGTGTGGACTGGATATATTTAATATATGTGGACTGGATATCTAATATATGTGCACTGGATATTATATATATGTGCACTGCATATACATAATATATGTGCACTGGATATTTAATATATGTGCACTGGATATTTAATATATGTGCACTGGATAAATAATATATGTGCACTGAATATTTAATATCTGTGCACTGGATATATATGATATATGTGGACTGGAAATATTTAATATATGTGGACTGGATATATTTAATATATGCGCACTGGATATTTAATATATGTGCACTGGATATATTCAATATATGTGCACTGGATATATTTAATATATGTGCACTGGATATGTAATATATGTGCACAGGATATTTAATATATGTGCACTGGATCCATAATATATGTGCACTGGATATATATAATATATGTGCACTGGATATTTATTATATGTGCACTGGATATATTTAATATGTGTGCACTGGATATTTAATATGTGTGCAAGGGATATCTAATATGTGTGCACTGGATATTTAATATATGTGCACTGGATATATTTAATATATGTGCACTTGATATCTAATATATGTGCACTGGATAATTAATATATGTGCACTGGATATATATGATATATGTGCACTGGATATTTAATATATGTGCACTGGATATCTAATATGTGTTCACTGGATATTTAATATATGTGCACTGGATATATATAATATATGTGCACTGGATATATTTAATATATGTGCACTGGATATTTAATATATGTGCACTGGATATCTAATATGTGTGCACTGGATATTTAATATATGTGCACTGGATATATGTAATATATGTGCACTGGATATATTTAATATATGTGGACTGGATATATTTAATATATGCGCACTGGATATTTAATATATGTGCACTGGATATATATAAAATATGCGCACTGGATATTTAATATATGTGCACAGGATATATATGATATATGTGCACTGGATATTTAATATTTGTGCACTGGATATTTAATATATGTGCAATGGATATATATAATATGTGTGGACTGGATATATTTAATATATGCGCACTGGATGTTTAATATATGTGCACTGGATATGTAATATATGTGCACTGGATATTTAAAATATGTGCACTGGATATATATAATATATGTGCACAGGATATTTAATATATGTGCACTGGATCCATAATATATGTGCACTGGATATATATAATATATGTGCACTGGATATGTTTAATACATGTGCACTGGATATATATAATATATGTGCATCGGATATTTAATATATGTGCACTGGATATATATAATATATGTGCACTGGATATTTAATATATGTGCACTGGATATCTAATATGTGTGCACTGGATACTTAATATATGTGCACTGGATATTTAATATATGTGCACTGGATATATTTAATATATGTGCACTGGATATCTAATATATGTGCACTGGATAATTAATATATGTGCACTGGATATATATGATATACGTGCACTGGATATTTAATATATGTGCACTGGATATTTAATATATGTGCACTGTATATATATAATATATGTGCAGTGGATAATTAATATATGTGCACTGGATATCTAATATATGTGCACTGGATATATATAATATATGTGCACTGGATATATTTAATATATGTGCACTGGATTTTTAATATATGTGCACTGGATATTTAATATATGTGTAGTGGATATTTAATATATGTGCACTGGATATCTAATATATGTGCACTGGATATTTAATATATGTGCACTGGATATCTAATATATGTGCACTGGATATTTAATATATGTGAACTGGATATATATAATATATGTGCACTGGATATATTTAATATATGTGCACTAAATATATTTAATATATGTGCATTGGATATTTAATATATGTGCACTGATATTTAATATATGTGCACTGTATATATATAATATATGTGCACTGGATATTTAATATATGTGCACTGGATATATAATATATGTGCACTGGATATTTAAAATATTTGCACTGGATATCTAATATGTGTGCACTGGATATTTAATATATGTGCACTGGATATTTAATATATGTGCACTGGATATATTTAATATATGTGCACTGGATATCTGATATATGTGCACTGGATAATTAATATATTTGCACTGGATATTTAATATATGTGCACTGGTTATAGATGATATATGTGCCCTGGATATTTAATATATGTGGACTGGATATCTAATATATGTGCACTGGATATTATATATATGTGCACTGGATATACATAATATATAAGCACTGGATATTTAATATATGTGCACTGGTTATAGATGATATATGTGCCCTGGATATTTAATATATGTGCAATGGATATATATAATATGTGTGGACTGGATATATTTAATACATGTGGACTGGATATCTAATATATGTGCACTGGATATTATATATATGTGCACTGCATATACATAATATATGTGCACTGGATATTTAATATATGTGCACTGGATATTTAATATATGTGCACTGGATAAATAATATATGTGCACTGAATATTTAATATCTGTGCACTGGATATATATGATATATGTGGACTGGAAATATTTAATATATGTGGACTGGATATATTTAATATATGCGCACTGGATATTTAATATATGTGCACTGGATATATTCAATATATGTGCACTGGATATATTTAATATATGTGCACTGGATATGTAATATATGTGCACAGGATATTTAATATATGTGCACTGGATCCATAATATATGTGCACTGGATATATATAATATATGTGCACTGGATATTTATTATATGTGCACTGGATATATTTAATATGTGTGCACTGGATATTTAATATGTGTGCAAGGGATATCTAATATGTGTGCACTGGATATTTAATATATGTGCACTGGATATATTTAATATATGTGCACTTGATATCTAATATATGTGCACTGGATAATTAATATATGTGCACTGGATATATATGATATATGTGCACTGGATATTTAATATATGTGCACTGGATATCTAATATGTGTTCACTGGATATTTAATATATGTGCACTGGATATATATAATATATGTGCACTGGATATATTTAATATATGTGCACTGGATATTTAATATATGTGCACTGGATATCTAATATGTGTGCACTGGATATTTAATATATGTGCACTGGATATATGTAATATATGTGCACTGGATATATTTAATATATGTGGACTGGATATATTTAATATATGCGCACTGGATATTTAATATATGTGCACTGGATATATATAAAATATGCGCACTGGATATTTAATATATGTGCACAGGATATATATGATATATGTGCACTGGATATTTAATATTTGTGCACTGGATATTTAATATATGTGCAATGGATATATATAATATGTGTGGACTGGATATATTTAATATATGTGGACTGGATATATTTAATATATGTGCACTGGATATTTAGTATATGTGCACTGGATATTTAATATATGTGCACTGGATATCTAATATATGTGCACTGGATATATTTCATATATGTGCACTGGATATTTAATATATGTGCACTGGATATTTAATATATGTGCACTGGATATATATAGTATATGTGGACTGGATATATTTAATATATGTGCACTGGATATGTAATATATGTGCACTGGATATTTAATATATGTGCACTGGTTATATATAATATTTGTGCACTGGATATATAATATAAGTGCACTGGATATATTTAATATATGTGCACTTGATATCTAATATATGTGCACTGGATATTTAATATATGTGCACTGGATATACATAAAATATGTGCACTGGATCTATAATATATGTGCACTGGATATATATAATATATGGGCACTGGATATATATATATAATATATGTGCACTGGATATATTTAATATATGTGCACTGGATATTTAATATATGTGCACTGGATATTTAATATATGTGCACTGGATATATATAATATATGTGCACTGGATATTTATTATATGTGCACTGGATATATATAATATATGTGCACTGGATATTTAATATATGTGCACTAGATATATATATAATATATGAGCACTGGATATTTAATATATGTGCACTGTTGTATATATATAATATATGTGCACTGGATATTTAATGTATGTGCACTGGATATAAATAATATAAGTGCACTGTATCTATAACATATGTGCACTGGATATATATACTATATGTGCACTGGATATATTTAATTTATGTGCACTGGATATTTAATATATGTGCACTGGATATCTAATATATGTGCACTGGATATTTAATATATGTGCACTGGATATCTAATATATGTGCACTGGATATTTAATATATGTGCACTGGATATCTAATATATGTGCACTGGATATTTAATATATGTGCACTGGATATTTAATATATGTGCACTGGATATATTTAATATAAGTGCACTGGATATCTAATATATGTGCACTGGATATTTAATGTATGTGCACTGGATATAAATAATATATGTGCACTGGATATTTAATATATGTGCACTGGATATATATAATATATGTGCACTGGATATATTTAATATATGTGCACTGGATATTTAATATATGTGCACTGGATATCTAATATATGTGCACTGGATATTTAATATATGTGCACTGGATATCTAATATATGTGCACTGGATATTTAATATATGTGCACTGGATATTTAATATATGTGCACTGGATATATTTAATATAAGTGCACTGGATATCTAATATATGTGCACTGGATATTTAATGTATGTGCACTGGATATAAATAATATATGTGCACTGCATATTTAATATATGTGCACTGGATATATATAATATATGTGCACTGGATATATTTAATATATGTGCACTGGATATTTAATATATGTGCACTGGATATCTAATATATGTGCACTGGATATTTAATATATGTGCACTGGATATATATAATATATGTGGACTGGATATATTTAATATATGTGCACTGGATATATATAAAATATGCGCACTGGATATTTAATATATGTGCACAGGATATATATGATATATGTGCACTGGATATTTAATATTTGTGCACTGGATATTTAATATATGTGCAATGGATATATATAATATGTGTGGACTGTATATATTTAATATATGTGGACTGGATATATTTAATATATGTGCACTGGATATTTAGTATATGTGCACTGGATATTTAATATATGTGCACTGGATATCTAATATATGTGCACTGGATATTTAATGTATGTGCACTGGATATAAATAATATATGTGCACTGGATCTATAACATATGTGCACTGGATATATATACTATATGTGCACTGGATATATTTAACATATGTGCACTGGATATATAATATATGTGAACTGGATATTTAGTATATGTGCACTGGATATATATATATATAATATATATGCACTGGATAATTAATATAAGTGCACTGGATATATTTAATATATGTGCACTGGATATCTAATATGTTATATTTATCCCAAAACACCCGCCCCACCCACCCCCACCTCCCCATATAGCAGCCACCAACGAAGAGGAAGATGAGACTCCATGGACTGTTATATTTATCCCAAAACACCCGCCCCACCCACCCCCACCCCCACCTTCCCATATAGCAGTCACCAACGAAGAGGAAGATGAGACTCCATGGACTGTTATAACCGAAACCCCCGCCCCATACCCACCACCCACCCAACCCAACTCCCCCCCACCCCCACCCACATTACTAGCTTTGGCAATGCCAAATACCTATTCGGACGTGCCAATAAAGCATTTTTTTATTTGATTTGATTTGAAAATATATGTGCACTGGATATTTAATATATGTGCACTGGATTTACATAATATATGTGCACTGGATCTATAATATATGTGCACTGGATATATATTATATATGTGCACTGGATATATATCTATAATATATGTGCACTGGATATATTTAATATATGTGCACTGGATATTTAATATATGTGCACTGGATATATATAATATATGTGCACTGGATATTTAATATATGTGCACTGGATATATATAATATATGTGCACTGGATATATATAATATATGTGCACTGGATATATATCTATAATATATGTGCACTGGATATATATAATATATGTGCACTGGATATTTAATATATGTGCACTGGATATATATAATATATGTGCACTGAATATTTAATATATGTGCACTAGATATAAATAATATATGAGCACTGGATATTTAATATATGTGCACTGTTGTATATATATAATATATGTGCACTGGATATTTAATGTATGTGCACTGGATATAAATAATATATGTGCACTGGATCTATAACATATGTGTACTGGAGATATATATACTATATATGCACTGGATATATTTAACATATGTGCACTGGATATTTAGTATATGTGCACTGGATATATATATAATATATGTGCACTGGATATATATAATATATTTCCACTGGATATATTTAATATATGTGCACTGGATATCTAATATATGTGCATTGGATATTTAATATATGTGCACTGGATATATTTAATATACGTGCACTGGATATTTAATATACGTGCACTGGATATATATGATATATGTGCACTAGATATTTAATATATGTTCACTGAATATTTTATATATGTGCACTGGATATATTTAATATATGTGCACTGGATATATATAGTATATGTGGACTGGATATATTTAATATATGTGGACTGGATATATTTAATATATGTGCACTGGATATTTAATATGTGTGCACTGGATATATATAGTATATGTGGACTGGATATATTTAATATATGTGGACTGGATATGTTTAATATATGCACACTGGATGTTTAATATATGTGCACTGGATATGTAATATATGTGCACTGGATATTTAAAATATGTGCACTGGATATATATAATATATGTGCACTGGATATTTAATATAAGTGCACTGGATATATTTAATATATGTGCACTGGATATCTAATATATGTGCACTGGATATTTAATATATGTGCACTGATTCTATAATATATGTGCACTGGATATGTAATATATGTGCACTGGATATTTAATATATGTGCACTGGATATATATAATATATGTGCACTGGATATTTAATATAAGTGCACTGGATATATTTAATATATGTGCACTGGATATCTAATATATGTGCACTGGATATTTAATATATGTGCACTGGATCTATAATATATGTGCACTGGATATATATAATATATGTGCACTGGATATATATCTATAATATATGTGCACTGGATATATTTAATATATGTGCACTGGATATATATATAATATATGTGCACTGGATATTTAATATATGTGCACTGTATATATATAATATATGTGCACTGGATATTTAATATATGTGCACTAGATATAAATAATATATGAGCACTGGATATTTAATATATGTGCACTGTATATATATAATATATGTGCACTGGATATTTAATGTATGTGCACTGGATATAAATAATATAAGTGCACTGGATATTTAATATATGTGCACTGGATATATTTAATATATGTGCACCGGATATATAATATATGTACACTGGATATTAAATATATCTGCACTGGATATATATAATAAATGTGCACTGGATATTTAATATATGTGCACTGGATATACATAATATATGTGCACTGGATCTATAATATATGTGCACTAGATATGTATAATATATGTGCACTGGATATATATCTATAATATATGTGCACTGGATATATAATATATGTGCACTGAATATATATAATATATGTGCACTGGATATTTAATATATGTGCACTGGATATATATAATATATGTGCACTGGATATTTAATATAAGTGCACTGGATATATTTAATATATGTGCACTGGATCTATAATATATGTGCACTGGATATTTAATATATGTGCACTGGATCTATAATATATGTGCACTGGATATATATAATATATGTGCACTGGATATATATCTATAATATATGTGCACTGGATATATTTAATATATGTGCACTGGATATATATATAATATATGTGCACTGGATATTTAATATATGTGCACTGTATATATATAATATATGTGCACTGGATATTTAATATATGTGCACTAGATATAAATAATATATGAGCACTGGATATTTAATATATGTGCACTGTATATATATAATATATGTGCACTGGATATTTAATGTTTGTGCACTGGATATAAATAATATAAGTGCACTGGATATTTAATATATGTGCACTGGATATATTTAATATATGTGCACTGGATATATAATATATGTACACTGGATATTAAATATATCTGCACTGGATATATATAATAAATGTGCACTGGATATTTAATATATGTGCACTGGATATACATAATATATGTGCACTGGATCTATAATATATGTGCACTAGATATGTATAATATATGTGCACTGGATATATATCTATAATATATGTGCACTGGATATATAATATATGTGCACTGGATATTTAATATATATTCACTGGATATATATAATATTTGTGCATTGGATCTATAATATATGTGCTCTGGATATTTAAAATATTTGTGCACTGGATATTTAATATATGTGCACTGGATATATAATATATGTGCACTGGATATTTAATATATGTGCACTGGATATATAATATATGTGCACTGGATAATTAATATATGTGCACTGGATATTTAATATATGTGCACTGGATATTTTATATTTGTGCACTGGATATACATAATATATGTGCACTGGATTTTTAATATATGTGCACTGGATATTTAATATATATATGCACTAAATATATTTAATATATGTGCACTGGATATATTCCTAATATATGTGCACTGGATATATATAATATATGTTCACTGGATATATATAATATATGTGCACTGGATATATAATATATGTGCACTGAATATTTAATATATGAGCACTGGATATATAATATATGTGCACTGGATATTTATAATATATGTGCACTGGATATAAATAATAAATGTGCACTGGATCTATAATATATGTGCACTGGATATATAATATATATGTGCACTGGATATATTTAATATATGTGCACTGGATATTTAATATATGTGCACTGGATATATATAATATATGTGCACTGGATATTTAATATATGTGCACTGGATATATAATATATGTGCACAGGATATTTAATATATTTGCACTGGATATATATAATATATGTGCACTGGATATATAATATATGTGCACTGTATATAAATAATATATGTGCACTGGATCTATAATATATGTGCACTGGATATATATATAATAAATGTGCACTGGATATATAATATATGTGCACTGGACATATATAATATATGTGCACTGGATATATTTAATATATGTGCACTGGATATTTAATATATGTGCACTGGACATTTAATATATGTGCACTATATATATTTAATATATGTGCACTGGATATTTAATATATGTGCACTGGATATATATAATTTATATGCACTGGATATATTTAATATATGTGCACTGGATCTATAACATATGTGCACTGGATATATATACTATATGTGCACTGGATATATTTAATATATGTGCACTGGATATCTAATATATGTGCACTGTATAATTAATATATGTGCACTGGATATACATAATATATGTGCAGTGGATATTTAATATATGTGCACTGAATATTTATTATATGAGCACTGGATATATTTAATATATGTGCACTGGATATTTAATATATGTGCACTGGATATCTAATATATGTTCACTGGATATCTAATATATGAGCACTGGATATATATAATATAGGTGCACTGGATATTTAATATATGTGCATTGGATATATATAATATATGTGCACTGGATATGTAATATATGTGCACTGGATATTTAAAATATGTGCACTGGATATATATAATATATGTGCACAGGATATTTAATATATGTGCACTGGATCCATAATATATGTGCACTGGATATATATAATATATGTGCACTGGATATGTTTAATATATGTGCACTGGATATATATAATATATGTGCACTGGATATATATAATATATGTGCACTGGATATTTAATATATGTTCACTGGATATCTAATATGTGTGCACTGGATACTTAATATATGTGCACTGGATATTTAATATATGTGCACTGGATATATTTAATATATGTGCACTGGATATCTAATATATGTGCACTGGATAATTAATATATGTGCACTGGATATATATGATATATGTGCACTGGATATTTAATATATGTGCACTGGATATCTAATATGTGTGCACTGGATATTTAATATATGTGGACTGGATATATTTAATATATGTGGACTGGATATCTAATATATGTGCACTAAATATTTAATATATGTGCACTGGATCTATAATATATGTGCACTGGATATGTAATATATGTGCACTGGATATTTAATATATGTGGACTGGATATATTTAATATATGTGGACTGGATATATTTAATATATGCGCACTGGATGTTTAATATATGTGCACTGGATATGTAATATATGTGCACTGGATATTTAATATATGTGCACTGGATATATATAATATATGTGCACTGGATATTTAATATAAGTGCACTGGATATATTTAATATATGTGCACTGGATATCTAATATATGTGCACTGGATATTTAATATATGTGCACTGGATCTATAATATATGTGCACTGGATATATATAATATATGTGCACTGGATATATATATAATATATGTGCACTGGATATATATAATATATGTGCACTGGATATTTAAAATATGTGCACTAGATATAAATAATATATGAGCACTGGATATTTAATATATGTGCACTGTATATATATAATATATGTGCACTGGATATTTAATGTATGTGCATTGGATATAAATAATATAAGTGCACTGGATATTTAATATATGTGCACTGGATATATATAATATATGTGCACTGAATATTTAATATATGTGCACTGGATATATTTAATATATGTGCACTGGATATATAATATATGTACACTGGATATTAAATATATCTGCACTGGATATATATAATAAATGTGCACTGGATATTTAATATATGTGCACTGGATATACATAATATATGTGCACTGGATCTATAATATATGTGCACTAGATATGTATAATATATGTGCACTGGATATATATCTATAATATATGTGCACTGGATATCTAATATATGTGCACTGGATATTTAATATATGTGCACTGGATATATTTAATATAAGTGCACTGGATATCTAATATATGTGCACTGGATATTTAATGTATGTGCACTGGATATAAATAATATATGTGCACTGGATCTATAACATATGTGTACTGGAGATATATATACTATATATGCACTGGATATATTTAACATATGTGCACTGGATATATAATATATGTGCACTGTATATTTAGTATATGTGCACTGGATATATATATAATATATGTGCACTGGATATATATAATATATTTCCACTGGATATATTTAATATATGTGCACTGGATATCTAATATATGTGCATTGGATATTTAATATATGTGCACTGGATATATTTAATATATGTGCACTGGATATATAATATATGTGCACTGGATATTTAATATATGTGCACTGGATATATTTAATATATGTGCACTGGATATATAATATATGTGCACTGGATATTTAATATATGCGCACTGGATATTTAATATATGTGCGCAGGATATATATGATATATGTGCACTGGATATTTAATATTTGTGCACTGGATATTTAATATATGTGCAATGGATATATATATAATATGTGTGGACTGGATATACTTAATATATGTGGACTGGATATATTTAATATATGTGCACTGGATATTTAGTATATGTGCACTGGATATTTAAAATATGTGCAATGGATATCTAATATATGTGCACTGGATATTTAATGTATGTGCACTGGATATAAATAATATATGTGCACTGGATCTATAACATATGTGCACTGGATATATATACTATATGTGCACTGGATGTATTTAACATATGTGCACTGGATATATAATATATGTGAACTGGATATTTAGTATATGTGCACTGGATATATATATAATATATGTGCACAGGATATATATAATATATGTGCACTGGATATCTAATATATGTGCACTGGATATATATATAATACATGCGCACTGGATATTTAATATATATGTGCACTGGATATGTAATATATGTGCACTCGATATCTAATATATGTGCACTGGATATTTAATATATGTGCACTGGATATCTAATATATGTTCACTGGATATTTAATATATGTGCACGGGATATATTTAATATATGTGCACTGTATATCTAATATATGTGCACTGGATATTTAATATATGTGCACTGGATATCTAATATATGTGCACTGGATATTTAATATATGTGCACTTGATATATTCAATATATGTGCCCTGGATATCTAATATGTGTGCACTGGATATTTAATATATGTGCACTGTTGTATATATATATAATATATGTGCACTGGATATTTAATGTATGTGCACTGGATATCTAATATATGTTCACTGGATATCTAATATTTGCGCACTGGATATATATAATATAGGTGCACTGGATATTTAATATATGTGCACTGGATATATATAATATATGTGCACTGGATATTTAATATATGTGCACTGGATATTTAATATATTTGCACTGGATATATATAATATATGTGCACTGGATATATAGTATATGTGCACTGTATATAAATAATATAAGTGCACTGCATCTATAACATATGTGCACTGGATATATATACTATATGTGCACTGGATACATTTAATTTATGTGCACTGGATATTTAATATATGTGCACTGGATATCTAATATATGTGCACTGGATATTTAATATATGTGCACTGGATATCTAATATATGTGCACTGGATATTTAATATATGTGCACTGGATATCTAATATATGTGCACTGGATATTTAATATATGTGCACTGGATATTTAATATATGTGCACTGGATATATTTAATATATGTGCACTGGATATCTAATATATGTGCACTGGATATATATAATATATGTGCACTGGATATTTAATATATGTGCACTGGATATATATAATACATGTGCACTGGATATTTAATATATGTGCACTGGATATCTAATATGTGTGCACTGGATACTTAATATATGTGCACTGGATATTTAATATATGTGCACTGGATATATTTAATATATGTGCACTGGATATCTAATATATGTGCACTGGATAATTAATATATGTGCACTGGATATATATGATATATGTGCACTGGATATTTAATATATGTGCACTGGATATCTAATATGTATGCACTGGATATTTAATAAATGTGCACTGGATATTTAATATATGTGCACTGGATATATATAATATATGTGCACTGGATATATAATATATGTGCACTGGATATTTAATATATGTGCACTAGATATTTAATATATGTGCACTGGATATCTAATATATGTGCACTGGATATTTAATATATGTGCACTGGATATTTAATATATGTGCACTGGATATCTAATATATGTGCACTGGATATATATGATATATGTACACTGGATATTTAATATATATGCACTGGATATCTAATATATGTGCACTGGATATATAATATATGTTCACTGGATATATATAATATATGTGCACTGGATATATAATATATGTGCACTGAATATTTAATATATGAGCACTGGATATATAATATATGTGTACTGGATATTTATAATATATGTGCACTGGATATAAATAATAAATGTGCACTGGATCTATAATATATGTGCACTGGATATATAATATATATGTGCACTGGATATATTTAATATATGTGCACTGGATATTTAATATATGTGCACTGGATATATATAATATATGTGCACTGGATATATAATATATGTGCACTGGATATTTAATATATTTGCACTGGATATATAAAATATATGTGCACTGGATATATAGTATATGTGAACTGTATACAAATAATATATGTGCACTGGATCTATAATATATGTGCACTGGATATATAATATATATGTGCACTGGATATATTTAATATATGTGCACTGGATATATAATATATGTGCACTGGATATATATAATATATGTGCACTGGATATATTTAATATGTGTGCACTGGATATTTAATATATGTGCACTGGATATTTAATATATGTGCACTATATATATTTAATATATGTGCACTGGATATTTAATATATGTGCACTGGATATATAATTTATATGCACTGGATATATTTAATATATGTGCACTGGATCTATAACATATGTGCACTGGATATATATACTATATGTGCACTGGATATATTCAATATATGTGCACTGGATATCTAATATATGTGCACTGGATAATTAATATATGTGCACTGGATATACATAATATATGTGCAGTGGATATTTAATATATGTGCACTGAATATTTAATATATGAGCACTGGATATATTTAATATATGTGCACTGGATATTTAATATATGTGCACTGGATATCTAATATATGTTCACTGGATATCTAATATATGCGCACTGGATATATATAATATAGGTGCACTGGATATTTAATATATGTGCACTGGATATATATATAATATATGTGCACTGGATATGTAATATATGTGCACTGGATATTTAAAATATGTGCACTGGATATATATAATATATGTGCACAGGATATTTAATATATGTGCACTGGATCCATAATATATGTGCACTGGATATATATAATATATGTGCACTGGATATGTTTAATATATGTGCACTGGATTTATATAATATATGTGCACTGGATATATATAATATATGTGCACTGGATATTTAATATATGTTCACTGGATACTTAATATATGTGCACTGGATATTTAATATATGTGCACTGGATATATTTAATATATGTGCACTGGATATCTAATATATGTGCACTGGATAATTAATATATGTGCACTGGATATTTAATATATGTGCACTGTATATATATAATATATGGGCAGTGGATATTTAATATATGTGCACTGGATATCTAATATATGTGCACTGGATATATATAATATATGTGCACTGGATATATTTAATATATGTGCACTGGATATTTAATATATGTGCACTGGATATTTAATATATGTGCACTGGATATTTAATATATGTGCTCTGGATATCTAATATATGTGCACTGGATATTTAATATATGTGCACTGGATATCTAATATATGTGCACTGGATATCTAATATATGTGCACTGGATATACATAATATATGTGCAGTGGATATTTAATATATGTGCACTGAATATTTAATATATGAGCACTGGATATATTTAATATATGTGCACTGGATATTTAATATATGTGCACTGGATATCTAATATATGTTCACTGGATATCTAATATATGCGCACTGGATATATATAATATAGGTGCACTGGATATTTAATATATGTGCACTGGATATATATATAATATATGTGCACTGGATATGTAATATATGTGCACTGGATATTTAAAATATGTGCACTGGATATATATAATATATGTGAACAGGATATTTAATATATGTGCACTGGATCCATAATATATGTGCACTGGATATATAATATATGTGCACTGGATATGTTTAATATATGTGCACTGGATTTATATAATATATGTGCACTGGATATATATAATATATGTGCACTGGATATTTAATATATGTTCACTGGATACTTAATATATGTGCACTGGATATTTAATATATGTGCACTGGATATATTTAATATATGTGCACTGGATATCTAATATATGTGCACTGGATAATTAATATATGTGCACTGGATATTTAATATATGTGCACTGTATATATATAATATATGGGCAGTGGATATTTAATATATGTGCACTGGATATCTAATATATGTGCACTGGATATATATAATATATGTGCACTGGATATATTTAATATATGTGCACTGGATATTTAATATATGTGCACTGGATATTTAATATATGTGCATTGGATATTTAATATATGTGCACTGGATATCTAATATATGTGCACTGGATATTTAATATATGTGCACTGGATATCTAATATATGTGCACTGGATATTTAATATATGTGCACTGGATATCTAATATATGTGCACTGGATATTTAATATATGTGCACTGGATATATATAATATATGTGCACTGGATATATTTAATATATGTGCACTAAATATATTTAATATATGTGCATTGGATATTTAATATATGTGCACTGATATTTAATATATGTGCACTGTATATATATAATATATGTGCACTGGATATATTTAATATATGTGCACTGGATATTTAATATATGTGCACTGGATATCTAATATGTGTTTACTGGATATTTAATATATGTGCACTGGATATTTAATATATGTGCACTGGATATATTTAATATATGTGCACTGGATATCTAATATATGTGCACTGGATAATTAATATATGTGCACTGGATATTTAATATATGTGCACTGAATATATATAATATGTGTGGACAGAATATATTTCATATATGTGGACTGGATATCTAATATATGTGCACTGGATATTACATATTTGTGCACTGGATATACATAATATATGTGCACTGAATTTTTAATATATGTGCACTGGATATTTAATATATATGCACTGGATATATTTAATATATGTGCACTGGATATCTAATATATGTGCACTGGATATTTAATATATGTGCACTGGTTATAGATGATATATGTGCCCTGGATATTTAATATATGTGCACTGGATATATATAATATATATGCACTGGATATTTAATATATGTGGACTGGATATCTAATATATGTGCACTGGATATTATATATATGTGCACTGGATATACATAATATATGTGCACTGGATATTTAATATATGTGCACTGGTTATAGATGATATATTTGCCCTGGATATTTAATATATGTGCAATGGAAATATATAATATGTGTGGACTGGATATATTTAATATATGTGGACTGGATATCTAATATATGTGCACTGGATATTATATATATGTGCACTGCATATACATAATATATGTGCACTGGATATTTAATATATGTGCACTGGATATTTAATATATGTGCACTGGATAAATAATATATGTTCACTGGATATTTAATATCTGTGCACTGGATATATATGATATATGTGGACTGGAAATATTTAATATATGTGGACTGGACATATTTAATATATGCACACTGGATATTTAATATATGTGCACTGGATATATTCAATATATGTGCACTGGATATATTTAATATATGTGCACTGGATATGTAATATATGTGCACTGGATCTTTAAAATATGTGCACTGGATATATATAATATATGTGCACAGGATATTTAATATATGTGCACTGGATCCATAATATATGTGCACTGGATATATATAATATATGTGCACTGGATATGTTTAATATATGTGCACTGGATATATATAATATATGTGCACTGGATATTTATTATATGTGCACTGGATATATTTAATATATGTGCACTGGATATTTAATATATGTGCACTGGATATCTAATATGTGTGCACTGGATATTTAATATATGTGCACTGGATATTTAATATATGTGCACTGGATATATTTAATATATGTGCAATTGATATCTAATATATGTGCACTGGATATTTAATATATGTGCACTGGATATATTTAATATATGTGCAATTGATATCTAATATGTGTGCACTGGATATTTAATATATGTGCACTGGATATATATAATATATGTGCACTGGATATATTTAATATATGTGCACTGGATATTTAATATATGTGCACTGAATATATATAAAATATGCGCACTGGATATTTAATATATGTGCACAGGATATATATGATATATGTGCACTGGATATTTAATATTTGTGCACTGGATATTTAATATATGTGCAATGGATATATATATAATATGTGTGGACTGGATATATTTAATATATGTGGACTGGATATATTTAATATATGTGCACTGGATATTTAGTATATGTGCACTGGATATTTAAAATATGTGCACTGGATATCTAATATATGTGCACTGGATATTTAATGTATGTGCACTGGATATAAATAATATATGTGCACTTTATCTATAACATATGTGCACTGGATATATATACTATATGTGCACTGGATGTATTTAACATATGTGCACTGGATATATAATATATGTGAACTGGATATTTAGTATATGTGCACGGGATATATATATAATATATGTGCACAGGATATATATAATATATATGCACCGGATATATTTAATATATGTGCACTGGATATCTAATATATGTGCACTGGATATATATATAATACATGTGCACTGGATATTTAATATATATGTGCACTGGATATGTAATATATGTACACTGGATATCTAATATATGTGCACTGGATATCTAATATATGTTCACTGGATATTTAATATATGTGCACGGGATATATTTAATATATGTGCACTGTATATCTAATATATGTGCACTGGATATTTAATATATGTGCACTGGATATCTAATATATGTGCACTGGATATTTAATATATGTGCACTGGATATATTTAATATATGTGCCCTGGATATCTAATATGTGTGCACTGGATATTTGATATATGTGCACTGGATATATATAATATATGTGCACTGGATATTTAATATATGTGCACTGGATATATTTAATATATGTGCACTGGATATCTAATATATGTGCACTGGATATTTAAAATATGTGCACTGGATATATATGATATATGTGCACTGGATATTTAATATATGTGCACTGGATATTTTATATATGTGCACTGGATATATTTCATATATGTGCACTGGATATTTAATATATGTGCACTGGATATTTAATATATGTGCACTGGATATGTAATATATGTGCACTGGATATTTAATATATGTGCACTGGTTATGTATAATATTTGTGCACTGGATATATAATATAAGTGCACTGGATATATTTAATATATGTGCACTTAATATCTAATATATGTGCACTGGATATTTAATATATGTGCACTGGATATACATAATATATGTGCACTGGATCTATAATATATGTGCACTGGATATATATAATATATGGGCACTGGATATATATCTATAATATATGTGCACTGGATATATTTAATATATGTGCACTGGATATTTAATATATGTGCACTGGATATTTAATATATGTGCACTGGATATATATAATATATGTGCACTGGATATTTAATATATGTGCACTGGATATATATAATATATGTGCACTGTATTTTTAATACATGTGCACTAGATATATATATAATATATGAGCACTGGATATTTAATATATGTGCACTGTTGTATATATATAATATATGTGCACTGGATATTTAATGTATTTGCACTGGATATAAATAATATAAGTGCACTGTATCTATAACATATGTGCACTGGATATATATACTATATGTGCACTGGATATATTTAATTTATGTGCACTGGATATTTAATATATGTGCACTGTATATCTAATATATGTGCACTGGATATTTAATATATGTGCACTGGATATCTAATATATGTGCACTGGATATTTAATATATGTGCACTGGATATATTTAATATATGTGCCCTGGATATCTAATATGTGTGCACTGGATATTTAATATATGTGCACTGTTGTATATATATATAATATATGTGCACTGGATATTTAATGTATGTGCACTGGATATAAATAATATAAGTGCACTGTATCTATAACATATGTGCACTGGATATATATACTATATGTGCACTGGATATATTTAATTTATGTGCACTGGATATTTAATATATGTGCACTGGATATTTAATATATGTGCACTGGATATTTAATATATGTGCACTGGATATCTAATATGTATGCACTGGATATTTAATAAATGTGCACTGGATATTTAATATATGTGCACTGGATATATATAATATATGTGCACTGGATATATAATATATGTGCACTGGATATTTAATATATGTGCACTAGATATTTAATATATGTGCACTGGATATCTAATATATGTGCACTGGATATTTAATATATGTGCACTGGATATTTAATATATGTGCACTGGATATGTAATATATGTGCACTGGATATATATGATATATGTGCACTGGATATTTAATATATATGCACTGGATATCTAATATGTGTGCACTGGATATTTAATATATGTGCTCTGGATATTTAAAATATTTGTGCACTGGATATTTAATATATGTGCACTGGATATATTTAATATATGAGCACTGGATATATAATATATGTGCACTGGATATTTATAATATATGTGCACTGGATATAAATAATAAATGTGCACTGGATCTATAATATATGTGCACTGGATATATAATATATACACTCACCGGCCACTTTATTAGGTACACCTGTCCAACTGCTCGTTAACACTTAATTTCTAATCAGCCAATCACATGGCGGCAACTCAGTGCATTTAGGCATGTAGACATGGTCAAGACAATCTCCTGCAGTTCAAACCGAGCATCAGTATGGGGAAGAAAGGTGATTTGAGTACCTTTGAACGTGGCATGGTTGTTGGTGCCAGAAGGGCTGGTCTGAGTATTTCAGAAACTGCTGATCTACTGGGATTTTCACGCTCAACCATCTCTAGGGTTTACAAAGAATGGTCCAAAAAAGAAAAAACATCCAGTGAGCGGCAGTTCTGTGGGGGGCGGAAATGCGTTGTTGATGCCAGAGGTCAGAGGAGAATGGCCAGACTGGTTCGAGCTGATAGAAAGGCAACAGTGACTCAAATAGCCACCCGTTACAACCAAGGTAGCCAGAAGAGCATCTCTGAACGCACAGTACGTCGCACTTTGAGGCAGATGGGCTACAGCAGCAGAAGACCACACCGGGTGCCACTCCTTTCAGCTAAGAACAGGAAACTGAGGCTACAATTTGCACAAGCTCATCGAAATTGGACAATTGAAGATTGGAAAAACGTTGCCTGGTCTGATGAGTCTCGATTTCTGCTGCGACATTCGGATGGTAGGGTCAGAATTTGGCGTCAACAACATGAAAGCATGGATCCATCCTGCCTTGTATCAACGGTTCAGGCTGGTGGTGGTGGTGTCATGGTGTGGGGAATATTTTCTTGGCACTCTTTGGGCCCCTTGGTACCAATTGAGCATCGTTGCAACGCCAAAGCCTACCTGAGTATTGTTGCTGACCATGTCCATCACTTTATGACCACAATGTACCCAACATCTGATGGCTACTTTCAGCAGGATAATGCGCCATGTCATAAAGCTGGAATCATCTCAGACTGGTTTCTTGAACATGACAATGAGTTCACTGTACTCCAATGGCCTCCACAGTCACCAGATCTCAATCCAATAGAGCATCTTTGGGATGTGGTGGAACGGGAGATTCGCATCATGGATGTGCAGCCGACAAATCTGCGGCAACTGTGTGATGCCATCATGTCAATATGGACCAAAATCTCTGAGGAATGCTTCCAGCACCTTGTTGAATCTATGCCATGAAGAATTGAGGCAGTTCTGAAGGCAAAAGGGGGTCCAACCCGTTACTAGCATGGTGTACCTAATAAAGTGGCCGGTGAGTGTATGTGCACTGGATATATTTAATATATGTGCACTGGATATTTAATATATATGCACTGGATATATATAATATATGTGCACTGGATATTTAATATATGTGCACTGGATATATAATATATGTGCACTGGATATTTAATATATTTGCACTGGATATATATAATATATGTGCACTGGATATATAATATATGTGCACTGTATATAAATAATATATGTGCACTGGATCTATAATATATGTGCACTGGATATATAACATATATGTGCACTGGATATATTTAATATATGTGCACTGGATATATAATATATGTGCACTGGATATATATAATATATGTGCACTGGATATATTTAATATGTGTGCACTGGATATTTAATATATGTGCACTGGATATTTAATATATGTGCACTATATATATTTAATATATGTGCACTGGATATTTAATATATGTGCACTGGATATATAATTTATATGCACTGGATATATTTAATATATGTGCACTGGATCTATAACATATGTGCACTGGATATATAATATATGTGCACTGGATATATTTAATATATGTGCACTGGATATCTAATATATGTGCACTGGATAATTAATATATGTGCACTGGATATACATAATATATGTGCAGTGGATATTTAATATATGTGCACTGAATATTTAATATATGAGCACTGGATATATTTAATATATGTGCACTGGATATTTAATATATGTGCACTGGATATCTAATATATGTTCACTGGATATCTAATATATGCGCACTGGATATATATAATATAGGTGCACTGGATATTTAATATATGTGCACTGGATATATATAATATATGTGCACTGGATATGTAATATATGTGCACTGGATATTTAAAATATGTGCACTGGATATATATAATATATGTGCACAGGATATTTAATATATGTGCACTGGATCCATAATATATGTGCACTGGATATATATAATATATGTGCACTGGATATGTTTAATATATGTGCACTGGATTTATATAATATATGTGCACTGGATATATATAATATATGTGCACTGGATATTTAATATATGTTCACTGGATACTTAATATATGTTCACTGGATATTTAATATATGTG
The DNA here is from genome assembly GCF_031893055.1 of Leptodactylus fuscus. Classification (NCBI taxonomy): domain Eukaryota; kingdom Metazoa; phylum Chordata; class Amphibia; order Anura; family Leptodactylidae; genus Leptodactylus; species Leptodactylus fuscus. The sequence continues at coordinate 1,840,898 of NW_027440202.1, forward strand.
CACTGGATATATTTAATATATGTGCACTGGATATCTAATATATGTGCACTGGATAATTAATATATGTGCACTGGATATATATGATATATGTGCACTGGATATTTAATATATGTGCACTGGATATCTAATATGTGTGCACTGGATATTTAATATATGTGCACTGGATATTTAATATATGTGCACTGGATATATATAATATATGTGCACATGATATATAATATATGTGCACTGGATATTTAATATATGTGCACTGGATATTTAATATACGTGCACTGGATATCTAATATTTGTGCACTGGATATCTAATATGTGTGCACTGGATATTTAATATATGTGCACTGGATATATATAATATATGTGCACTGGATATATTTAATATATGTGCACTGGATATTTAATATATGTGCACTGGATATCTAATATATGTGCACTGGATATTTAATATATGTGCACTGGATATCTAACATATGTGCACTGGATATTTAATATATGTGCACTGGATATATATAATATATGTGGACTGGATATATTTAATATATGTGGACTGGATATACTAAATTTATGCGCACTGGATATTTAATATATGTGCACTGGATATTTAATATATGTGCACTGTATATATATAATATATGTGCAGTGGATATTTAATATATGTGCACTGGATATCTAATATATGTGCACTGGATATATATAATATATGTGCACTGGATATATTTAATATATGTGCACTGGATATTTAATATATGTGCACTGGATATTTAATATATGTGCAGTGGATATTTAATATATGTGCACTGGATATCTAATATATGTGCACTGGATATTTAATATATGTGCACTGGATATCTAATATATGTACACTGGATATTTAATATATGTGCACTGGATCCATAATATATGTGCACTGGATATATATAATATATGTGCACTGGATATGTTTAATATATGTGCACTGGATTTATATAATATATGTGCACTGGATATATATAATATATGTGCACTGGATAATTAATATATGTTCACTGGATACTTAATATATGTGCACTGGATATTTAATATATGTGCACTGGATATATTTAATATATGTGCACTGGATATCTAATATATGTGCACTGGATAATTAATATATGTGCACTGGATATATATAATATATGTGCACTGGATATGTTTAATATATGTGCACTGGATTTATATAATATATGTGCACTGGATATATATAATATATGTGCACTGGATATTTAATATATGTTCACTGGATACTTAATATATGTTCACTGGATATTTAATATATGTGCACTGGATATATTTAATATATGTGCACTGGATATCTAATATATGTGCACTGGATAATTAATATATGTGCACTGGATATATATGATATATGTGCACTGGATATTTAATATATGTGCACTGGATATCTAATATGTGTGCACTGGATATTTAATATATGTGCACTGGATATTTAATATATGTGCACTGGATATATATAATATATGTGCACATGATATATAATATATGTGCACTGGATATTTAATATATGTGCACTGGATATTTAATATACGTGCACTGGATATCTAATATTTGTGCACTGGATATCTAATATGTGTGCACTGGATATTTAATATATGTGCACTGGATATATATAATATATGTGCACTGGATATATTTAATATATGTGCACTGGATATTTAATATATGTGCACTGGATATCTAATATATGTGCACTGGATATTTAATATATGTGCACTGGATATCTAACATATGTGCACTGGATATTTAATATATGTGCACTGGATATATATAATATATGTGGACTGGATATATTTAATATATGTGGACTGGATATACTAAATTTATGCGCACTGGATATTTAATATATGTGCACTGGATATTTAATATATGTGCACTGTATATATATAATATATGTGCAGTGGATATTTAATATATGTGCACTGGATATCTAATATATGTGCACTGGATATATATAATATATGTGCACTGGATATATTTAATATATGTGCATTGGATATTTAATATATGTGCACTGGATATTTAATATATGTGCAGTGGATATTTAATATATGTGCACTGGATATCTAATATATGTGCACTGGATATTTAATATATGTGCACTGGATATCTAATATATGTACACTGGATATTTAATATATGTGCACTGGATCCATAATATATGTGCACTGGATATATATAATATATGTGCACTGGATATGTTTAATATATGTGCACTGGATTTATATAATATATGTGCACTGGATATATATAATATATGTGCACTGGATAATTAATATATGTTCACTGGATACTTAATATATGTGCACTGGATATTTAATATATGTGCACTGGATATATTTAATATATGTGCACTGGATATCTAATATATGTGCACTGGATAATTAATATATGTGCACTGGATATATATGATATATGTGCACTGGATATTTAATATATGTGCACTGGATATCTAATATGTGTGCACTGGATATTTAATATATGTGCACTGGATATTTAATATATGTGCACTGGATATATATAATATATGTGCACATGATATATAATATATGTGCACTGGATATTTAATATATGTGCACTGGATATTTAATATACGTGCACTGGATATCTAATATTTGTGCACTGGATATCTAATATGTGTGCACTGGATATTTAATATATGTGCACTGGATATATATAATATATGTGCACTGGATATATTTAATATATGTGCACTGGATATTTAATATATGTGCACTGGATATCTAATATATGTGCACTGGATATTTAATATATGTGCACTGGATATCTAACATATGTGCACTGGATATTTAATATATGTGCACTGGATATATATAATATATGTGGACTGGATATATTTAATATATGTGGACTGGATATACTAAATTTATGCGCACTGGATATTTAATATATGTGCACTGGATATTTAATATATGTGCACTGTATATATATAATATATGTGCAGTGGATATTTAATATATGTGCACTGGATATCTAATATATGTGCACTGGATATATATAATATATGTGCACTGGATATATTTAATATATGTGCACTGGATTTTTAATATATGTGCACTGGATATTTAATATATGTGCAGTGGATATTTAATATATGTGCACTGGATATCTAATATATGTGCACTGGATATTTAATATATGTGCAGTGGATATCTAATATATGTGCACTGGATATTTAATATATGTGCACTGGATATCTAATATATGTGCACTGGATATTTAATATATGTGCACTGGATATATATAATATATGTGCACTGGATATATTTAATATATGTGCAATAAATATATTTAATATATATGCATTGGATATTTAATATATGTGCACTGATATTTAATATATGTGCACTGTATATATATAATATATGTGCACTGGATATATTTAATATATGTGCACTGGATATTTAATATATGTGCACTGGATATCTAATATGTGTTTACTGGATATTTAATATATGTGCACTGGATATTTAATATATGTGCACTGGATATATTTAATATATGTGCACTGGATATCTAATATATGTGCACTGGATAATTAATATATGTGCACTGGATATTTAATATATGTGCACTGGATATTTAATATATGTGCAGTGGATATCTAATATATGTGCACTGGATATTTAATATATGTGCACTGGATATCTAATATATGTGCACTGGATATTTAATATATGTGCAGTGGATATCTAATATATGTGCACTGGATATTTAATATATGTGCACTGGATATCTAATATATGTGCACTGGATATATTTAATATATGTGCAATAAATATATTTAATATATGTGCATTGGATATTTAATATATGTGCACTGATATTTAATATATGTGCACTGTATATATATAATATATGTGCACTGGATATATTTAATATATGTGCACTGGATATTTAATATATGTGCACTGGATATCTAATATGTGTTTACTGGATATTTAATATATGTGCACTGGATATTTAATATATGTGCACTGGATATATTTAATATATGTGCACTGGATATCTAATATATGTGCACTGGATAATTAATATATGTGCACTGGATATTTAATATATGTGCACTGAATATATATAATATGTGTGGACTGAATATATTTAATATATGTGGACTGGATATTTAATATATGTGCACTGGATATTACATATTTGTGCACTGGATATACATAATATATGTGCACTGGATTTTTAATATATGTGCACTGGATATTTAATATATATGCACTGGATATATTTAATATATGTGCACTGGATATCTAATACATGTGCACTGGATATTTAATATATGTGCACTGGTTATAGATGATATATGTGCCCTGGATATTTAATATATGTGCACTGGATATATATAATATATATGCACTGGATATTTAATATATGTGGACTGGATATCTAATATATGTGCACTGGATATTATATATATGTGCACTGGATATACATAATATATGTGCACTGGATATTTAATATATGTGCACTGGTTATAGATCATATATTTGCCCTGGATATTTAATATATGTGCAATGGAAATATATAATATGTGTGGACTGGATATATTTAATATATGTGGACTGGATATCTAATATATGTGCACTGGATATTATATATATGTGCACTGCATATACATAATATATGTGCACTGGATATTTAATATATGTGCACTGGATATTTAATATCTGTGCACTGGATATATATGATATATGTGGACTGGAAATATTTAATATATGTGGACTGGACATATTTTTATTATATGCACACTGGATATTTAATATATGTGCACTGGATATGTAATATATGTGCACTGGATCTTTAAAATATGTGCACTGGATATATATATAATATATATGCACAGGATATTTAATATATGTGCACTGGATCCATAATATATGTGCACTGGATATATATAATATATGTGCACTGGATATGTTTAATATATGTGCACTGGATATATATAATATATGTGCACTGGATATTTAATATATGTGCACTGGATATATTTAATATATGTGCACTGGATATTTAATATATGTGCACTGGATATCTAATATGTGTGCACTGGATATTTAATATATGTGCACTGGATATTTAACATATGTGCACTGGATATATTTAATATATGTGCAATTGATATCTAATATATGTGCACTGGATAATTAATATATGTGCACTGGATATATATGATATATGTGACTGGATATTTAATATATGTGCACTGGATATCTAATATGTGTGCACTGGATATTTAATATATGTGCACTGGATATATATAATATATGTGCACTGGATATATTTAATATATGTGCACTGGATATTTAATATATGTGCACTGGATATATATAATATATGTGGACTGGATATATTTAATATATGTGGACTGGAAATATTTAATATATGCGCACTGGATATTTAATATATGTGCACTGAATATATATAAAATATGCGCACTGGATATTTAATATATGTGCACAGGATATATATGATATATGTGCACTGGATATTTAATATTTGTGCACTGGATATTTAATATATGTGCAATGGATATATATATAATATGTGTGGACTGGATATATTTAATATATGTGGACTGGATATATTTAATATATGTGCACTGGATATTTAGTATATGTGCACTGGATATTTAAAATATGTGCACTGGATATCTAATATATGTGCACTGGATATTTAATGTATGTGCACTGGATATAAATAATATATGTGCACTTTATCTATAACATATGTGCACTGGATATATATACTATATGTGCACTGGATGTATTTAACATATGTGCACTGGATATATAATATATGTGAACTGGATATTTAGTATATGTGCACGGGATATATATATAATATATGTGCACAGGATATATATAATATATATGCACCGGATATATTTAATATATGTGCACTGGATATCTAATATATGTGCACTGGATATATATATAATACATGTGCACTGGATATTTAATATATATGTGCACTGGATATGTAATATATGTACACTGGATATCTAATATATGTGCACTGGATATCTAATATATGTTCACTGGATATTTAATATATGTGCACGGGATATATTTAATATATGTGCACTGTATATCTAATATATGTGCACTGGATATTTAATATATGTGCACTGGATATCTAATATATGTGCACTGGATATTTAATATATGTGCACTGGATATATTTAATATATGTGCCCTGGATATCTAATATGTGTGCACTGGATATTTGATATATGTGCACTGGATATATATAATATATGTGCACTGGATATTTAATATATGTGCACTGGATATATTTAATATATGTGCACTGGATATCTAATATATGTGCACTGGATATTTAAAATATGTGCACTGGATATATATGATATATGTGCACTGGATATTTAATATATGTGCACTGGATATTTTATATATGTGCACTGGATATATTTCATATATGTGCACTGGATATTTAATATATGTGCACTGGATATTTAATATATGTGCACTGGATATGTAATATATGTGCACTGGATATTTAATATATGTGCACTGGTTATGTATAATATTTGTGCACTGGATATATAATATAAGTGCACTGGATATATTTAATATATGTGCACTTAATATCTAATATATGTGCACTGGATATTTAATATATGTGCACTGGATATAAATAATATATGTGCACTGGATCTATAACATATGTGCACTGGATATATATACTATATGAGCACTGGATGTATTTAACATATGTGCACTGGATATATAATATATGTGCACTGGATATGTTTAATATATGTGCACTGGATTTATATAATATATGTGCACTGGATATATTTAATATATGTGCACTGGATATATAATATATGTGCACTGGATATATATAATATATGTGCACTGGATATATTTAATATGTGTGCACTGGATATTTAATATATGTGCACTGGATATCTAATATGTGTGCACTGGATATTTAATATATGTGCACTGGATATTTAATATATGTGCACTGGATATATTTAATATATGTGCACTGGATATCTAATATATGTGCACTGGATAATTAATATATGTGCACTGGATATTTAATATATGTGCACTGAATATATATAATATGTGTGGACTGAATATATTTAATATATGTGGACTGGATATCTAATATATGTGCACTGGATATTTTATATTTGTGCACTGGATATACATAATATATGTGCACTGGATTTTTAATATATGTGCACTGGATATTTAATATATATATGCACTGGATATATTTAATATATGTGCACTGGATATCTAATATATGTGCACTGGATATTTAATATATGTGCACTGGTTATAGATGATATATGTGCCCTGGATATTTAATATATGTGCACTGGATATATATAATATATATGCACTGGATATTTAATATATGTGGACTGGATATCTAATATATGTGCACTGGATATTTAATATATGTGCACTGGATATACATAATATATGTGCACTGGATATTTAATATATGTGCACTGGTTATAGATGATATATGTGCCCTGGACATTTAATATATGTGCAATGGATATATATAATATGTGTGGACTGGATATATTTAATATATGTGGACTGGAAATCTAATATATGTGCACTGGATATTTTATATATGTGCACTGCATTTACAAAATATATGTGCACTGGATATTTAATGTATGTGCACTGGAAATATTTAATATATGTGCACTGGATATCTAATATATGTGCACTGGATATTTAAAATATATGCACTGGATATATATGATATATGTGCACTAGATATTTAATATATGTGCACTGGATATTTTATATATGTACACTGGATATATTTAATATATGTGCACTGGATATTTAATATATGTGCACTGGATATTTAATATATGTGCACTGGATATTTAATATGTGTGCACTGGATATATATAGTATATGTGGACTGGATATATTTAATATATGTGGTCTGGATATTTTTAATATATGCGCACTGGATATTTAATATATGTGCACTGGATATGTAATATATGTGCACTGGATATTTAATATATGTGCACTGGATATATATAATATATGTGCACCGGATATTTAATATAAGTGCACTGGATATATTTAATACATGTGCACTGGATATCTAATATATGTGCACTGGATATTTAATATATGTGCACTGGATATATATACTATATGTGCACTGGATATATTTAATTTATGTGCACTGGATATTTAATATATGTGCACTGGATATATATAATATATGTGCACTGGATATTTAATATATGTGCACTGGATATATATAATATATGTGCACTGGATATTTAATATATGTGCACTGGATATCTAATATGTGTGCACTGGATACTTAATATATGTGCACTGGATATTTAATATGTGTGCACTGGATATATTTAATATATGTGCACTGGATATCTAATATATGTGCACTGGATAATTAATATATGTGCACTGGATATATATGATATATGTGCACTGGATATTTAATATATGTGCACTGGATATCTAATATGTATGCACTGGATATTTAATATATGTGCACTGGATATTTAATATATGTGCACTGGATATATATAATATATGTGCACTGGATATATAATATATGTGCACTGGATATTTAATATATGTGCACTAGATATTTAATATATGTGCACTGGATATCTAATATATGTGCACTGGATATTTAATATATGTGCACTGGATATTTAATATATGTGCACTGGATATATTTAATATATGTGCACTGGATATCTAATATATGTGCACTGGATAATTAATATATGTGCACTGGATATATATGATATATGTGCACTGGATATTTAATATATGTGCACTGGATATCTAATATGTATGCACTGGATATTTAATATATGTGCACTGGATATATAATATATGTGCACTGGATATTTAATATATGTGCACTGGATATATAATATATGTGCACTGGATATTTAATATATGTACACTGGATCTATAATATATGTGCATTGGATATATAAAATATGTGCACTGGATATATTCCTAATATATTTGCACTGGATATATATAATATATGTTCACTGGATATATATAATATATGTGCACTGGATATATAATATATGTGCACTGAATATTTAATATATGAGCACTGGATATATAATATATGTGCACTGGATATTTATAATATATGTGCACTGGATATAAATAATAAATGTGCACTGGATCTATAATATATGTGCACTGGATATATAATATATATGTGCACTGGTTATATTTAATATATGTGCACTGGATATTTAATATATGTGCACTGGATATATATAATATATGTGCACTGGATATTTAATATATGTGCACTGGATCTATAATATATGTGCACTGGATATATAATATATATGTGCACTGGATATATTTAATATATGTGCACTGGATATATAATATATGTGCACTGGATATATATAATATATGTGCACTGGATATATTTAATATGTGTGCACTGGATATTTAATATATGTGCACTGGATATTTAATATATGTGCACTATATATATTTAATATATGTGCACTGGATATTTAATATATGTGCACTGGATATATAATTTATATGCACTGGATATATTTAATATATGTGCACTGGATCTATAACATATGTGCACTGGATATATATACTATATGTGCACTGGATATATTTAATATATGTGCTTTGGATATCTAATATATGTGCACTGGATAATTAATATATGTGCACTGGATATACATAATATATGTGCAGTGGATAATTAATATATATGCACTGAATATTTAATATATGAGCACTGGATATATAATATATGTGCACTGGATATTTAATATATGTGCACTAGATATTTAATATATGTGCACTGGATATCTAATATATGTGCACTGGATATTTAATATATGTGCACTGGATATTTAATATATGTGCACTGGATATCTAATATATGTGCACTGGATATATATGATATATGTGCACTGGATATTTAATATATATGCACTGGATATCTAATATGTGTGCACTGGATATTTAATATATGTGCTCTGGATATTTAAAATATTTGTGCACTGGATATTTAATATATGTGCACTGGATATATAATATATGTGCACTGGATATTTAATATATGTGCACTGGATATATAATATATGTGCACTGGATATTTAATATATGTACACTGGATCTATAATATATGTGCATTGGATATATAAAATATGTGCACTGGATATATTCCTAATATATTTGCACTGGATATATATAATATATGTTCACTGGATATATATAATATATGTGCACTGGATATATAATATATGTGCACTGAATATTTAATATATGAGCACTGGATATATAATATATGTGCACTGGATATTTATAATATATGTGCACTGGATATAAATAATAAATGTGCACTGGATCTATAATATATGTGCACTGGATATATAATATATATGTGCACTGGTTATATTTAATATATGTGCACTGGATATTTAATATATGTGCACTGGATATATATAATATATGTGCACTGGATATTTAATATATGTGCACTGGATCTATAATATATGTGCACTGGATATATAATATATATGTGCACTGGATATATTTAATATATGTGCACTGGATATATAATATATGTGCACTGGATATATATATAATATATGTGCACTGGATATATTTAATATGTGTGCACTGGATATTTAATATATGTGCACTGGATATTTAATATATGTGCACTATATATATTTAATATATGTGCACTGGATATTTAATATATGTGCACTGGATATATAATTTATATGCACTGGATATATTTAATATATGTGCACTGGATCTATAACATATGTGCACTGGATATATATACTATATGTGCACTGGATATATTTAATATATGTGCTTTGGATATCTAATATATGTGCACTGGATAATTAATATATGTGCACTGGATATACATAATATATGTGCAGTGGATATTTAATATATATGCACTGAATATTTAATATATGAGCACTGGATATATTTAATATATTTGCACTGGATATTTAATATATGTGCACTGGATATGTAATATATGTTCACTGGATATCTAATACATGCGCACTGGATATATATAGTATAGGTGCACTGGATAATTAATATATGTGCACTGGATAAATATAATATATTTGCACTGGATATGTAATATATGTGCACTGGATATTTATAATATGTGCACTGGATATATATAATATATGTGCACAGGATATTTAATATATGTGCACTGGATCCATAATATATGTGCACTGGATATATATAATATATGTGCACTGGATATATATAATATATGTGCACTGGATATTTAATATATGTTCACTGGATATCTAATATATGTGCACTGGATAATTAATATATGTGCACTGGATATATATGATATATGTGCACTGGATATTTAATATATGTGCACTGGATATCTAATATGTGTGCACTGGATATTTAATATATGTGCACTGGATATATATAATATATGTGCACTTGATATTTAATATATGTGCACTTGATATTTAATATATGTGCACTGGATATTTAATATACGTGCACTGGATATCTAATATATGTGCACTGGATATCTAATATGTGTGCACTGGATATTTAATATATGTGCACTGGATATATATAATATATGTGCACTGGATATATATAATATATGTGCACTGGATATATTTAATATATGTGCACTGGATATCTAATATATGTGCACTGGATATTTAATATATGTGCACTGGATATCTAATAAATGTGCACTGGATATTTAATATATGTGCACTGGATATATATTATATATGTGGACTGGATATATTTAATATATGTGGACTGGATATACTAAATATATGCGCACTGGATATTTAATATATGTGCACTGGATATTTAATATATGTGCACTGTATATATATATAATATATGTGCAGTAGATATTTAATATATGTGCACTGGATATCTAATATACGTGCACTGGATATATATAATATATGTGCACTGGATATATTTAATATATTTGCACTGGATATTTAATATATGTGCACTGGATATTTAATATATGTGCAGTGGATATTTAATATATGTGCACTGGATATCTAATATATGTGCACTGGATATTTAATATATGTGCACTGGATATCTAATATATGTGCACTGGATATTTAATATATGTGCACTGGATATCTAATATATGTGCACTGGATATTTAATATATGTGCACTGGATATATATAATATATATGCACTGGATATATTTAATATATGTGCACTAAATATATTTAATATATGTGCATTGGATATTTAATATATGTGCACTGATATTTAATATATGTGCACTGTATATATATAATATATGTGCACTGGATATATTTAATATATGTGCACTGGATATTTAATATATGTGCACTGGATATCTAATATGTGTTTACTGGATATTTAATATATGTGCACTGGATATTTAATATATGTGCACTGGATATATTTAATATATGTGCACTGGATATCTAATATATGTGCACTGGATATGTTTAATATATGTGGACTGGATATATTTAATATATGTGCACTGGATATTCAATATATGTGCACTGGATATATATAATATATGTGGACTGGATATATTTAATATATGTGCACTGGATATTTAATATATGTGCACTGGATATATATAATATATGTGCACTGGATATTTAATATATGTGCACTGGATATCTAATATGTGTGCACTGGATACTTAATATATGTGCACTGGATATATTTAATATATGTGCACTGGATATTTAATATATGTGCACTGGATATTTAATATATGTGCACTGGATATCTAATATACGTGCACTGGATATATATAATATATGTGCACTGGATATATTTAATATATTTGCACTGGATATTTAATATATGTGCACTGGATATTTAATATATGTGCAGTGGATATTTAATATATGTGCACTGGATATCTAATATATGTGCACTGGATATTTAATATATGTGCACTGGATATCTAATATATGTGCACTGGATATTTAATATATGTGCACTGGATATCTAATATATGTGCACTGGATATTTAATATATGTGCACTGGATATATATAATATATATGCACTGGATATATTTAATATATGTGCACTAAATATATTTAATATATGTGCATTGGATATTTAATATATGTGCACTGATATTTAATATATGTGCACTGTATATATATATAATATATGTGCAGTAGATATTTAATATATGTGCACTGGATATCTAATATACGTGCACTGGATATATATAATATATGTGCACTGGATATATTTAATATATTTGCACTGGATATTTAATATATGTGCACTGGATATTTAATATATGTGCAGTGGATATTTAATATATGTGCACTGGATATCTAATATATGTGCACTGGATATTTAATATATGTGCACTGGATATCTAATATATGTGCACTGGATATTTAATATATGTGCACTGGATATCTAATATATGTGCACTGGATATTTAATATATGTGCACTGGATATATATAATATATATGCACTGGATATATTTAATATATGTGCACTAAATATATTTAATATATGTGCATTGGATATTTAATATATGTGCACTGATATTTAATATATGTGCACTGTATATATATAATATATGTGCACTGGATATATTTAATATATGTGCACTGGATATTTAATATATGTGCACTGGATATCTAATATGTGTTTACTGGATATTTAATATATGTGCACTGGATATATAATATATGTGCACTGGATATTTAATATATTTGCACTGGATATATATAATATATGTGCACTGGATATATAATATATGTGCACTGTATATAAATAATATATGTGCACTGGATCTATAATATATGTGCACTGGATATATAACATATATGTGCACTGGATATATTTAATATATGTGCACTGGATATATAATATATGTGCACTGGATATATATAATATATGTGCACTGGATATATTTAATATGTGTGCACTGGATATTTAATATATGTGCACTGGATATTTAATATATGTGCACTATATATATTTAATATATGTGCACTGGATATTTAATATATGTGCACTGGATATATAATTTATATGCACTGGATATATTTAATATATGTGCACTGGATCTATAACATATGTGCACTGGATATATAATATATGTGCACTGGATATATTTAATATATGTGCACTGGATATCTAATATATGTGCACTGGATAATTAATATATGTGCACTGGATATACATAATATATGTGCAGTGGATATTTAATATATGTGCACTGAATATTTAATATATGAGCACTGGATATATTTAATATATGTGCACTGGATATTTAATATATGTGCACTGGATATCTAATATATGTTCACTGGATATCTAATATATGCGCACTGGATATATATAATATAGGTGCACTGGATATTTAATATATGTGCACTGGATATATATAATATATGTGCACTGGATATGTAATATATGTGCACTGGATATTTAAAATATGTGCACTGGATATATATAATATATGTGCACAGGATATTTAATATATGTGCACTGGATCCATAATATATGTGCACTGGATATATATAATATATGTGCACTGGATATGTTTAATATATGTGCACTGGATTTATATAATATATGTGCACTGGATATATATAATATATGTGCACTGGATATTTAATATATGTTCACTGGATACTTAATATATGTTCACTGGATATTTAATATATGTGCACTGGATATATTTAATATATGTGCACTGGATATCTAATATATGTGCACTGGATAATTAATATATGTGCACTGGATATATATGATATATGTGCACTGGATATTTAATATATGTGCACTGGATATCTAATATGTGTGCACTGGATATTTAATATATGTGCACTGGATATTTAATATATGTGCACTGGATATATATAATATATGTGCACATGATATATAATATATGTGCACTGGATATTTAATATATGTGCACTGGATATTTAATATACGTGCACTGGATATCTAATATTTGTGCACTGGATATCTAATATGTGTGCACTGGATATTTAATATATGTGCACTGGATATATATAATATATGTGCACTGGATATATTTAATATATGTGCACTGGATATTTAATATATGTGCACTGGATATCTAATATATGTGCACTGGATATTTAATATATGTGCACTGGATATCTAACATATGTGCACTGGATATTTAATATATGTGCACTGGATATATATAATATATGTGGACTGGATATATTTAATATATGTGGACTGGATATACTAAATTTATGCGCACTGGATATTTAATATATGTGCACTGGATATTTAATATATGTGCACTGTATATATATAATATATGTGCAGTGGATATTTAATATATGTGCACTGGATATCTAATATATGTGCACTGGATATATATAATATATGTGCACTGGATATATTTAATATATGTGCACTGGATATTTAATATATGTGCACTGGATATTTAATATATGTGCAGTGGATATTTAATATATGTGCACTGGATATCTAATATATGTGCACTGGATATTTAATATATGTGCACTGGATATCTAATATATGTACACTGGATATTTAATATATGTGCACTGGATCCATAATATATGTGCACTGGATATATATAATATATGTGCACTGGATATGTTTAATATATGTGCACTGGATTTATATAATATATGTGCACTGGATATATATAATATATGTGCACTGGATATGTTTAATATATGTGCACTGGATTTATATAATATATGTGCACTGGATTTATATAATATATGTGCACTGGATATATATAATATATGTGCACTGGATATTTAATATATGTTCACTGGATACTTAATATATGTTCACTGGATATTTAATATATGTGCACTGGATATATTTAATATATGTGCACTGGATATCTAATATATGTGCACTGGATAATTAATATATGTGCACTGGATATATATGATATATGTGCACTGGATATTTAATATATGTGCACTGGATATCTAATATGTGTGCACTGGATATTTAATATATGTGCACTGGATATTTAATATATGTGCACTGGATATATATAATATATGTGCACATGATATATAATATATGTGCACTGGATATTTAATATATGTGCACTGGATATTTAATATACGTGCACTGGATATCTAATATTTGTGCACTGGATATCTAATATGTGTGCACTGGATATTTAATATATGTGCACTGGATATATATAATATATGTGCACTGGATATATTTAATATATGTGCACTGGATATTTAATATATGTGCACTGGATATCTAATATATGTGCACTGGATATTTAATATATGTGCACTGGATATCTAACATATGTGCACTGGATATTTAATATATGTGCACTGGATATATATAATATATGTGGACTGGATATATTTAATATATGTGGACTGGATATACTAAATTTATGCGCACTGGATATTTAATATATGTGCACTGGATATTTAATATATGTGCACTGTATATATATAATATATGTGCAGTGGATATTTAATATATGTGCACTGGATATCTAATATATGTGCACTGGATATATATAATATATGTGCACTGGATATATTTAATATATGTGCACTGGATATTTAATATATGTGCACTGGATATTTAATATATGTGCAGTGGATATTTAATATATGTGCACTGGATATCTAATATATGTGCACTGGATATTTAATATATGTGCACTGGATATCTAATATATGTACACTGGATATTTAATATATGTGCACTGGATCCATAATATATGTGCACTGGATATATATAATATATGTGCACTGGATATGTTTAATATATGTGCACTGGATTTATATAATATATGTGCACTGGATATATATAATATATGTGCACTGGATAATTAATATATGTTCACTGGATACTTAATATATGTGCACTGGATATTTAATATATGTGCACTGGATATATTTAATATATGTGCACTGGATATCTAATATATGTGCACTGGATAATTAATATATGTGCACTGGATATATATGATATATGTGCACTGGATATTTAATATATGTGCACTGGATATCTAATATGTGTGCACTGGATATTTAATATATGTGCACTGGATATTTAATATATGTGCACTGGATATATATAATATATGTGCACATGATATATAATATATGTGCACTGGATATTTAATATATGTGCACTGGATATTTAATATACGTGCACTGGATATCTAATATTTGTGCACTGGATATCTAATATGTGTGCACTGGATATTTAATATATGTGCACTGGATATATATAATATATGTGCACTGGATATATTTAATATATGTGCACTGGATATTTAATATATGTGCACTGGATATCTAATATATGTGCACTGGATATTTAATATATGTGCACTGGATATCTAACATATGTGCACTGGATATTTAATATATGTGCACTGGATATATATAATATATGTGGACTGGATATATTTAATATATGTGGACTGGATATACTAAATTTATGCGCACTGGATATTTAATATATGTGCACTGGATATTTAATATATGTGCACTGTATATATATAATATATGTGCAGTGGATATTTAATATATGTGCACTGGATATCTAATATATGTGCACTGGATATATATAATATATGTGCACTGGATATATTTAATATATGTGCACTGGATTTTTAATATATGTGCACTGGATATTTAATATATGTGCAGTGGATATTTAATATATGTGCACTGGATATCTAATATATGTGCACTGGATATTTAATATATGTGCAGTGGATATCTAATATATGTGCACTGGATATTTAATATATGTGCACTGGATATCTAATATATGTGCACTGGATATTTAATATATGTGCACTGGATATATATAATATATGTGCACTGGATATATTTAATATATGTGCAATAAATATATTTAATATATATGCATTGGATATTTAATATATGTGCACTGATATTTAATATATGTGCACTGTATATATATAATATATGTGCACTGGATATATTTAATATATGTGCACTGGATATTTAATATATGTGCACTGGATATCTAATATGTGTTTACTGGATATTTAATATATGTGCACTGGATATTTAATATATGTGCACTGGATATATTTAATATATGTGCACTGGATATCTAATATATGTGCACTGGATAATTAATATATGTGCACTGGATATTTAATATATGTGCACTGGATATTTAATATATGTGCAGTGGATATCTAATATATGTGCACTGGATATTTAATATATGTGCACTGGATATCTAATATATGTGCACTGGATATTTAATATATGTGCAGTGGATATCTAATATATGTGCACTGGATATTTAATATATGTGCACTGGATATCTAATATATGTGCACTGGATATATTTAATATATGTGCAATAAATATATTTAATATATGTGCATTGGATATTTAATATATGTGCACTGATATTTAATATATGTGCACTGTATATATATAATATATGTGCACTGGATATATTTAATATATGTGCACTGGATATTTAATATATGTGCACTGGATATCTAATATGTGTTTACTGGATATTTAATATATGTGCACTGGATATTTAATATATGTGCACTGGATATATTTAATATATGTGCACTGGATATCTAATATATGTGCACTGGATAATAATTATATGTGCACTGGATATTTAATATATGTGCACTGAATATATATAATATGTGTGGACTGAATATATTTAATATATGTGGACTGGATATTTAATATATGTGCACTGGATATTACATATTTGTGCACTGGATATACATAATATATGTGCACTGGATTTTTAATATATGTGCACTGGATATTTAATATATATGCACTGGATATATTTAATATATGTGCACTGGATATCTAATACATGTGCACTGGATATTTAATATATGTGCACTGGTTATAGATGATATATGTGCCCTGGATATTTAATATATGTGCACTGGATATATATAATATATATGCACTGGATATTTAATATATGTGGACTGGATATCTAATATATGTGCACTGGATATTATATATATGTGCACTGGATATACATAATATATGTGCACTGGATATTTAATATATGTGCACTGGTTATAGATCATATATTTGCCCTGGATATTTAATATATGTGCAATGGAAATATATAATATGTGTGGACTGGATATATTTAATATATGTGGACTGGATATCTAATATATGTGCACTGGATATTATATATATGTGCACTGCATATACATAATATATGTGCACTGGATATTTAATATATGTGCACTGGATATTTAATATCTGTGCACTGGATATATATGATATATGTGGACTGGAAATATTTAATATATGTGGACTGGACATATTTTTATTATATGCACACTGGATATTTAATATATGTGCACTGGATATGTAATATATGTGCACTGGATCTTTAAAATATGTGCACTGGATATATATATAATATATATGCACAGGATATTTAATATATGTGCACTGGATCCATAATATATGTGCACTGGATATATATAATATATGTGCACTGGATATGTTTAATATATGTGCACTGGATATATATAATATATGTGCACTGGATATTTAATATATGTGCACTGGATATATTTAATATATGTGCACTGGATATTTAATATATGTGCACTGGATATCTAATATGTGTGCACTGGATATTTAATATATGTGCACTGGATATTTAACATATGTGCACTGGATATATTTAATATATGTGCAATTGATATCTAATATATGTGCACTGGATAATTAATATATGTGCACTGGATATATATGATATATGTGACTGGATATTTAATATATGTGCACTGGATATCTAATATGTGTGCACTGGATATTTAATATATGTGCACTGGATATATATAATATATGTGCACTGGATATATTTAATATATGTGCACTGGATATTTAATATATGTGCACTGGATATATATAATATATGTGGACTGGATATATTTAATATATGTGGACTGGAAATATTTAATATATGCGCACTGGATATTTAATATATGTGCACTGAATATATATAAAATATGCGCACTGGATATTTAATATATGTGCACAGGATATATATGATATATGTGCACTGGATATTTAATATTTGTGCACTGGATATTTAATATATGTGCAATGGATATATATATAATATGTGTGGACTGGATATATTTAATATATGTGGACTGGATATATTTAATATATGTGCACTGGATATTTAGTATATGTGCACTGGATATTTAAAATATGTGCACTGGATATCTAATATATGTGCACTGGATATTTAATGTATGTGCACTGGATATAAATAATATATGTGCACTTTATCTATAACATATGTGCACTGGATATATATACTATATGTGCACTGGATGTATTTAACATATGTGCACTGGATATATAATATATGTGAACTGGATATTTAGTATATGTGCACGGGATATATATATAATATATGTGCACAGGATATATATAATATATATGCACCGGATATATTTAATATATGTGCACTGGATATCTAA
Organism: Leptodactylus fuscus; assembly: GCF_031893055.1. NCBI lineage: Eukaryota > Metazoa > Chordata > Amphibia > Anura > Leptodactylidae > Leptodactylus > Leptodactylus fuscus. Next base: position 1,861,547 of record NW_027440202.1, read on the forward strand.
TATATGTGCACTGGATATATATATAATACATGTGCACTGGATATTTAATATATATGTGCACTGGATATGTAATATATGTACACTGGATATCTAATATATGTGCACTGGATATCTAATATATGTTCACTGGATATTTAATATATGTGCACGGGATATATTTAATATATGTGCACTGTATATATAATATATGTGCACTGGATATTTAATATATGTGCACTGGATATCTAATATATGTGCACTGGATATTTAATATATGTGCACTGGATATATTTAATATATGTGCCCTGGATATCTAATATGTGTGCACTGGATATTTGATATATGTGCACTGGATATATATAATATATGTGCACTGGATATTTAATATATGTGCACTGGATATATTTAATATATGTGCACTGGATATCTAATATATGTGCACTGGATATTTAAAATATGTGCACTGGATATATATGATATATGTGCACTGGATATTTAATATATGTGCACTGGATATTTTATATATGTGCACTGGATATATTTCATATATGTGCACTGGATATTTAATATATGTGCACTGGATATTTAATATATGTGCACTGGATATGTAATATATGTGCACTGGATATTTAATATATGTGCACTGGTTATGTATAATATTTGTGCACTGGATATATAATATAAGTGCACTGGATATATTTAATATATGTGCACTTAATATCTAATATATGTGCACTGGATATTTAATATATGTGCACTGGATATAAATAATATATGTGCACTGGATCTATAACATATGTGCACTGGATATATATACTATATGAGCACTGGATGTATTTAACATATGTGCACTGGATATATAATATATGTGCACTGGATATGTTTAATATATGTGCACTGGATTTATATAATATATGTGCACTGGATATATTTAATATATGTGCACTGGATATATAATATATGTGCACTGGATATATATAATATATGTGCACTGGATATATTTAATATGTGTGCACTGGATATTTAATATATGTGCACTGGATATCTAATATGTGTGCACTGGATATTTAATATATGTGCACTGGATATTTAATATATGTGCACTGGATATATTTAATATATGTGCACTGGATATCTAATATATGTGCACTGGATAATTAATATATGTGCACTGGATATTTAATATATGTGCACTGAATATATATAATATGTGTGGACTGAATATATTTAATATATGTGGACTGGATATCTAATATATGTGCACTGGATATTTTATATTTGTGCACTGGATATACATAATATATGTGCACTGGATTTTTAATATATGTGCACTGGATATTTAATATATATATGCACTGGATATATTTAATATATGTGCACTGGATATCTAATATATGTGCACTGGATATTTAATATATGTGCACTGGTTATAGATGATATATGTGCCCTGGATATTTAATATATGTGCACTGGATATATATAATATATATGCACTGGATATTTAATATATGTGGACTGGATATCTAATATATGTGCACTGGATATTTAATATATGTGCACTGGATATACATAATATATGTGCACTGGATATTTAATATATGTGCACTGGTTATAGATGATATATGTGCCCTGGACATTTAATATATGTGCAATGGATATATATAATATGTGTGGACTGGATATATTTAATATATGTGGACTGGAAATCTAATATATGTGCACTGGATATTTTATATATGTGCACTGCATTTACAAAATATATGTGCACTGGATATTTAATGTATGTGCACTGGAAATATTTAATATATGTGCACTGGATATCTAATATATGTGCACTGGATATTTAAAATATGTGCACTGGATATATATGATATATGTGCACTAGATATTTAATATATGTGCACTGGATATTTTATATATGTACACTGGATATATTTAATATATGTGCACTGGATATTTAATATATGTGCACTGGATATTTAATATATGTGCACTGGATATTTAATATGTGTGCACTGGATATATATAGTATATGTGGACTGGATATATTTAATATATGTGGTCTGGATATTTTTAATATATGCGCACTGGATATTTAATATATGTGCACTGGATATGTAATATATGTGCACTGGATATTTAATATATGTGCACTGGATATATATAATATATGTGCACCGGATATTTAATATAAGTGCACTGGATATATTTAATACATGTGCACTGGATATCTAATATATGTGCACTGGATATTTAATATATGTGCACTGGATATATATACTATATGTGCACTGGATATATTTAATTTATGTGCACTGGATATTTAATATATGTGCACTGGATATATATAATATATGTGCACTGGATATTTAATATATGTGCACTGGATATATATAATATATGTGCACTGGATATTTAATATATGTGCACTGGATATCTAATATGTGTGCACTGGATACTTAATATATGTGCACTGGATATTTAATATGTGTGCACTGGATATATTTAATATATGTGCACTGGATATCTAATATATGTGCACTGGATAATTAATATATGTGCACTGGATATATATGATATATGTGCACTGGATATTTAATATATGTGCACTGGATATCTAATATGTATGCACTGGATATTTAATATATGTGCACTGGATATTTAATATATGTGCACTGGATATATATAATATATGTGCACTGGATATATAATATATGTGCACTGGATATTTAATATATGTGCACTAGATATTTAATATATGTGCACTGGATATCTAATATATGTGCACTGGATATTTAATATATGTGCACTGGATATTTAATATATGTGCACTGGATATATTTAATATATGTGCACTGGATATCTAATATATGTGCACTGGATAATTAATATATGTGCACTGGATATATATGATATATGTGCACTGGATATTTAATATATGTGCACTGGATATCTAATATGTATGCACTGGATATTTAATATATGTGCACTGGATATATAATATATGTGCACTGGATATTTAATATATGTGCACTGGATATATAATATATGTGCACTGGATATTTAATATATGTACACTGGATCTATAATATATGTGCATTGGATATATAAAATATGTGCACTGGATATATTCCTAATATATTTGCACTGGATATATATAATATATGTTCACTGGATATATATAATATATGTGCACTGGATATATAATATATGTGCACTGAATATTTAATATATGAGCACTGGATATATAATATATGTGCACTGGATATTTATAATATATGTGCACTGGATATAAATAATAAATGTGCACTGGATCTATAATATATGTGCACTGGATATATAATATATATGTGCACTGGTTATATTTAATATATGTGCACTGGATATTTAATATATGTGCACTGGATATATATAATATATGTGCACTGGATATTTAATATATGTGCACTGGATCTATAATATATGTGCACTGGATATATAATATATATGTGCACTGGATATATTTAATATATGTGCACTGGATATATAATATATGTGCACTGGATATATATAATATATGTGCACTGGATATATTTAATATGTGTGCACTGGATATTTAATATATGTGCACTGGATATTTAATATATGTGCACTATATATATTTAATATATGTGCACTGGATATTTAATATATGTGCACTGGATATATAATTTATATGCACTGGATATATTTAATATATGTGCACTGGATCTATAACATATGTGCACTGGATATATATACTATATGTGCACTGGATAATTAATATATGTGCACTGGATATACATAATATATGTGCAGTGGATATTTAATATATATGCACTGAATATTTAATATATGAGCACTGGATATATAATATATGTGCACTGGATATTTAATATATGTGCACTAGATATTTAATATATGTGCACTGGATATCTAATATATGTGCACTGGATATTTAATATATGTGCACTGGATATTTAATATATGTGCACTGGATATCTAATATATGTGCACTGGATATATAATATATGTGCACTGGATATTTAATATATGTACACTGGATCTATAATATATGTGCATTGGATATATAAAATATGTGCACTGGATATATTCCTAATATATTTGCACTGGATATATATAATATATGTTCACTGGATATATATAATATGTGTGCACTGGATATTTAATATATGTGCTCTGGATATTTAAAATATTTGTGCACTGGATATTTAATATATGTGCACTGGATATATAATATATGTGCACTGGATATTTAATATATGTGCACTGGATATATAATATATGTGCACTGGATATTTAATATATGTACACTGGATCTATAATATATGTGCATTGGATATATAAAATATGTGCACTGGATATATTCCTAATATATTTGCACTGGATATATATAATATATGTTCACTGGATATATATAATATATGTGCACTGGATATATAATATATGTGCACTGAATATTTAATATATGAGCACTGGATATATAATATATGTGCACTGGATATTTATAATATATGTGCACTGGATATAAATAATAAATGTGCACTGGATCTATAATATATGTGCACTGGATATATAATATATATGTGCACTGGTTATATTTAATATATGTGCACTGGATATTTAATATATGTGCACTGGATATATATAATATATGTGCACTGGATATTTAATATATGTGCACTGGATCTATAATATATGTGCACTGGATATATAATATATATGTGCACTGGATATATTTAATATATGTGCACTGGATATATAATATATGTGCACTGGATATATATATAATATATGTGCACTGGATATATTTAATATGTGTGCACTGGATATTTAATATATGTGCACTGGATATTTAATATATGTGCACTATATATATTTAATATATGTGCACTGGATATTTAATATATGTGCACTGGATATATAATTTATATGCACTGGATATATTTAATATATGTGCACTGGATCTATAACATATGTGCACTGGATATATATACTATATGTGCACTGGATATATTTAATATATGTGCTTTGGATATCTAATATATGTGCACTGGATAATTAATATATGTGCACTGGATATACATAATATATGTGCAGTGGATATTTAATATATATGCACTGAATATTTAATATATGAGCACTGGATATATTTAATATATTTGCACTGGATATTTAATATATGTGCACTGGATATGTAATATATGTTCACTGGATATCTAATACATGCGCACTGGATATATATAGTATAGGTGCACTGGATAATTAATATATGTGCACTGGATAAATATAATATATTTGCACTGGATATGTAATATATGTGCACTGGATATTTATAATATGTGCACTGGATATATATAATATATGTGCACAGGATATTTAATATATGTGCACTGGATCCATAATATATGTGCACTGGATATATATAATATATGTGCACTGGATATATATAATATATGTGCACTGGATATTTAATATATGTTCACTGGATATCTAATATATGTGCACTGGATAATTAATATATGTGCACTGGATATATATGATATATGTGCACTGGATATTTAATATATGTGCACTGGATATCTAATATGTGTGCACTGGATATTTAATATATGTGCACTGGATATATATAATATATGTGCACTTGATATTTAATATATGTGCACTTGATATTTAATATATGTGCACTGGATATTTAATATACGTGCACTGGATATCTAATATATGTGCACTGGATATCTAATATGTGTGCACTGGATATTTAATATATGTGCACTGGATATATATAATATATGTGCACTGGATATATATAATATATGTGCACTGGATATATTTAATATATGTGCACTGGATATCTAATATATGTGCACTGGATATTTAATATATGTGCACTGGATATCTAATAAATGTGCACTGGATATTTAATATATGTGCACTGGATATATATTATATATGTGGACTGGATATATTTAATATATGTGGACTGGATATACTAAATATATGCGCACTGGATATTTAATATATGTGCACTGGATATTTAATATATGTGCACTGTATATATATATAATATATGTGCAGTAGATATTTAATATATGTGCACTGGATATCTAATATACGTGCACTGGATATATATAATATATGTGCACTGGATATATTTAATATATTTGCACTGGATATTTAATATATGTGCACTGGATATTTAATATATGTGCAGTGGATATTTAATATATGTGCACTGGATATCTAATATATGTGCACTGGATATTTAATATATGTGCACTGGATATCTAATATATGTGCACTGGATATTTAATATATGTGCACTGGATATCTAATATATGTGCACTGGATATTTAATATATGTGCACTGGATATATATAATATATATGCACTGGATATATTTAATATATGTGCACTAAATATATTTAATATATGTGCATTGGATATTTAATATATGTGCACTGATATTTAATATATGTGCACTGTATATATATAATATATGTGCACTGGATATATTTAATATATGTGCACTGGATATTTAATATATGTGCACTGGATATCTAATATGTGTTTACTGGATATTTAATATATGTGCACTGGATATTTAATATATGTGCACTGGATATATTTAATATATGTGCACTGGATATCTAATATATGTGCACTGGATATGTTTAATATATGTGGACTGGATATATTTAATATATGTGCACTGGATATTCAATATATGTGCACTGGATATATATAATATATGTGGACTGGATATATTTAATATATGTGCACTGGATATTTAATATATGTGCACTGGATATATATAATATATGTGCACTGGATATTTAATATATGTGCACTGGATATCTAATATGTGTGCACTGGATACTTAATATATGTGCACTGGATATATTTAATATATGTGCACTGGATATTTAATATATGTGCACTGGATATTTAATATATGTGCACTGGATATCTAATATACGTGCACTGGATATATATAATATATGTGCACTGGATATATTTAATATATTTGCACTGGATATTTAATATATGTGCACTGGATATTTAATATATGTGCAGTGGATATTTAATATATGTGCACTGGATATCTAATATATGTGCACTGGATATTTAATATATGTGCACTGGATATCTAATATATGTGCACTGGATATTTAATATATGTGCACTGGATATCTAATATATGTGCACTGGATATTTAATATATGTGCACTGGATATATATAATATATATGCACTGGATATATTTAATATATGTGCACTAAATATATTTAATATATGTGCATTGGATATTTAATATATGTGCACTGATATTTAATATATGTGCACTGTATATATATATAATATATGTGCAGTAGATATTTAATATATGTGCACTGGATATCTAATATACGTGCACTGGATATATATAATATATGTGCACTGGATATATTTAATATATTTGCACTGGATATTTAATATATGTGCACTGGATATTTAATATATGTGCAGTGGATATTTAATATATGTGCACTGGATATCTAATATATGTGCACTGGATATTTAATATATGTGCACTGGATATCTAATATATGTGCACTGGATATTTAATATATGTGCACTGGATATCTAATATATGTGCACTGGATATTTAATATATGTGCACTGGATATATATAATATATATGCACTGGATATATTTAATATATGTGCACTAAATATATTTAATATATGTGCATTGGATATTTAATATATGTGCACTGATATTTAATATATGTGCACTGTATATATATAATATATGTGCACTGGATATATTTAATATATGTGCACTGGATATTTAATATATGTGCACTGGATATCTAATATGTGTTTACTGGATATTTAATATATGTGCACTGGATATTTAATATATGTGCACTGGATATATTTAATATATGTGCACTGGATATCTAATATATGTGCACTGGATATGTTTAATATATGTGGACTGGATATATTTAATATATGTGCACTGGATATTCAATATATGTGCACTGGATATATATAATATATGTGGACTGGATATATTTAATATATGTGCACTGGATATTTAATATATGTGCACTGGATATATATAATATATGTGCACTGGATATTTAATATATGTGCACTGGATATCTAATATGTGTGCACTGGATACTTAATATATGTGCACTGGATATATTTAATATATGTGCACTGGATATTTAATATATGTGCACTGGATATTTAATATATGTGCACTGGATATATTTAATATATGTGCACTGGATATTTAATATATGTGCACTGGATATCTAATATGTGTGCACTGGATATTTAATATATGTGCACTGGATATTTAATATATGTGCACTGGATATATTTAATATATGTGCACTTGATATCTAATATATGTGCACTGGATAATTAATATATGTGCACTGGATATATATGATATATGTGCACTGGATATTTAATATATGTGCACTGGATATCTAATATATGTGCACTGGATATTCAATATATGTGCACTGGATATATATAATATATGTGGACTGGATATATTTAATATATGTGGACTGGATATATTTAATATATGCGCACTGGATATTTAATATATGTGCACTGAATATATATAAAATATGCGCACTGGATATTTAATATATGTGCACAGGATATATATGATATATGTGCACTGGATATTTAATATTTGTGCACTGGATATTTAATATATGTGCAATGGATATATATATATAATATGTGTGGACTGGATATACTTAATATATGTGGACTGGATATATTTAATATATGTGCACTGGATATTTAGTATATGTGCACTGGATATTTAAAATATGTGCACTGGATATCTAATATATGTGCACTGGATATTTAATGTATGTGCACTGAATATAAATAATATATGTGCACTGGATCTAAAACATATGTGCACTGGATATATATACTATATGTGCACTGGAAGTATTTAACATATGTGCACTGGATATTTAATATATGTGCACTGGATATTTAATATATGTGCAGTGGATATTTAATATATGTGCACTGGATATATATAATATATGTGCACTGGATATATATAATATATGTGCACTGGATATTTAATATATGTTCACTGGATATCTAATATATGTGCACTGGATAATTAATATATGTGCACTGGATATATATGATATATGTGCACTGGATATTTAATATATGTGCACTGGATATCTAATATGTGTGCACTGGATATTTAATATATGTGCACTGGATATATATAATATATGTGCACTTGATATTTAATATATGTGCTCTTGATATTTAATATATGTGCACTGGATATTTAATATACGTGCACTGGATATCTAATATATGTGCACTGGATATCTAATATGTGTGCACTGGATATTTAATATATGTGCACTGGATATATATAATATATGTGCACTGGATATATATAATATATGTGCACTGGATATATTTAATATATGTGCACTGGATATCTAATATATGTGCACTGGATATTTAATATATGTGCACTGGATATCTAATATATGTGCACTGGATATTTAATATATGTGCACTGGATATATATTATATATGTGGACTGGATATATTTAATATATGTGGACTGGATATACTAAATATATGCGCACTGGATATTTAATATATGTGCACTGGATATTTAATATATGTGCACTGTATATATATAATATATGTGCAGTGGATATTTAATATATGTGCACTGGATATCTAATATATGTGCACTGGATATATATAATATATGTGCACTGGATATATTTAATATATTTGCACTGGATATTTAATATATGTGCAGTGGATATTTAATATATGTGCACTGGATATCTAATATATGTGCACTGGATATTTAATATATGTGCACTGGATATCTAATATATGTGCACTGGATATTTAATATATGTGCACTGGATATCTAATATATGTGCACTGGATATTTAATATATGTGCACTGGATATATATAATATATATGCACTGGATATATTTAATATATGTGCACTAAATATATTTAATATATGTGCATTGGATATTTAATATATGTGCACTGATATTTAATATATGTGCACTGTATATATATAATATATGTGCACTGGATATATTTAATATATGTGCACTGGATATTTAATATATGTGCACTGGATATCTAATATGTGTTTACTGGATATTTAATATATGTGCACTGGATATTTAATATATGTGCACTGGATATATTTAATATATGTGCACTGGATATCTAATATATGTGCACTGGATATGTTTAATATATGTGGACTGGATATATTTAATATATGTGCACTGGATATTCAATATATGTGCACTGGATATATATAATATATGTGGACTGGATATATTTAATATATGTGCACTGGATATTTAATATATGTGCACTGGATATATATAATATATGTGCACTGGATATTTAATATATGTGCACTGGATATCTAATATGTGTGCACTGGATACTTAATATATGTGCACTGGATATATTTAATATATGTGCACTGGATATTTAATATATGTGCACTGGATATTTAATATATGTGCACTGGATATATTTAATATATGTGCACTGGATATTTAATATATGTGCACTGGATATCTAATATGTGTGCACTGGATATTTAATATATGTGCACTGGATATTTAATATATGTGCACTGGATATATTTAATATATGTGCACTTGATATCTAATATATGTGCACTGGATAATTAATATATGTGCACTGGATATATATGATATATGTGCACTGGATATTTAATATATGTGCACTGGATATCTAATATATGTGCACTGGATATTCAATATATGTGCACTGGATATATATAATATATGTGGACTGGATATATTTAATATATGTGGACTGGATATATTTAATATATGCGCACTGGATATTTAATATATGTGCACTGAATATATATAAAATATGCGCACTGGATATTTAATATATGTGCACAGGATATATATGATATATGTGCACTGGATATTTAATATTTGTGCACTGGATATTTAATATATGTGCAATGGATATATATATATAATATGTGTGGACTGGATATACTTAATATATGTGGACTGGATATATTTAATATATGTGCACTGGATATTTAGTATATGTGCACTGGATATTTAAAATATGTGCACTGGATATCTAATATATGTGCACTGGATATTTAATGTATGTGCACTGAATATAAATAATATATGTGCACTGGATCTAAAACATATGTGCACTGGATATATATACTATATGTGCACTGGAAGTATTTAACATATGTGCACTGGATATTTAATATATGTGCACTGGATATTTAATATATGTGCAGTGGATATTTAATATATGTGCACTGGATATATATAATATATGTGCTCTGGATATATATAATATATGTGCACTGGATATTTAATATATGTTCACTGGATATCTAATATATGTGCACTGGATAATTAATATATGTGCACTGGATATATATGATATATGTGCACTGGATATTTAATATATGTGCACTGGATATCTAATATGTGTGCACTGGATATTTAATATATGTGCACTGGATATATATAATATATGTGCACTTGATATTTAATATATGTGCACTTGATATTTAATATATGTGCACTGGATATTTAATATACGTGCACTGGATATCTAATATATGTGCACTGGATATCTAATATGTGTGCACTGGATATTTAATATATGTGCACTGGATATATATAATATATGTGCACTGGATATATATAATATATGTGCACTGGATATATTTAATATATGTGCACTGGATATCTAATATATGTGCACTAAATATTTAATATATGTGCACTGGATATCTAATATATGTGCACTGGATATTTAATATATGTGCACTGGATATATATTATATATGTGGACTGGATATATTTAATATATGTGGACTGGATATACTAAATATATGCGCACTGGATATTTAATATATGTGCACTGGATATTTAATATATGTGCACTGTATATATATAATATATGTGCAGTGGATATTTAATATATGTGCACTGGATATCTAATATATGTGCACTGGATATATATAATATATGTGCACTGGATATATTTAATATATTTGCACTGGATATTTAATATATGTGCACTGGATATTTAATATATGTGCAGTGGATATTTAATATATGTGCACTGGATATCTAATATATGTGCACTGGATATTTAATATATGTGCACTGGATATCTAATATATGTGCACTGGATATTTAATATATGTGCACTGGATATCTAATATATGTGCACTGGATATTTAATATATGTGCACTGGATATATATAATATATATGCACTGGATATATTTAATATATGTGCACTAAATATATTTAATATATGTGCATTGGATATTTAATATATGTGCACTGATATTTAATATATGTGCACTGTATATATATAATATATGTGCACTGGATATATTTAATATATGTGCACTGGATATTTAATATATGTGCACTGGATATCTAATATGTGTTTACTGGATATTTAATATATGTGCACTGGATATTTAATATATGTGCACTGGATATATTTAATATATGTGCACTGGATATCTAATATATGTGCACTGGATATGTTTAATATATGTGCACTGGATATATATAATATATGTGCACTGGATATTTAATATATGTGCACTGGATATATATAATATATGTGCACTGGATATTTAATATATGTGCACTGGATATCTAATATGTGTGCACGGGATACTTAATATATGTGCACTGGATATACTTAATATATGTGCACTGGATATTTAATATATGTGCACTGGATATTTAATATATGTGCACTGGATATATTTAATATATGTGCACTGGATATTTAATATATGTGCACTGGATATCTAATATGTGTGCACTGGATATTTAATATATGTGCACTGGATATTTAATATATGTGCACTGGATATATTTAATATATGTGCACTTGATATCTAATATATGTGCACTGGATAATTAATATATGTGCACTGGATATATATGATATATGTGCATTGGATATTTAATATATGTGCACTGGATATCTAATATATGTGCACTGGATAATTAATATATGTGCACTGGATATATATGATATATGTGCATTGGATATTTAATATATGTGCACTGGATATCTAATATGTGTGCACTGGATACTTAATATATGTGCACTGGATATTTAATATGTGTGCACTGGATATATTTAATATATGTGCACTGGATATCTAATATATGTGCACTGGATAATTAATATATGTGCACTGGATATATATGATATATGTGCACTGGATATTTAATATATGTGCACTGGATATCTAATATGTATGCACTGGATATTTAATATATGTGCACTGGATATTTAATATATGTGCACTGGATATATATAATATATGTGCACTGGATATATAATATATGTGCACTGGATATTTAATATATGTGCACTAGATATTTAATATATGTGCACTGGATATCTAATATATGTGCACTGGATATTTAATATATGTGCACTGGATATTTAATATATGTGCACTGGATATATTTAATATATGTGCACTGGATATCTAATATATGTGCACTGGATAATTAATATATGTGCACTGGATATATATGATATATGTGCACTGGATATTTAATATATGTGCACTGGATATCTAATATGTATGCACTGGATATTTAATATATGTGCACTGGATATATAATATATGTGCACTGGATATTTAATATATGTGCACTGGATATATAATATATGTGCACTGGATATTTAATATATGTACACTGGATCTATAATATATGTGCATTGGATATATAAAATATGTGCACTGGATATATTCCTAATATATTTGCACTGGATATATATAATATATGTTCACTGGATATATATAATATATGTGCACTGGATATATAATATATGTGCACTGAATATTTAATATATGAGCACTGGATATATAATATATGTGCACTGGATATTTATAATATATGTGCACTGGATATAAATAATAAATGTGCACTGGATCTATAATATATGTGCACTGGATATATAATATATATGTGCACTGGTTATATTTAATATATGTGCACTGGATATTTAATATATGTGCACTGGATATATATAATATATGTGCACTGGATATTTAATATATGTGCACTGGATCTATAATATATGTGCACTGGATATATAATATATATGTGCACTGGATATATTTAATATATGTGCACTGGATATATAATATATGTGCACTGGATATATATAATATATGTGCACTGGATATATTTAATATGTGTGCACTGGATATTTAATATATGTGCACTGGATATTTAATATATGTGCACTATATATATTTAATATATGTGCACTGGATATTTAATATATGTGCACTGGATATATAATTTATATGCACTGGATATATTTAATATATGTGCACTGGATCTATAACATATGTGCACTGGATATATATACTATATGTGCACTGGATATATTTAATATATGTGCTTTGGATATCTAATATATGTGCACTGGATAATTAATATATGTGCACTGGATATACATAATATATGTGCAGTGGATATTTAATATATATGCACTGAATATTTAATATATGAGCACTGGATATATTTAATATATTTGCACTGGATATTTAATATATGTGCACTGGATATGTAATATATGTTCACTGGATATCTAATACATGCGCACTGGATATATATAATATAGGTGCACTGGATAATTAATATATGTGCACTGGATAAATATAATATATTTGCACTGGATATGTAATATATGTGCACTGGATATTTATAATATGTGCACTGGATATATATAATATATGTGCACAGGATATTTAATATATGTGCACTGGATCCATAATATATGTGCACTGGATATATATAATATATGTGCACTGGATATATATAATATATGTGCACTGGATATTTAATATATGTTCACTGGATATCTAATATATGTGCACTGGATAATTAATATATGTGCACTGGATATATATGATATATGTGCACTGGATATTTAATATATGTGCACTGGATATCTAATATGTGTGCACTGGATATTTAATATATGTGCACTGGATATATATAATATATGTGCACTTGATATTTAATATATGTGCACTTGATATTTAATATATGTGCACTGGATATTTAATATACGTGCACTGGATATCTAATATATGTGCACTGGATATCTAATATGTGTGCACTGGATATTTAATATATGTGCACTGGATATATATAATATATGTGCACTGGATATATATAATATATGTGCACTGGATATATTTAATATATGTGCACTGGATATCTAATATATGTGCACTGGATATTTAATATATGTGCACTGGATATCTAATAAATGTGCACTGGATATTTAATATATGTGCACTGGATATATATTATATATGTGGACTGGATATATTTAATATATGTGGACTGGATATACTAAATATATGCGCACTGGATATTTAATATATGTGCACTGGATATTTAATATATGTGCACTGTATATATATATAATATATGTGCAGTAGATATTTAATATATGTGCACTGGATATCTAATATACGTGCACTGGATATATATAATATATGTGCACTGGATATATTTAATATATTTGCACTGGATATTTAATATATGTGCACTGGATATTTAATATATGTGCAGTGGATATTTAATATATGTGCACTGGATATCTAATATATGTGCACTGGATATTTAATATATGTGCACTGGATATCTAATATATGTGCACTGGATATTTAATATATGTGCACTGGATATCTAATATATGTGCACTGGATATTTAATATATGTGCACTGGATATATATAATATATATGCACTGGATATATTTAATATATGTGCATTGGATATTTAATATATGTGCACTGATATTTAATATATGTGCACTGTATATATATAATATATGTGCACTGGATATATTTAATATATGTGCACTGGATATTTAATATATGTGCACTGGATATCTAATATGTGTTTACTGGATATTTAATATATGTGCACTGGATATTTAATATATGTGCACTGGATATATTTAATATATGTGCACTGGATATCTAATATATGTGCACTGGATATGTTTAATATATGTGGACTGGATATATTTAATATATGTGCACTGGATATTCAATATATGTGCACTGGATATATATAATATATGTGGACTGGATATATTTAATATATGTGCACTGGATATTTAATATATGTGCACTGGATATATATAATATATGTGCACTGGATATTTAATATATGTGCACTGGATATCTAATATGTGTGCACTGGATACTTAATATATGTGCACTGGATATATTTAATATATGTGCACTGGATATTTAATATATGTGCACTGGATATTTAATATATGTGCACTGGATATATTTAATATATGTGCACTGGATATTTAATATATGTGCACTGGATATCTAATATGTGTGCACTGGATATTTAATATATGTGCACTGGATATTTAATATATGTGCACTGGATATATTTAATATATGTGCACTTGATATCTAATATATGTGCACTGGATAATTAATATATGTGCACTGGATATATATGATATATGTGCACTGGATATTTAATATATGTGCACTGGATATCTAATATATGTGCACTGGATATTCAATATATGTGCACTGGATATATATAATATATGTGGACTGGATATATTTAATATATGTGGACTGGATATATTTAATATATGCGCACTGGATATTTAATATATGTGCACTGAATATATATAAAATATGCGCACTGGATATTTAATATATGTGCACAGGATATATATGATATATGTGCACTGGATATTTAATATTTGTGCACTGGATATTTAATATATGTGCAATGGATATATATATATAATATGTGTGGACTGGATATACTTAATATATGTGGACTGGATATATTTAATATATGTGCACTGGATATTTAGTATATGTGCACTGGATATTTAAAATATGTGCACTGGATATCTAATATATGTGCACTGGATATTTAATGTATGTGCACTGAATATAAATAATATATGTGCACTGGATCTAAAACATATGTGCACTGGATATATATACTATATGTGCACTGGAAGTATTTAACATATGTGCACTGGATATTTAATATATGTGCACTGGATATTTAATATATGTGCAGTGGATATTTAATATATGTGCACTGGATATATATAATATATGTGCACTGGATATATATAATATATGTGCACTGGATATTTAATATATGTTCACTGGATATCTAATATATGTGCACTGGATAATTAATATATGTGCACTGGATATATATGATATATGTGCACTGGATATTTAATATATGTGCACTGGATATCTAATATGTGTGCACTGGATATTTAATATATGTGCACTGGATATATATAATATATGTGCACTTGATATTTAATATATGTGCTCTTGATATTTAATATATGTGCACTGGATATTTAATATACGTGCACTGGATATCTAATATATGTGCACTGGATATCTAATATGTGTGCACTGGATATTTAATATATGTGCACTGGATATATATAATATATGTGCACTGGATATATATAATATATGTGCACTGGATATATTTAATATATGTGCACTGGATATCTAATATATGTGCACTGGATATTTAATATATGTGCACTGGATATCTAATATATGTGCACTGGATATTTAATATATGTGCACTGGATATATATTATATATGTGGACTGGATATATTTAATATATGTGGACTGGATATACTAAATATATGCGCACTGGATATTTAATATATGTGCACTGGATATTTAATATATGTGCACTGTATATATATAATATATGTGCAGTGGATATTTAATATATGTGCACTGGATATCTAATATATGTGCACTGGATATATATAATATATGTGCACTGGATATATTTAATATATTTGCACTGGATATTTAATATATGTGCAGTGGATATTTAATATATGTGCACTGGATATCTAATATATGTGCACTGGATATTTAATATATGTGCACTGGATATCTAATATATGTGCACTGGATATTTAATATATGTGCACTGGATATCTAATATATGTGCACTGGATATTTAATATATGTGCACTGGATATATATAATATATATGCACTGGATATATTTAATATATGTGCACTAAATATATTTAATATATGTGCATTGGATATTTAATATATGTGCACTGATATTTAATATATGTGCACTGTATATATATAATATATGTGCACTGGATATATTTAATATATGTGCACTGGATATTTAATATATGTGCACTGGATATCTAATATGTGTTTACTGGATATTTAATATATGTGCACTGGATATTTAATATATGTGCACTGGATATATTTAATATATGTGCACTGGATATCTAATATATGTGCACTGGATATGTTTAATATATGTGGACTGGATATATTTAATATATGTGCACTGGATATTCAATATATGTGCACTGGATATATATAATATATGTGGACTGGATATATTTAATATATGTGCACTGGATATTTAATATATGTGCACTGGATATATATAATATATGTGCACTGGATATTTAATATATGTGCACTGGATATCTAATATGTGTGCACTGGATACTTAATATATGTGCACTGGATATATTTAATATATGTGCACTGGATATTTAATATATGTGCACTGGATATTTAATATATGTGCACTGGATATATTTAATATATGTGCACTGGATATTTAATATATGTGCACTGGATATCTAATATGTGTGCACTGGATATTTAATATATGTGCACTGGATATTTAATATATGTGCACTGGATATATTTAATATATGTGCACTTGATATCTAATATATGTGCACTGGATAATTAATATATGTGCACTGGATATATATGATATATGTGCACTGGATATTTAATATATGTGCACTGGATATCTAATATATGTGCACTGGATATTCAATATATGTGCACTGGATATATATAATATATGTGGACTGGATATATTTAATATATGTGGACTGGATATATTTAATATATGCGCACTGGATATTTAATATATGTGCACTGAATATATATAAAATATGCGCACTGGATATTTAATATATGTGCACAGGATATATATGATATATGTGCACTGGATATTTAATATTTGTGCACTGGATATTTAATATATGTGCAATGGATATATATATATAATATGTGTGGACTGGATATACTTAATATATGTGGACTGGATATATTTAATATATGTGCACTGGATATTTAGTATATGTGCACTGGATATTTAAAATATGTGCACTGGATATCTAATATATGTGCACTGGATATTTAATGTATGTGCACTGAATATAAATAATATATGTGCACTGGATCTAAAACATATGTGCACTGGATATATATACTATATGTGCACTGGAAGTATTTAACATATGTGCACTGGATATTTAATATATGTGCACTGGATATTTAATATATGTGCAGTGGATATTTAATATATGTGCACTGGATATATATAATATATGTGCTCTGGATATATATAATATATGTGCACTGGATATTTAATATATGTTCACTGGATATCTAATATATGTGCACTGGATAATTAATATATGTGCACTGGATATATATGATATATGTGCACTGGATATTTAATATATGTGCACTGGATATCTAATATGTGTGCACTGGATATTTAATATATGTGCACTGGATATATATAATATATGTGCACTTGATATTTAATATATGTGCACTTGATATTTAATATATGTGCACTGGATATTTAATATACGTGCACTGGATATCTAATATATGTGCACTGGATATCTAATATGTGTGCACTGGATATTTAATATATGTGCACTGGATATATATAATATATGTGCACTGGATATATATAATATATGTGCACTGGATATATTTAATATATGTGCACTGGATATCTAATATATGTGCACTAAATATTTAATATATGTGCACTGGATATCTAATATATGTGCACTGGATATTTAATATATGTGCACTGGATATATATTATATATGTGGACTGGATATATTTAATATATGTGGACTGGATATACTAAATATATGCGCACTGGATATTTAATATATGTGCACTGGATATTTAATATATGTGCACTGTATATATATAATATATGTGCAGTGGATATTTAATATATGTGCACTGGATATCTAATATATGTGCACTGGATATATATAATATATGTGCACTGGATATATTTAATATATTTGCACTGGATATTTAATATATGTGCACTGGATATTTAATATATGTGCAGTGGATATTTAATATATGTGCACTGGATATCTAATATATGTGCACTGGATATTTAATATATGTGCACTGGATATCTAATATATGTGCACTGGATATTTAATATATGTGCACTGGATATCTAATATATGTGCACTGGATATTTAATATATGTGCACTGGATATATATAATATATATGCACTGGATATATTTAATATATGTGCACTAAATATATTTAATATATGTGCATTGGATATTTAATATATGTGCACTGATATTTAATATATGTGCACTGTATATATATAATATATGTGCACTGGATATATTTAATATATGTGCACTGGATATTTAATATATGTGCACTGGATATCTAATATGTGTTTACTGGATATTTAATATATGTGCACTGGATATTTAATATATGTGCACTGGATATATTTAATATATGTGCACTGGATATCTAATATATGTGCACTGGATATGTTTAATATATGTGCACTGGATATATATAATATATGTGCACTGGATATTTAATATATGTGCACTGGATATATATAATATATGTGCACTGGATATTTAATATATGTGCACTGGATATCTAATATGTGTTCACGGGATACTTAATATATGTGCACTGGATATACTTAATATATGTGCACTGGATATTTAATATATGTGCACTGGATATTTAATATATGTGCACTGGATATATTTAATATATGTGCACTGGATATTTAATATATGTGCACTGGATATCTAATATGTGTGCACTGGATATTTAATATATGTGCACTGGATATTTAATATATGTGCACTGGATATATTTAATATATGTGCACTTGATATCTAATATATGTGCACTGGATAATTAATATATGTGCACTGGATATATATGATATATGTGCATTGGATATTTAATATATGTGCACTGGATATCTAATATATGTGCACTGGATAATTAATATATGTGCACTGGATATATATGATATATGTGCATTGGATATTTAATATATGTGCACTGGATATCTAATATGTGTGCACTGGATACTTAATATATGTGCACTGGATATTTAATATGTGTGCACTGGATATATTTAATATATGTGCACTGGATATCTAATATATGTGCACTGGATAATTAATATATGTGCACTGGATATATATGATATATGTGCACTGGATATTTAATATATGTGCACTGGATATCTAATATGTATGCACTGGATATTTAATATATGTGCACTGGATATTTAATATATGTGCACTGGATATATATAATATATGTGCACTGGATATATAATATATGTGCACTGGATATTTAATATATGTGCACTAGATATTTAATATATGTGCACTGGATATCTAATATATGTGCACTGGATATTTAATATATGTGCACTGGATATTTAATATATGTGCACTGGATATATTTAATATATGTGCACTGGATATCTAATATATGTGCACTGGATAATTAATATATGTGCACTGGATATATATGATATATGTGCACTGGATATTTAATATATGTGCACTGGATATCTAATATGTATGCACTGGATATTTAATATATGTGCACTGGATATATAATATATGTGCACTGGATATTTAATATATGTGCACTGGATATATAATATATGTGCACTGGATATTTAATATATGTACACTGGATCTATAATATATGTGCATTGGATATATAAAATATGTGCACTGGATATATTCCTAATATATTTGCACTGGATATATATAATATATGTTCACTGGATATATATAATATATGTGCACTGGATATATAATATATGTGCACTGAATATTTAATATATGAGCACTGGATATATAATATATGTGCACTGGATATTTATAATATATGTGCACTGGATATAAATAATAAATGTGCACTGGATCTATAATATATGTGCACTGGATATATAATATATATGTGCACTGGTTATATTTAATATATGTGCACTGGATATTTAATATATGTGCACTGGATATATATAATATATGTGCACTGGATATTTAATATATGTGCACTGGATCTATAATATATGTGCACTGGATATATAATATATATGTGCACTGGATATATTTAATATATGTGCACTGGATATATAATATATGTGCACTGGATATATATAATATATGTGCACTGGATATATTTAATATGTGTGCACTGGATATTTAATATATGTGCACTGGATATTTAATATATGTGCACTATATATATTTAATATATGTGCACTGGATATTTAATATATGTGCACTGGATATATAATTTATATGCACTGGATATATTTAATATATGTGCACTGGATCTATAACATATGTGCACTGGATATATATACTATATGTGCACTGGATATATTTAATATATGTGCTTTGGATATCTAATATATGTGCACTGGATAATTAATATATGTGCACTGGATATACATAATATATGTGCAGTGGATATTTAATATATATGCACTGAATATTTAATATATGAGCACTGGATATATAATATATGTGCACTGGATATTTAATATATGTGCACTAGATATTTAATATATGTGCACTGGATATCTAATATATGTGCACTGGATATTTAATATATGTGCACTGGATATTTAATATATGTGCACTGGATATCTAATATATGTGCACTGGATATATATGATATATGTGCACTGGATATTTAATATATATGCACTGGATATCTAATATGTGTGCACTGGATATTTAATATATGTGCTCTGGATATTTAAAATATTTGTGCACTGGATATTTAATATATGTGCACTGGATATATAATATATGTGCACTGGATATTTAATATATGTGCACTGGATATATAATATATGTGCACTGGATATTTAATATATGTACACTGGATCTATAATATATGTGCATTGGATATATAAAATATGTGCACTGGATATATTCCTAATATATTTGCACTGGATATATATAATATATGTTCACTGGATATATATAATATATGTGCACTGGATATATAATATATGTGCACTGAATATTTAATATATGAGCACTGGATATATAATATATGTGCACTTGATATTTATAATATATGTGCACTGGATATAAATAATAAATGTGCACTGGATCTATAATATATGTGCACTGGATATATAATATATATGTGCACTGGTTATATTTAATATATGTGCACTGGATATTTAATATATGTGCACTGGATATATATAATATATGTGCACTGGATATTTAATATATGTGCACTGGATCTATAATATATGTGCACTGGATATATAATATATATGTGCACTGGATATATTTAATATATGTGCACTGGATATATAATATATGTGCACTGGATATATATAATATATGTGCACTGGATATATTTAATATGTGTGCACTGGATATTTAATATATGTGCACTGGATATTTAATATATGTGCACTATATATATTTAATATATGTGCACAGGATATTTAATATATGTGCACTGGATATATAATTTATATGCACTGGATATATTTAATATATGTGCACTGGATCTATAACATATGTGCACTGGATATATATACTATATGTGCACTGGATATATTTAATATATGTGCTTTGGATATCTAATATATGTGCACTGGATAATTAATATATGTGCACTGGATATACATAATATATGTGCAGTGGATATTTAATATATATGCACTGAATATTTAATATATGAGCACTGGATATATTTAATATATTTGCACTGGATATTTAATATATGTGCACTGGATATGTAATATATGTTCACTGGATATCTAATACATGCGCACTGGATATATATAATATAGGTGCACTGGATAATTAATATATGTGCACTGGATAAATATAATATATTTGCACTGGATATGTAATATATGTGCACTGGATATTTATAATATGTGCACTGGATATATATAATATATGTGCACAGGATATTTAATATATGTGCACTGGATCCATAATATATGTGCACTGGATATATATAATATATGTGCACTGGATATATATAATATATGTGCACTGGATATTTAATATATGTTCACTGGATATCTAATATATGTGCACTGGATAATTAATATATGTGCACTGGATATATATGATATATGTGCACTGGATATTTAATATATGTGCACTGGATATCTAATATGTGTGCACTGGATATTTAATATATGTGCACTGGATATATATAATATATGTGCACTTGATATTTAATATATGTGCACTTGATATTTAATATATGTGCACTGGATATTTAATATACGTGCACTGGATATCTAATATATGTGCACTGGATATCTAATATGTGTGCACTGGATATTTAATATATGTGCACTGGATATATATAATATATGTGCACTGGATATATATAATATATGTGCACTGGATATATTTAATATATGTGCACTGGATATCTAATATATGTGCACTGGATATTTAATATATGTGCACTGGATATCTAATAAATGTGCACTGGATATTTAATATATGTGCACTGGATATATATTATATATGTGGACTGGATATATTTAATATATGTGGACTGGATATACTAAATATATGCGCACTGGATATTTAATATATGTGCACTGGATATTTAATATATGTGCACTGTATATATATATAATATATGTGCAGTAGATATTTAATATATGTGCACTGGATATCTAATATACGTGCACTGGATATATATAATATATATGCACTGGATATATTTAATATATGTGCACTGGATATTTAATATATGTGCACTGGATATTTAATATATGTGCACTGTATATATATATAATATATGTGCAGTAGATATTTAATATATGTGCACTGGATATCTAATATACGTGCACTGGATATATATAATATATGTGCACTGGATATATTTAATATATTTGCACTGGATATTTAATATATGTGCACTGGATATTTAATATATGTGCAGTGGATATTTAATATATGTGCACTGGATATCTAATATATGTGCACTGGATATTTAATATATGTGCACTGGATATCTAATATATGTGCACTGGATATTTAATATATGTGCACTGGATATCTAATATATGTGCACTGGATATTTAATATATGTGCACTGGATATATATAATATATATGCACTGGATATATTTAATATATGTGCACTAAATATATTTAATATATGTGCATTGGATATTTAATATATGTGCACTGATATTTAATATATGTGCACTGTATATATATAATATATGTGCACTGGATATATTTAATATATGTGCACTGGATATTTAATATATGTGCACTGGATATCTAATATGTGTTTACTGGATATTTAATATATGTGCACTGGATATTTAATATATGTGCACTGGATATATTTAATATATGTGCACTGGATATCTAATATATGTGCACTGGATATGTTTAATATATGTGGACTGGATATATTTAATATATGTGCACTGGATATTCAATATATGTGCACTGGATATATATAATATATGTGGACTGGATATATTTAATATATGTGCACTGGATATTTAATATATGTGCACTGGATATATATAATATATGTGCACTGGATATTTAATATATGTGCACTGGATATCTAATATGTGTGCACTGGATACTTAATATATGTGCACTGGATATATTTAATATATGTGCACTGGATATTTAATATATGTGCACTGGATATTTAATATATGTGCACTGGATATATTTAATATATGTGCACTGGATATTTAATATATGTGCACTGGATATCTAATATGTGTGCACTGGATATTTAATATATGTGCACTGGATATTTAATATATGTGCACTGGATATATTTAATATATGTGCACTTGATATCTAATATATGTGCACTGGATAATTAATATATGTGCACTGGATATATATGATATATGTGCACTGGATATTTAATATATGTGCACTGGATATCTAATATATGTGCACTGGATATTCAATATATGTGCACTGGATATATATAATATATGTGGACTGGATATATTTAATATATGTGGACTGGATATATTTAATATATGCGCACTGGATATTTAATATATGTGCACTGAATATATATAAAATATGCGCACTGGATATTTAATATATGTGCACAGGATATATATGATATATGTGCACTGGATATTTAATATTTGTGCACTGGATATTTAATATATGTGCAATGGATATATATATATAATATGTGTGGACTGGATATACTTAATATATGTGGACTGGATATATTTAATATATGTGCACTGGATATTTAGTATATGTGCACTGGATATTTAAAATATGTGCACTGGATATCTAATATATGTGCACTGGATATTTAATGTATGTGCACTGAATATAAATAATATATGTGCACTGGATCTAAAACATATGTGCACTGGATATATATACTATATGTGCACTGGAAGTATTTAACATATGTGCACTGGATATTTAATATATGTGCACTGGATATTTAATATATGTGCAGTGGATATTTAATATATGTGCACTGGATATATATAATATATGTGCACTGGATATATATAATATATGTGCACTGGATATTTAATATATGTTCACTGGATATCTAATATATGTGCACTGGATAATTAATATATGTGCACTGGATATATATGATATATGTGCACTGGATATTTAATATATGTGCACTGGATATCTAATATGTGTGCACTGGATATTTAATATATGTGCACTGGATATATATAATATATGTGCACTTGATATTTAATATATGTGCTCTTGATATTTAATATATGTGCACTGGATATTTAATATACGTGCACTGGATATCTAATATATGTGCACTGGATATCTAATATGTGTGCACTGGATATTTAATATATGTGCACTGGATATATATAATATATGTGCACTGGATATATATAATATATGTGCACTGGATATATTTAATATATGTGCACTGGATATCTAATATATGTGCACTGGATATTTAATATATGTGCACTGGATATCTAATATATGTGCACTGGATATTTAATATATGTGCACTGGATATATATTATATATGTGGACTGGATATATTTAATATATGTGGACTGGATATACTAAATATATGCGCACTGGATATTTAATATATGTGCACTGGATATTTAATATATGTGCACTGTATATATATAATATATGTGCAGTGGATATTTAATATATGTGCACTGGATATCTAATATATGTGCACTGGATATATATAATATATGTGCACTGGATATATTTAATATATTTGCACTGGATATTTAATATATGTGCAGTGGATATTTAATATATGTGCACTGGATATCTAATATATGTGCACTGGATATTTAATATATGTGCACTGGATATCTAATATATGTGCACTGGATATTTAATATATGTGCACTGGATATCTAATATATGTGCACTGGATATTTAATATATGTGCACTGGATATATATAATATATATGCACTGGATAAATTTAATATATGTGCACTAAATATATTTAATATATGTGCATTGGATATTTAATATATGTGCACTGATATTTAATATATGTGCACTGTATATATATAATATATGTGCACTGTATATATATAATATATGTGCACTGGATATATTTAATATATGTGCACTGGATATTTAATATATGTGCACTGGATATCTAATATGTGTTTACTGGATATTTAATATATGTGCACTGGATATTTAATATATGTGCACTGGATATCTAATATATGTGCACTGGATATGTTTAATATATGTGGACTGGATATATTTAATATATGTGCACTGGATATTCAATATATGTGCACTGGATATATATAATATATGTGGACTGGATATATTTAATATATGTGCACTGGATATTTAATATATGTGCACTGGATATATATAATATATGTGCACTGGATATTTAATATATGTGCACTGGATATCTAATATGTGTGCACTGGATACTTAATATATGTGCACTGGATATATTTAATATATGTGCACTGGATATTTAATATATGTGCACTGGATATTTAATATATGTGCACTGGATATATTTAATATATGTGCACTGGATATTTAATATATGTGCACTGGATATCTAATATGTGTGCACTGGATATTTAATATATGTGCACTGGATATTTAATATATGTGCACTGGATATATTTAATATATGTGCACTTGATATCTAATATATGTGCACTGGATAATTAATATATGTGCACTGGATATATATGATATATGTGCACTGGATATTTAATATATGTGCACTGGATATCTAATATATGTGCACTGGATATTCAATATATGTGCACTGGATATATATAATATATGTGGACTGGATATATTTAATATATGTGGACTGGATATATTTAATATATGCGCACTGGATATTTAATATATGTGCACTGAATATATATAAAATATGCGCACTGGATATTTAATATATGTGCACAGGATATATATGATATATGTGCACTGGATATTTAATATTTGTG
Source organism: Leptodactylus fuscus (assembly GCF_031893055.1). NCBI lineage: Eukaryota > Metazoa > Chordata > Amphibia > Anura > Leptodactylidae > Leptodactylus > Leptodactylus fuscus. Next base: position 1,890,349 of record NW_027440202.1, read on the forward strand.
CACTGGATATTTAATATATGTGCAATGGATATATATATATAATATGTGTGGACTGGATATACTTAATATATGTGGACTGGATATATTTAATATATGTGCACTGGATATTTAGTATATGTGCACTGGATATTTAAAATATGTGCACTGGATATCTAATATATGTGCACTGGATATTTAATGTATGTGCACTGAATATAAATAATATATGTGCACTGGATCTAAAACATATGTGCACTGGATATATATACTATATGTGCACTGGAAGTATTTAACATATGTGCACTGGATATTTAATATATGTGCACTGGATATTTAATATATGTGCAGTGGATATTTAATATATGTGCACTGGATATATATAATATATGTGCACTGGATATATATAATATATGTGCACTGGATATTTAATATATGTTCACTGGATATCTAATATATGTGCACTGGATAATTAATATATGTGCACTGGATATATATGATATATGTGCACTGGATATTTAATATATGTGCACTGGATATCTAATATGTGTGCACTGGATATTTAATATATGTGCACTGGATATATATAATATATGTGCACTTGATATTTAATATATGTGCACTTGATATTTAATATATGTGCACTGGATATTTAATATACGTGCACTGGATATCTAATATATGTGCACTGGATATCTAATATGTGTGCACTGGATATTTAATATATGTGCACTGGATATATATAATATATGTGCACTGGATATATATAATATATGTGCACTGGATATATTTAATATATGTGCACTGGATATCTAATATATGTGCACTAAATATTTAATATATGTGCACTGGATATCTAATATATGTGCACTGGATATTTAATATATGTGCACTGGATATATATTATATATGTGGACTGGATATATTTAATATATGTGGACTGGATATACTAAATATATGCGCACTGGATATTTAATATATGTGCACTGGATATTTAATATATGTGCACTGTATATATATAATATATGTGCAGTGGATATTTAATATATGTGCACTGGATATCTAATATATGTGCACTGGATATATATAATATATGTGCACTGGATATATTTAATATATTTGCACTGGATATTTAATATATGTGCACTGGATATTTAATATATGTGCAGTGGATATTTAATATATGTGCACTGGATATCTAATATATGTGCACTGGATATTTAATATATGTGCACTGGATATCTAATATATGTGCACTGGATATTTAATATATGTGCACTGGATATCTAATATATGTGCACTGGATATTTAATATATGTGCACTGGATATATATAATATATATGCACTGGATATATTTAATATATGTGCACTAAATATATTTAATATATGTGCATTGGATATTTAATATATGTGTACTGATATTTAATATATGTGCACTGTATATATATAATATATGTGCACTGGATATATTTAATATATGTGCACTGGATATTTAATATATGTGCACTGGATATCTAATATGTGTTTACTGGATATTTAATATATGTGCACTGGATATTTAATATATGTGCACTGGATATATTTAATATATGTGCACTGGATATCTAATATATGTGCACTGGATATGTTTAATATATGTGCACTGGATATATATAATATATGTGCACTGGATATTTAATATATGTGCACTGGATATATATAATATATGTGCACTGGATATTTAATATATGTGCACTGGATATCTAATATGTGTGCACGGGATACTTAATATATGTGCACTGGATATACTTAATATATGTGCACTGGATATTTAATATATGTGCACTGGATATTTAATATATGTGCACTGGATATATTTAATATATGTGCACTGGATATTTAATATATGTGCACTGGATATCTAATATGTGTGCACTGGATATTTAATATATGTGCACTGGATATTTAATATATGTGCACTGGATATATTTAATATATGTGCACTTGATATCTAATATATGTGCACTGGATAATTAATATATGTGCACTGGATATATATGATATATGTGCATTGGATATTTAATATATGTGCACTGGATATCTAATATATGTGCACTGGATATTCAATATATGTGCACTGGATATATATAATATATGTGGACTGGATATATTTAATATATGTGGACTGGATATATTTAATATATGCGCACTGGATATTTAATATATGTGCACTGAATATATATAAAATATGCGCACTGGATATTTAATATATGTGCACAGGATATATATGATATATGTGCACTGGATATTTAATATTTGTGCACTGGATATTTAATATATGTGCAATGGATATATATATATAATATGTGTGGACTGGATATACTTAATATATGTGGACTGGATATATTTAATATATGTGCACTGGATATTTAGTATATGTGCACTGGATATTTAAAATATGTGCAATGGATATCTAATATATGTGCACTGGATATTTAATGTATGTGCACTGAATATAAATAATATATGTGCACTGGATCTAAAACATATGTGCACTGGATATATATACTATATGTGCACTGGAAGTATTTAACATATGTGCACTGGATATTTAATATATGTGCACTGGATATTTAATATATGTGCACTGGATATTTAATATATGTGCACTGGATATCTAATATATGTGCACTGGATATTTAATATATGTGCACTGGATATCTAATATATGTGCACTGGATATTTAATATATGTGCACTGGATATCTAATATATGTGCACTGGATATTTAATATATGTGCACTGGATATATATAATATATATGCACTGGATATATTTAATATATGTGCACTAAATATATTTAATATATGTGCATTGGATATTTAATATATGTGCACTGATATTTAATATATGTGCACTGTATATATATAATATATGTGCACTGGATATATTTAATATATGTGCACTGGATATTTAATATATGTGCACTGGATATCTAATATGTGTTTACTGGATATTTAATAAATGTGCACTGGATATTTAATATATGTGCACTGGATATATTTAATATATGTGCACTGGATATCTAATATATGTGCACTGGATATGTTTAATATATGTGCACTGGATATATATAATATATGTGCACTGGATATTTAATATATGTGCACTGGATATATATAATATATGTGCACAGGATATCTAATATATGTGCACTGGATATGTTTAATATATGTGCACTGGATATATTTAATATATGTGCACTGGATATTTAATATATGTGCACTGGATATCTAATATGTGTGCACTGGATATTTAATATATGTGCACTGGATATTTAATATATGTGCACTGGATATCTAATATGTGTGCACTGGATATTTAATATATGTGCACTGGATATTTAATATATGTGCACTGGATATATTTAATATATGTGCACTTGATATCTAATATATGTGCACTGGATAATTAATATATGTGCACTGGATATATATAATATATGTGCACTGGATATATTTAATATATTTGCACTGGATATTTAATATATGTGCACTGGATATTTAATATATGTGCAGTGGATATTTAATATATGTGCACTGGATATCTAATATATGTGCACTGGATATTTAATATATGTGCACTGGATATCTAATATATGTGCACTGGATATTTAATATATGTGCACTGGATATATATAATATATATGCACTGGATATATTTAATATATGTGCACTAAATATATTTAATATATGTGCATTGGATATTTAATATATGTGCACTGATATTTAATATATGTGCACTGGATATCTAATATGTGTTTACTGGATATTTAATATATGTGCACTGGATATTTAATATATGTGCACTGGATATATTTAATATATGTGCACTGGATATCTAATATATGTGCACTGGATATGTTTAATATATGTGCACTGGATATATATAATATATGTGCACTGGATATTTAATATATGTGCACTGGATATATATAATATATGTGCACTGGATATTTAATATATGTGCACTGGATATCTAATATGTGTGCACTGGATACTTAATATATGTGCACTGGATATATTTAATATATGTGCACTGGATATTTAATATATGTGCACTGGATATTTAATATATGTGCACTGGATATATTTAATATATGTGCACTGGATATTTAATATATGTGCACTGGATATCTAATATGTCTGCACTGGATATTTAATATATGTGCACTGGATATTTAATATATGTGCACTGGATATATTTAATATATGTGCACTTGATATCTAATATATGTGCACTGGATAATTAATATATGTGCACTGGATATATATGATATATGTGCACTGGATATTTAATATATGTGCACTGGATATCTAATATGTGTGCACTGGATATTTAATATATGTGCACTGGATATATATAATATATGTGCACTGGATATTTTTAATATATGTGCACTGGATATTTAATATATGTGCACTGGATATCTAATATATGTGCACTGGATATTCAATATATGTGCACTGGAAATATATAATATATGTGGACTGGATATATTTAATATATGTGGACTGGATATATTTAATATATGCGCACTGGATATTTAATATATGTGCACTGAATATATATAAAATATGCGCACTGGATATTTAATATATGTGCACAGGATATATATGATATATGTGCACTGGATATTTAATATTTGTGCACTGGATATTTAATATATGTGCAATGGATATATATATATAATATGTGTGGACTGGATATACTTAATATATGTGGACTGGATATATTTAATATATGTGCACTGGATATTTAGTATATGTGCACTGGATATTTAAAATATGTGCACTGGATATCTAATATATGTGCATTGGATATTTAATGTATGTGCACTGAATATAAATAATATATGTGCACTGGATCTAAAACATATGTGCACTGGATATATATACTATATGTGCACTGGATGTATTTAACATATGTGCACTGGATATATAATATATGTGAACTGGATATTTAGTATATGTGCACTGGATATATATATAATATATGTGCACAGGATATATATAATATATGTGCACTGGATATATTTAATATATGTGCACTGGATATCTAATATATGTGCACTGGATATATATATAATACATGTGCACTGGATATTTAATATATATGTGCACTGGATATGTAATATATGTGCACTGGATATCTAATATATGTGCACTGGATATTTAATATATGTGCACTGGATATCTAATATATGTTCACTGGATATTTAATATATGTGCACGGGATATATTTAATATATGTGCACTGTATATCTAATATATGTGCACTGGATATTTAATATATGTGCACTGGATATCTAATATATGTGCACTGGATATTTAATATATGTGCACTGGATATATTTAATATATGTGCCCTGGATATCTAATATGTGTGCACTGGATATTTAATATATGTGCACTGTTGTATATATATAATATATATGCACTGGATAATTAATGTATGTGCACTGGATATAAATAATATAAGTGCACTGTATCTATAACATATGTGCACTGGATATATATACTATATGTGCACTGGATATATTTAATTTATGTGCACTGGATATTTAATATATAAGCACTGGATATCTAATATATGTGCACTGGATATTTAATATATGTGCACTGGATATTTAAGATATGTGCACTGGATATCTAATATATGTGCACTGGATATTTAATATATGTGCACTGGATATATTTAATATATGTGCACTGGATATCTAATATATGTGCACTGGATATATATAATATATGTGCACTGGATATTTAATATATGTGCACTGGATATATATAATATATGTGCACTGGATATTTAATATATGTGCACTGGATATCTAATATGTGTGCACTGGATACTTAATATATGAGCACTGGATATTTAATATATGTGCACTGGATATATTTAATATATGTGCACTGGATATCTAATATATGTGCACTGGATAATTAATATATGTGCACTGGATATATATGATATATGTGCACTGGATATTTAATATATGTGCACTGGATATCTAATATGTATGCACTGGATATTTAATATATGTGCACTGGATATATATAATATATGTGCACTGGATATATAATATATGTGCACTGGTTATTTAATATATGTGCACTAGATATTTAATATATGTGCACTGGATATTTAATATATGTGCACTAGATATTTAATATATGTGCACTGGATATCTAATATATGTGCACTGGATATTTAATATATGTGCACTGGATATTTAATATATGTGCACTGGATATCTAATATATGTGCACTGGATATATATGATATATGTGCACTGGATATTTAATATATGTGCTCTGGATATTTAAAATATTTGTGCACTGGATATTTAATATATGTGCACTGGATATATAATATATGTGCACTGGATATTTAATATATGTGCACTGGATATATAATATATGTGCACTGGATATTTAATATATGTACACTGGATCTATAATATATGTGCATTGGATATATAAAATATGTGCACTGGATATATTCCTAATATATGTGCACTGGATATATATAATATATGTTCACTGGATATATATAATATATGTGCACTGGATATATAATATATGTGCACTGAATATTTAATATATGAGCACTGGATATATAATATATGTGCACTGGATATTTATAATATATGTGCACTGGATATAAATAATAAATGTGCACTGGATCTATAATATATGTGCACTGGATATACAATATATATGTGCACTGGATATATTTAATATATGTGCACTGGATATTTAATATATGTGCACTGGATATATATAATATATGTGCACTGGATATTTAATATATGTGCACTGGATATATAATATATGTGCACTGGATATTTAATATATTTGCACTGGATATATATAATATATGTGCACTAGATATATAATATATGTGCACTGTATATAAATAATATATGTGCACTGGATCTATAATATATGTGCACTAAATATATAATATATATGTGCACTGGATATATTTAATATATGTGCACTGGATATATAATATATGTGCGCTGGATATATATAATATATGTGCACTGGATATATTTAATATGTGTGCACTGGATATTTAATATATGTGCACTGGATATTTAATATATGTGCACTATATATATTTAATATATGTGCACTGGATATTTAATATATGTGCACTGGATATATAATTTATATGCACTGGATATATTTAATATATGTGCACTGGATCTATAACATATGTGCACTGGATATATATACTATATGTGCACTGGATATATTTAATATATGTGCACTGGATATCTAATATATGTGCACTGGATAATTAATATATGTGCACTGGATATACATAATATATGTGCAGTGGATATTTAATATATGTGCACTGAAAATTTAATATATGAGCACTGGATATATTTAATATATGTGCACTGGATATTTAATATATGTGCACTGGATATCTAATATATGTTCACTGGATATCTAATATATGCGCACTGGATATATATAATATAGGTGCACTGGATATTTAATATATGTGCACTGGATATATATAATATATGTGCACTGGATATGTAATATATGTGCACTGGATATTTAAAATATGTGCACTGGATATATATAATATATGTGCACAGGATATTTAATATATGTGCACTGGATCCATAATATATGTGCACTGGATATATATAATATATGTGCACTGGATATGTTTAATATATGTGCACTGGATTTATATAATATATGTGCACTGGATATATATAATATATGTGCACTGGATATTTAATATATGTTCACTGGATATCGAATATGTGTGCACTGGATACTTAATATATGTGCACTGGATATTTAATATATGTGCACTGGATATATTTAATATATGTGCACTGGATATCTAATATATGTGCACTGGATAATTAATATATGTGCACTGGATATATATGATATATGTGCACTGGATATTTAATATATGTGCACTGGATATATATAATATATGTGCACTTGATATATAATATATGTGCACTGGATATTTAATATATGTGCACTGGATATTTAATATACGTGCACTGGATATCTAATATATGTGCACTGGATATCTAATATGTGTGCACTGGATATTTAATATATGTGCACTGGATATATATAATATATGTGCACTGGATATATTTAATATATGTGCACTGGATATTTAATATATGTGCACTGGATATCTAATATATGTGCACTGGATATTTAATATATGTGCACTGGATATCTAATATATGTGCACTGGATATTTAATATATGTGCACTGGATATATATAATATATGTGGACTGGATATATTTAATATATGTGGACTGGATATACTAAATATATGCGCACTGTATATTTAATATATGTGCAGTGGATATTTAATATATGTGCACTGTATATATATAATATATGTGCAGTGGATATTTAATATATGTGCACTGGATATCTAATATATGTGCACTGGATATATATAATATATGTGCACTGGATATATTTAATATATGTGCACTGGATATTTAATATATGTGCACTGGATACTTAATATATGTGCAGTGGATATTTAATATATGTGCACTGGATATCTAATATATGTGCACTGGATATTTAATATATGTGCACTGGATATCTAATATATGTGCACTGGATATTTAATATATGTGCACTGGATATCTAATATATGTGCACTGGATATTTAATATATGTGCACTGGATATATTTAATATATGTGCACTAAATATATTTAATATATGTGCATTGGATATTTAATATATGTGCACTGATATTTAATATATGTGCACTGTATATATATAATATATGTGCACTGGATATATTTAATATATGTGCACTGGATATTTAATATATGTGCACTGGATATCTAATATGTGTTTACTGGATATTTAATATATGTGCACTGGATATTTAATATATGTGCACTGGATATATTTAATATATGTGCACTGGATATCTAATATATGTGCACTGGATATGTTTAATATATGTGCACTGGATATATAATATATGTGCACAGGATATTTAATATATGTGCACTGGATATATATACTATATGTGCACTGGATATTTAATATATGTGCACTGTATATCTAATATGTGTGCACTGGATACTTAATATATGTGCACTGGATATATTTAATATATGTGCACTGGATATTTAATATATGTGCATTGGATATATTTAATATATGTGCACTGGATATCTAATATATGTGCACTGGATAATTAATATATGTGCACTGGATATATATGATATATGTGCACTGGATATTTAATATATGTGCACTGGATATCTAATATGTGTGCACTGGATATTTAATATATGTGCACTGGATATTTATAATATATGTGCACTGGATATATTTAATATATGTGCACTGGATATTTAATATATGTGCACTGGATATCTAATATATGTGCAATGGATATTTAAAATATGTGCACTGGATATATATAATATATGTGGACTGGATATATTTAATATATGTGGACTGGATATACTTAATATATGCGCACTGGATATTTAATATATGTGCACTGGATATTTAATATATGTGCACTGTATATATATAATATATGTGCAGTGGATATTTAAAATATGTGCACTGGATATCTAATATATGTGCACTGGATATATATAATCTATGTGCACTGGATATATTTAATATATGTGCACTGGATATTTAATATATGTGCACTGGATATTTAATATATGTGCAGTGGATATTTAATATATGTGCACTTGATATCTAATATATGTGCACTGGATATTTAATATATGTGCACTGGATATCTAATATATGTGCACTGGATATTTAATATATGTGCACTGGATATATATAATATATGTGCACTGGATATTTAATATATGTGCACTGGATATATATAATATATGTGCACTGGATATCTAATATGTGTGCACTGGATATTTAATATATGTGCACTGGATATTTAATATATGTGCACTGGATATATTTAATATATGTGCACTGGATATCTAATATATGTGCACTGGATAATTAATATATGTGCACTGGATATTTAATATATGTGCACTGGATATTTTATATTTGTGCACTGGATATACATAATATATGTGCACTGGATTTTTAATATATGTGCACTGGATATTTAATATATATATGCACTAAATATATTTAATATATGTGCACTGGATATCTAATATATGTGCACTGGATATTTAATATATGTGCACTGGTTATAGATGATATATGTGCCCTGGATATTTAATATATGTGCAATGGATATATATAATATATATGCACTGGATATTTAATATATGTGGACTGGATATCTAATATATGTGCACTGGATATTTAATATATGTGCACTGGTTATAGATGATACATGTGCCCTGGATATTTAATATATGTGCACTGGATATATATAATATATATGCACTGGATATTTAATATATGTGGACTGGATATCCAATATATGTGCACTGGATATTATATATATGTGCACTGGACATACATAATATATGTGCACTGGATATTTAATATATGTGCACTGGTTATAGATGATATATGTGCCCTGGATATTTAATATATGTGCAATGGATATATATAATATGTGTGGACTGGATATATTTAATATATGTGGACTGGAAATCTAATATATGTGCACTGGATATTTTATATATGTGCACTGCATATAAATAATATATGTGCACTGGATATTTAATGTATGTGCACTGGATATATTTAATATATGTGCACTGGATATCTAATATATGTGTACTGGATATTTAAAATATGTGCACTGGATATATATGATATATGTGCACTAGATATTTAATATATGTGTACTGGATATTTTATATATGTACACTGGATATATTTAAAATATGTGCACTGGATATTTAATATATGTGCACTGGATATTTAATATATGTGCACTGGATATTTAATATGTGTGCACTGGATATATATAGTATATGTGGACTGGATATATTTAATATATGTGGTCTGGATATATTTAATATATGCGCACTGGATATTTAATATATGTGCACTGGATATGTAATATATGTGCACTGGATATTTAAAATATGTGCACTGGATATATATAATATATGTGCACTGGATATTTAATATAAGTGCACTGGATATATTTAATACATGTGCACTGGATATCTAATATATGTGCACTGGATATTTAAAATATGTGCACTGGATCTATAATATATGTGCACTGGATATGTAATATATGTGCACTGGATATTTAATTTATGTGCACTGGATATATATAATATATGTGCACTGGATATTTAATGTAAGTGCACTGGATATATTTAATATATGTGCACTGGATATCTAATATATGTGCACTGGATATTTAATATATGTGCAATGGTTATATATAATATATGTGCACTGGATATATATCTATAATATATGTGCACTGGATATATTTAATATATGTGCACTGGATATTTAATATATGTGCACTGGATATATTTAATATATGTGCACTGGATATATAATATATGTGCACTGGATATTTAATATATGTGCACTGGATAAATTTAATATATGTGCACTGGATATTTAATATGTGTGCACTGGATATCTAATATATGTGCACTGGATATTTAATATATGTGCACTGGATATATTTAATATATGTGCACTGGATAAATAATATATGTGCACTGGATATTTAATATCTGTGCACTGGATATATATATATTTGGACTGGAAATATTGGACTGGATATATTTAATATATGCGCACTGGATATTTAATATATGTGCACTGGATATATTCAATATATGTGCACTGGATATGTAATATATGTGCACTGGATATTTAAAATATGTGCACTGGATATCTATAATATATGTGCACAGGATATTTAATATATGTGCACTGGATCCATAATATATGTGCACTGGATATATATAATATATGTGCACTGGATATGTTTAATATATGTGCACTGGATATATATAATATATGTGCACTGGATATTTAATATATGTGCACTGGATATATATAATATATGTGCACTGGATATTTAATATATGTGCACTGGATATCTAATATGTGTGCACTGGATACTTAATATATGTGCACTGGATATATTTAATATATTTGCACTGAATATTTAATATATGTGCACTGGATATATTTAATATATGTGCACTGGATATCTAATATATGTGCACTGGATAATTAATATATGTGCACTGGATATATATGATATATGTGCACTGGATATTTAATATATGTGCACTGGATATATATAATATATGTGCACTGGATATATTTAATATATGTGCACTGGATATTTAATATATGTGCACTGGAAATCTAATATATGTGCACTGGATATTTAATATATGTGCACTGGATATATTTAATATATGTGCACTTGATATCTAATATATGTGCACTGGATAATTAATATATGTGCACTGGATATATATAATATATGTGCACTGGATATATTTATAATATTTGCACTGGATATTTAATATATGTGCACTGGATATTTAATATATGTGCAGTGGATATTTAATATATGTGCACTGGATATCTAATATATGTGCACTGGATATTTAATATATGTGCACTGGATATCTAATATATGTGCACTGGATATTTAATATATGTGCACTGGATATATATAATATATATGCCCTGGATATATTTAATATATGTGCACTAAATATATTTAATATTGGATATTTAATATATGTGCACTGATATTTAATATATGTGCACTGTATATATATAATATATGTGCACTGGATATATTTAATATATGTGCACTGGATATTTAATATATGTGCACTGGATATCTAATATGTGTTTACTGGATATTTAATATATGTGCACTGGATATTTAATATATGTGCACTGGATATATTTAATATATGTGCACTGGATATCTAATATATGTGCACTGGATATGTTTAATATATGTGCACTGGATATATATAATATATGTGCACTGGATATTTAATATATGTGCACTGGATATATATAATATATGTGCACTGGATATTTAATATATGTGCACTGGATATCTAATATGTGTGCACTGGATACTTAATATATGTGCACTGGATATATTTAATATATGTGCACTGGATATTTAATATATGTGCACTGGATATTTAATATATGTGCACTGGATATATTTAATATATGTGCACTGGATATTTAATATATGTGCACTGGATATCTAATATGTCTGCACTGGATATTTAATATATGTGCACTGGATATTTAATATATGTGCACTGGATATATTTAATATATGTGCACTTGATATCTAATATATGTGCACTGGATAATTAATATATGTGCACTGGATATATATGATATATGTGCACTGGATATTTAATATATGTGCACTGGATATCTAATATGTGTGCACTGGATATTTAATATATGTGCACTGGATATATATAATATATGTGCACTGGATATTTTTAATATATGTGCACTGGATATTTAATATATGTGCACTGGATGTCTAATATATGTGCACTGGATATTCAATATATGTGCACTGGAAAGATATAATATATGTGGACTGGATATATTTAATATATGTGGACTGGATATATTTAATATATGCGCACTGGATATTTAATATATGTGCACTGAATATATATAAAATATGCGCACTGGATATTTAATATATGTGCACAGGATATATATGATATATGTGCACTGGATATTTAATATTTGTGCACTGGATATTTAATATATGTGCAATGGATATATATATATATAATATGTGTGGACTGGATATACTTAATATATGTGGACTGGATATATTTAATATATGTGCACTGGATATTTAGTATATGTGCACTGGATATTTAAAATATGTGCACTGGATATCTAATATATGTGCATTGGATATTTAATGTATGTGCACTGAATATAAATAATATATGTGCACTGGATCTAAAACATATGTGCACTGGATATATATACTATATGTGCACTGGATGTATTTAACATATGTGCACTGGATATATAATATATGTGAACTGGATATTTAGTATATGTGCACTGGATATATATATAATATATGTGCACAGGATATATATAATATATGTGCACTGGATATATTTAATATATGTGCACTGGATATCTAATATATGTGCACTGGATATATATATAATACATGTGCACTGGATATTTAATATATATGTGCACTGGATATGTAATATATGTGCACTGGATATCTAATATATGTGCACTGGATATTTAATATATGTGCACTGGATATCTAATATATGTTCACTGGATATTTAATATATGTGCACGGGATATATTTAATATATGTGCACTGTATATCTAATATATGTGCACTGGATATTTAATGTATGTGCACTGGATATCTAATATATGTGCACTGGATATTTAATATATGTGCACTGGATATATTTAATATATGTGCCCTGGATATCTAATATGTGTGCACTGGATATTTAATATATGTGCACTGTTGTATATATATAATATATATGCACTGGATAATTAATGTATGTGCACTGGATATAAATAATATAAGTGCACTGTATCTATAACATATGTGCACTGGATATATATACTATATGTGCACTGGATATATTTAATTTATGTGCACTGGATATTTAATATATAAGCACTGGATATCTAATATATGTGCACTGGATATTTAATATATGTGCACTGGATATCTAATATATGTGCACTGGATATTTAAGATATGTGCACTGGATATCTAATATATGTGCACTGGATATTTAATATATGTGCACTGGATATATTTAATATATGTGCACTGGATATCTAATATATGTGCAATGGATATATATAATATATGTGCACTGGATATTTAATATATGTGCACTGGATATATATAATATATGTGCACTGGATATTTAATATATGTGCACTGGATATCTAATATGTGTGCACTGGATACTTAATATATGAGCACTGGATATTTAATATATGTGCACTGGATATATTTAATATATGTGCACTGGATATCTAATATATGTGCACTGGATAATTAATATATGTGCACGGGATATATATGATATATGTGCACTGGATATTTAATATATGTGCACTGGATATCTAATATGTATGCACTGGATATTTAATATATGTGCACTGGATATATATAATATATGTGCACTGGATATATAATATATGTGCACTGGTTATTTAATATATGTGCACTAGATATTTAATATATGTGCACTGGATATTTAATATATGTGCACTAGATATTTAATATATGTGCACTGGATATCTAATATATGTGCACTGGATATTTAATATATGTGCACTGGATATTTAATATATGTGCACTGGATATCTAATATATGTGCACTGGATATATATGATATATGTGCACTGGATATTTAATATATGTGCTCTGGATATTTAAAATATTTGTGCACTGGATATTTAATATATGTGCACTGGATATATAATATATGTGCACTGGATATTTAATATATGTGCACTGGATATATAATATATGTGCACTGGATATTTAATATATGTACACTGGATCTATAATATATGTGCATTGGATATATAAAATATGTGCACTGGATATATTCCTAATATATGTGCACTGGATATATATAATATATGTTCACTGGATATATATAATATATGTGCACTGGATATATAATATATGTGCACTGAATATTTAATATATGAGCACTGGATATATAATATATGTGCACTGGATATTTATAATATATGTGCACTGGATATAAATAATAAATGTGCACTGGATCTATAATATATGTGCACTGGATATACAATATATATGTGCACTGGATATATTTAATATATGTGCACTGGATATTTAATATATGTGCACTGGATATATATAATATATGTGCACTGGATATTTAATATATGTGCACTGGATATATAATATATGTGCACTGGATATTTAATATATTTGCACTGGATATATATAATATATGTGCACTGGATATATAATATATGTGCACTGTATATAAATAATATATGTGCACTGGATCTATAATATATGTGCACTAAATATATAATATATATGTGCACTGGATATATTTAATATATGTGCACTGGATATATAATATATGTGCGCTGGATATATATAATATATGTGCACTGGATATATTTAATATGTGTGCACTGGATATTTAATATATGTGCACTGGATATTTAATATATGTGCACTATATATATTTAATATATGTGCACTGGATATTTAATATATGTGCACTGGATATATAATTTATATGCACTGGATATATTTAATATATGTGCACTGGATCTATAACATATGTGCACTGGATATATATACTATATGTGCACTGGATATATTTAATATATGTGCACTGGATATCTAATATATGTGCACTGGATAATTAATATATGTGCACTGGATATACATAATATATGTGCAGTGGATATTTAATATATGTGCACTGAAAATTTAATATATGAGCACTGGATATATTTAATATATGTGCACTGGATATTTAATATATGTGCACTGGATATCTAATATATGTTCACTGGATATCTAATATATGCGCACTGGATATATATAATATAGGTGCACTGGATATTTAATATATGTGCACTGGATATATATAATATATGTGCACTGGATATGTAATATATGTGCACTGGATATTTAAAATATGTGCACTGGATATATATAATATATGTGCACAGGATATTTAATATATGTGCACTGGATCCATAATATATGTGCACTGGATATATATAATATATGTGCACTGGATATGTTTAATATATGTGCACTGGATTTATATAATATATGTGCACTGGATATATATAATATATGTGCACTGGATATTTAATATATGTTCACTGGATATCGAATATGTGTGCACTGGATACTTAATATATGTGCACTGGATATTTAATATATGTGCACTGGATATATTTAATATATGTGCACTGGATATCTAATATATGTGCACTGGATAATTAATATATGTGCACTGGATATATATGATATATGTGCACTGGATATTTAATATATGTGCACTGGATATATATAATATATGTGCACTTGATATATAATATATGTGCACTGGATATTTAATATATGTGCACTAGATATTTAATATACGTGCACTGGATATCTAATATATGTGCACTGGATATCTAATATGTGTGCACTGGATATTTAATATATGTGCACTGGATATATATAATATATGTGCACTGGATATATTTAATATATGTGCACTGGATATTTAATATATGTGCACTGGATATCTAATATATGTGCACTGGATATTTAATATATGTGCACTGGATATCTAATATATGTGCACTGGATATTTAATATATGTGCACTGGATATATATAATATATGTGGACTGGATATATTTAATATATGTGGACTGGATATACTAAATATATGCGCACTGTATATTTAATATATGTGCAGTGGATATTTAATATATGTGCACTGTATATATATAATATATGTGCAGTGGATATTTAATATATGTGCACTGGATATCTAATATATGTGCACTGGATATATATAATATATGTGCACTGGATATATTTAATATATGTGCACTGGATATTTAATATATGTGCACTGGATACTTAATATATGTGCAATGGATATTTAATATATGTGCACTGGATATCTAATATATGTGCACTGGATATTTAATATATGTGCACTGGATATCTAATATATGTGCACTGGATATTTAATATATGTGCACTGGATATCTAATATATGTGCACTGGATATTTAATATATGTGCACTGGATATATTTAATATATGTGCACTAAATATATTTAATATATGTGCATTGGATATTTAATATATGTGCACTGATATTTAATATATGTGCACTGTATATATATAATATATGTGCACTGGATATATTTAATATATGTGCACTGGATATTTAATATATGTGCACTGGATATCTAATATGTGTTTACTGGATATTTAATATATGTGCACTGGATATTTAATATATGTGCACTGGATATATTTAATATATGTGCACTGGATATCTAATATATGTGCACTGGATATGTTTAATATATGTGCACTGGATATATAATATATGTGCACAGGATATTTAATATATGTGCACTGGATATATATAATATATGTGCACTGGATATTTAATATATGTGCACTGGATATCTAATATGTGTGCACTGGATACTTAATATATGTGCACTGGATATATTTAATATATGTGCACTGGATATTTAATATATGTGCATTGGATATATTTAATATATGTGCACTGGATATCTAATATATGTGCACTGGATAATTAATATATGTGCACTGGATATATATGATATATGTGCACTGGATATTTAATATATGTGCACTGGATATCTAATATGTGTGCACTGGATATTTAATATATGTGCACTGGATATTTATAATATATGTGCACTGGATATATTTAATATATGTGCACTGGATATTTAATATATGTGCACTGGATATCTAATATATGTGCAATGGATATTTAAAATATGTGCACTGGATATATATAATATATGTGGACTGGATATATTTAATATATGTGGACTGGATATACTTAATATATGCGCACTGGATATTTAATATATGTGCACTGGATATTTAAT
This sequence comes from Leptodactylus fuscus, assembly GCF_031893055.1. Classification (NCBI taxonomy): domain Eukaryota; kingdom Metazoa; phylum Chordata; class Amphibia; order Anura; family Leptodactylidae; genus Leptodactylus; species Leptodactylus fuscus. Next base: position 1,909,043 of record NW_027440202.1, read on the forward strand.
ATATGTGCACTGTATATATATAATATATGTGCAGTGGATATTTAATATATGTGCACTGGATATCTAATATATGTGCACTGGATATATATAATATATGTGCACTGGATATATTTAATATATGTGCACTGGATATTTAATATATGTGCACTGGATATTTAATATATGTGCAGTGGATATTTAATATATGTGCACTGGATATCTAATATATGTGCACTGGATATTTAATATATGTGCACTGGATATCTAATATATGTGCACTGGATATTTAATATATGTGCACTGGATATCTAATATATGTGCACTGGATATTTAATATATGTGCACTGGATATATATAATATATGTGCACTGGATATCTAATATGTGTGCACTGGATATTTAATATATGTGCACTGGATATTTAATATATGTGCACTGGATATATTTAATATATGTGCACTGGATATCTAATATATGTGCACTGGATAATTAATATATGTGCACTGGATATTTAATATATGTGCACTGGATATTTTATATTTGTGCACTGGATATACATAATATATGTGCACTGGATTTTTAATATATGTGCACTGGATATTTAATATATATATGCACTAAATATATTTAATATATGTGCACTGGATATCTAATATATGTGCACTGGATATTTAATATATGTGCACTGGTTATAGATGATATATGTGCCCTGGATATTTAATATATGTGCACTGGATATATATAATATATATGCACTGGATATTTAATATATGTGGACTGGATATCTAATATATGTGCACTGGATATTTAATATATGTGCACTGGTTATAGATGATACATGTGCCCTGGATATTTAATATATGTGCACTGGATATATATAATATATATGCACTGGATATTTAATATATGTGGACTGGATATCCAATATATGTGCACTGGATATTATATATATGTGCACTGGACATACATAATATATGTGCACTGGATATTTAATATATGTGCACTGGTTATAGATGATATATGTGCCCTGGATATTTAATATATGTGCAATGGATATATATAATATGTGTGGACTGGATATATTTAATATATGTGGACTGGAAATCTAATATATGTGCACTGGATATTTTATATATGTGCACTGCATATAAATAATATATGTGCACTGGATATTTAATGTATGTGCACTGGATATATTTAATATATGTGCACTGGATATCTAATATATGTGCACTGGATATTTAAAATATGTGCACTGGATATATATGATATATGTGCACTAGATATTTAATATATGTGTACTGGATATTTTATATATGTACACTGGATATATTTAAAATATGTGCACTGGATATTTAATATATGTGCACTGGATATTTAATATATGTGCACTGGATATTTAATATGTGTGCACTGGATATATATAGTATATGTGGACTGGATATATTTAATATATGTGGTCTGGATATATTTAATATATGCGCACTGGATATTTAATATATGTGCACTGGATATGTAATATATGTGCACTGGATATTTAATATATGTGCACTGGATATATATAATATATGTGCACTGGATATTTAATATAAGTGCACTGGATATATTTAATACATGTGCACTGGATATCTAATATATGTGCACTGGATATTTAAAATATGTGCACTGGATCTATAATATATGTGCACTGGATATGTAATATATGTGCACTGGATATTTAATATATGTGCACTGGATATATATAATATATGTGCACTGGATATTTAATATAAGTGCACTGGATATATTTAATATATGTGCACTGGATATCTAATATATGTGCACTGGATATTTAATATATGTGCAATGGTTATATATAATATATGTGCACTGGATATATATCTATAATATATGTGCACTGGATATATTTAATATATGTGCACTGGATATTTAATATATGTGCACTGGATATATTTAATATATGTGCACTGGATATATAATATATGTGCACTGGTTATTTAATATATGTGCACTGGATAAATTTAATATATGTGCACTGGATATTTAATATGTGTGCACTGGATATCTAATATATGTGCACTGGATATTTAATATATGTGCACTGGATATCTTTAATATATGTGCACTGGATAAATAATATATGTGCACTGGATATTTAATATCTGTGCACTGGATATATATATATTTGGACTGGAAATATTGGACTGGATATATTTAATATATGCGCACTGGATATTTAATATATGTGCACTGGATATATTCAATATATGTGCACTGGATATGTAATATATGTGCACTGGATATTTAAAATATGTGCACTGGATATCTATAATATATGTGCACAGGATATTTAATATATGTGCACTGGATCCATAATATATGTGCACTGGATATATATAATATATGTGCACTGGATATGTTTAATATATGTGCACTGGATATATATAATATATGTGCACTGGATATTTAATATATGTGCACTGGATATATATAATATATGTGCACTGGATATTTAATATATGTGCACTGGATATCTAATATGTGTGCACTGGATACTTAATATATGTGCACTGGATATATTTAATATATTTGCACTGAATATTTAATATATGTGCACTGGATATATTTAATATATGTGCACTGGATATCTAATATATGTGCACTGGATAATTAATATATGTGCACTGGATATATATGATATATGTGCACTGGATATTTAATATATGTGCACTGGATATATATAATATATGTGCACTGGATATATTTAATATATGTGCACTGGATATTTAATATATGTGCACTGGAAATCTAATATATGTGCACTGGATATTTAATATATGTGCACTGGATATATTTAATATATGTGCACTTGATATCTAATATATGTGCACTGGATAATTAATATATGTGCACTGGATATATATAATATATGTGCACTGGATATATTTATAATATTTGCACTGGATATTTAATATATGTGCACTGGATATTTAATATATGTGCAGTGGATATTTAATATATGTGCACTGGATATCTACTATATGTGCACTGGATATTTAATATATGTGCACTGGATATCTAATATATGTGCACTGGATACTTAATATATGTGCACTGGATATATATAATATATATGCCCTGGATATATTTAATATATGTGCACTAAATATATTTAATATATGTGCATTGGATATTTAATATATGTGCACTGATATTTAATATATGTGCACTGTATATATATAATATATGTGCACTGGATATATTTAATATATGTGCACTGGATATTTAATATATGTGCACTGGATATCTAATATGTGTTTACTGGATATTTAATATATGTGCACTGGATATTTAATATATGTGCACTGGATATATTTAATATATGTGCACTGGATATCTAATATATGTGCACTGGATATGTTTAATATATGTGCACTGGATATATATAATATATGTGCACTGGATATTTAATATATGTGCACTGGATATATATAATATATGTGCACTGGATATTTAATATATGTGCACTGGATATCTAATATGTGTGCACTGGATACTTAATATATGTGCACTGGATATATTTAATATATGTGCACTGGATATTTAATATATGTGCACTGGATATTTAATATATGTGCACTGGATATATTTAATATATGTGCACTGGATATTTAATATATGTGCACTGGATATCTAATATGTCTGCACTGGATATTTAATATATGTGCACTGGATATTTAATATATGTGCACTGGATATATTTAATATATGTGCACTTGATATCTAATATATGTGCACTGGATAATTAATATATGTGCACTGGAAATATATGATATATGTGCACTGGATATTTAATATATGTGCACTGGATATCTAATATGTGTGCACTGGATATTTAATATATGTGCACTGGATATATATAATATATGTGCACTGGATATTTTTAATATATGTGCACTGGATATTTAATATATGTGCACTGGATATCTAATATATGTGCACTGGATATTCAATATATGTGCACTGGAAATATATAATATATGTGGACTGGATATATTTAATATATGTGGACTGGATATATTTAATATATGCGCACTGGATATTTAATATATGTGCACTGAATATATATAAAATATGTGCACTGGATATTTAATATATGTGCACAGGATATATATGATATATGTGCACTGGATATTTAATATTTGTGCACTGGATATTTAATATATGTGCAATGGATATATATATATAATATGTGTGGACTGGATATACTTAATATATGTGGACTGGATATATTTAATATATGTGCACTGGATATTTAGTATATGTGCACTGGATATTTAAAATATGTGCACTGGATATCTAATATATGTGCACTGGATATTTAATGTATGTGCACTGAATATAAATAATATATGTGCACTGGATCTAAAACATATGTGCACTGGATATATATACTATATGTGCACTGGATGTATTTAACATATGTGCACTGGATATATAATATATGTGAACTGGATATTTAGTATATGTGCACTGGATATATATATAATATATGTGCACAGGATATATATAATATATGTGCACTGGATATATTTAATATATGTGCACTGGATATCTAATATATGTGCACTGGATATATATATAATACATGTGCACTGGATATTTAATATATATGTGCACTGGATATGTAATATATGTGCACTGGATATCTAATATATGTGCACTGGATATTTAATATATGTGCACTGGATATCTAATATATGTTCACTGGATATTTAAAATATGTGCACGGGATATATTTAATATATGTGCACTGTATATCTAATATATGTGCACTGGATATTTAATATATGTGCACTGGATATATTTAATATATGTGCCCTGGATATCTAATATGTGTGCACTGGATATTTAATATATGTGCACTGTTGTATATATATAATATATGTGCACTGGATATTTAATGTATGTGCACTGGATATAAATAATATAAGTGCACTGTATCTATAACATATGTGCACTGGATATATATACTATTTGTGCACTGGATATATTTAATTTATGTGCACTGGATATTTAATATATAAGCACTGGATATCTAATATATGTGCACTGGATATTTAATATATGTGCACTGGATATCTAATATATGTGCACTGGATATTTAATATATGTGCACTGGATATCTAATATATGTGCACTGGATATTTAATATATGTGCACTGGATATATATAATATATGTGCACTGGATATTTAATATATGTGCACTGGATATATATAATATATGTGCACTGGATATTTAATATATGTGCACTGGATATCTAATATTTGTGCACTGGATACTTAATATATGTGCACTGGATATTTAATATATGTGCACTGGATATATTTAATATATGTGCACTGGATATTTAATATATGTGCACTGGATAATTAATATATGTGCACTGGATATATATGATATATGTGCACTGGATATTTAATATATGTGCACTGGATATCTAATATGTATGCACTGGATATTTAATATATATGCACTGGATATTTAATATATGTGCACTGGATATATATAATATATGTGCACTGGATATATAATATATGTGCACTGGATATTTAATATATGTGCACTAGATATTTAATATATGTGCACTGGATATTTAATATATGTGCACTAGATATTTAATATATGTGCACTGGATATCTAATATATGTGCACTGGATATTTAATATATGTGCACTGGATATTTAATATATGTGCACTGGATATTTAATATATGTGCACTGGATATTTAATATATATGCACTGGATATCTAATATGTGTGCACTGGATATTTAATATATGTGCTCTGGATATTTAAAATATTTGTGCACTGGATATTTAATATATGTGCACTGGATATATAATATATGTGCACTGGATATATTCCTAATATATGTGCACTAGATATATATAATATATGTTCACTGGATATATATAACATATGTGCACTGGATATATAATATATGTGCACTGAATATTTAATATATGAGCACTGGATATATAATATATGTGCACTGGATATTTATAATATATGTGCACTGGATATAAATAATAAATGTGCACTGGATCTATAATATATGTGCACTGGATATATAATATATATGTGCACTGGATATATTTAATATATGTGCACTGGATATATTTAATATATGTGCACTGGATATATATAATATATGTGCACTGGATATTTAATATATGTGCACTGGATATATAATATATGTGCACTGGATATATAATATATGTGCACTGTATATAAATAATATATGTGCACTGGATCTATAATATATGTGCACTAAATATATAATATATATGTGCACTGGATATATTTAATATATGTGCACTGGATATATAATATATGTGCACTGGATATATATAATATATGTGCACTGGATATATTTAATATGTGTGTACTGGATATTTAATATATGTGCACTGGATATTTAATATATGTGCACTATATATATTTAATATATGTGCACTGGATATTTAATATATGTGCACTGGATATATAATTTATATGCACTGGATATATTTAATATATGTGCACTGGATATCTAATATGTGTGCACTGGATAATTAATATATGTGCACTGGATATACATAATATATGTGCAGTGGATATTTAATATATGTGCACTGAATATTTAATATATGAGCACTGGATATATTTAATATATGTGCACTGGATATTTAATATATGTGCACTGGATATCTAATATATGTTCACTGGATATCTAATATATGCGCACTGGATATATATAATATAGGTGCACTGGATATTTAATATATGTGCACTGGATATATATAATAAATGTGCACTGGATATGTAATATATGTGCACTGGATATTTAAAATATGTGCACTGGATATATATAATATATGTGCACAGGATATTTAATATATGTGCACTGGATCCATAATATATGTGCACTGGATATATATAATATATGTGCACTGGATATGTTTAATATATGTGCACTGGATTTATATAATATATGTGCACTGGATATATATAATATATGTGCACTGGATATTTAATATATGTTCACTGGATATCGAATATGTGTGCACTGGATACTTAATATATGTGCACTGGATATTTAATATATGTGCACTGGATATATTTAATATTTGTGCACTGGATATCTAATATATGTGCACTGGATAATTAATATATGTGCACTGGATATATATGATATATGTGCACTGGATATTTAATATATGTGCACTGGATATATATAATATATGTGCACTTGATATATAATATATGTGCACTGGATATTTAATATACGTGCACTGGATATCTAATATGTGTGCACTGGATATTTAATATATGTGCACTGGATATATATAATATATGTGCACTGGATATATTTAATATATGTGCACTGGATATTTAATATATGTGCACTGGATATCTAATATATGTGCACTGGATATTTAATATATGTGCACTGGATATCTAATATATGTGCACTGGATAATTAATATATGTGCACTGGATATTTAATATATGTGCACTGGATATTTTATATTTGTGCACTGGATATACATAATATATGTGCACTGGATTTTTAATATATGTGCACTGGATATTTAATATATATATGCACTAAATATATTTAATATATGTGCACTGGATATCTAATATATGTGCACTGGATATTTAATATATGTGCACTGGTTATAGATGATATATGTGCCCTGGATATTTAATATATGTGCACTGGATATATATAATATATATGCACTGGATATTTAATATATGTGGACTGGATATCTAATATATGTGCACTGGATATTTAATATATGTGCACTGGTTATAGATGATACATGTGCCCTGGATATTTAATATATGTGCACTGGATATATATAATATATATGCACTGGATATTTAATATATGTGGACTGGATATCCAATATATGTGCACTGGATATTATATATATGTGCACTGGACATACATAATATATGTGCACTGGATATTTAATATATGTGCACTGGTTATAGATGATATATGTGCCCTGGATATTTAATATATGTGCAATGGATATATATAATATGTGTGGACTGGATATATTTAATATATGTGGACTGGAAATCTAATATATGTGCACTGGATATTTTATATATGTGCACTGCATATAAATAATATATGTGCACTGGATATTTAATGAATGTGCACTGGATATATTTAATATATGTGCACTGGATATCTAATATATGTGCACTGGATATTTAAAATATGTGCACTGGATATATATGATATATGTGCACTAGATATTTAATATATGTGTACTGGATATTTTATATATGTACACTGGATATATTTAAAATATGTGCACTGGATATTTAATATATGTGCACTGGATATTTAATATATGTGCACTGGATATTTAATATGTGTGCACTGGATATATATAGTATATGTGGACTGGATATATTTAATATATGTGGTCTGGATATATTTAATATATGCGCACTGGATATTTAATATATGTGCACTGGATATGTAATATATGTGCACTGGATATTTAATATATGTGCACTGGATATATATAATATATGTGCACTGGATATTTAATATAAGTGCACTGGATATATTTAATACATGTGCACTGGATATCTAATATATGTGCACTGGATATTTAAAATATGTGCACTGGATCTATAATATATGTGCACTGGATATGTAATATATGTGCACTGGATATTTAATATATGTGCACTGGATATATATAATATATGTGCACTGGATATTTAATATAAGTGCACTGGATATATTTAATATATGTGCACTGGATATCTAATATATGTGCACTGGATATTTAATATATGTGCAATGGTTATATATAATATATGTGCACTGGATATATATCTATAATATATGTGCACTGGATATATTTAATATATGTGCACTGGATATTTAATATATGTGCACTGGATATATTTAATATATGTGCACTGGATATATAATATATGTGCACTGGATATTTAATATATGTGCACTGGATAAATTTAATATATGTGCACTGGATATTTAATATGTGTGCACTGGATATCTAATATATGTGCACTGGATATTTAATATATGTGCACTGGATATATTTAATATATGTGCACTGGATAAATAATATATGTGCACTGGATATTTAATATCTGTGCACTGGATATATATATATTTGGACTGGAAATATTGGACTGGATATATTTAATATATGCGCACTGGATATTTAATATATGTGCACTGGATATATTCAATATATGTGCACTGGATATGTAATATATGTGCACTGGATATTTAAAATATGTGCACTGGATATCTATAATATATGTGCACAGGATATTTAATATATGTGCACTGGATCCATAATATATGTGCACTGGATATATATAATATATGTGCACTGGATATGTTTAATATATGTGCACTGGATATATATAATATATGTGCACTGGATATTTAATATATGTGCACTGGATATATATAATATATGTGCACTGGATATTTAATATATGTGCACTGGATATCTAATATGTGTGCACTGGATACTTAATATATGTGCACTGGATATATTTAATATATTTGCACTGAATATTTAATATATGTGCACTGGATATATTTAATATATGTGCACTGGATATCTAATATATGTGCACTGGATAATTAATATATGTGCACTGGATATATATGATATATGTGCACTGGATATTTAATATATGTGCACTGGATATATATAATATATGTGCACTGGATATATTTAATATATGTGCACTGGATATTTAATATATGTGCACTGGAAATCTAATATATGTGCACTGGATATTTAATATATGTGCACTGGATATATTTAATATATGTGCACTTGATATCTAATATATGTGCACTGGATAATTAATATATGTGCACTGGATATATATAATATATGTGCACTGGATATATTTATAATATTTGCACTGGATAATTAATATATGTGCACTGGATATTTAATATATGTGCAGTGGATATTTAATATATGTGCACTGGATATCTAATATATGTGCACTGGATATTTAATATATGTGCACTGGATATCTAATATATGTGCACTGGATATTTAATATATGTGCACTGGATATATATAATATATATGCCCTGGATATATTTAATATATGTGCACTAAATATATTTAATATATGTGCATTGGATATTTAATATATGTGCACTGATATTTAATATATGTGCACTGTATATATATAATATATGTGCACTGGATATATTTAATATATGTGCACTGGATATTTAATATATGTGCACTGGATATCTAATATGTGTTTACTGGATATTTAATATATGTGCACTGGATATTTAATATATGTGCACTGGATATATTTAATATATGTGCACTGGATATCTAATATATGTGCACTGGATATATTTAATATATGTGCACTGGATATCTAATATATGTGCACTGGATATGTTTAATATATGTGCACTGGATATATATAATATATGTGCACTGGATATTTAATATATGTGCACTGGATATATATAATATATGTGCACTGGATATTTAATATATGTGCACTGGATATCTAATATGTGTGCACTGGATACTTAATATATGTGCACTGGATATATTTAATATATGTGCACTGGATATTTAATATATGTGCACTGGATATTTAATATATGTGCACTGGATATATTTAATATATGTGCACTGGATATTTAATATATGTGCACTGGATATCTAATATGTCTGCACTGGATATTTAATATATGTGCACTGGATATTTAATATATGTGCACTGGATATATTTAATATATGTGCACTTGATATCTAATATATGTGCACTGGATAATTAATATATGTGCACTGGATATATATGATATATGTGCACTGGATATTTAATATATGTGCACTGGATATCTAATATGTGTGCACTGGATATTTAATATATGTGCACTGGATATATATAATATATGTGCACTGGATATTTAATATATGTGCACTGGATATCTAATATGTGTGCACTGGATATTTAATATATGTGCACTGGATATATATAATATATGTGCACTGGATATTTTTAATATATGTGCACTGGATATTTAATATATGTGCACTGGATGTCTAATATATGTGCACTGGATATTCAATATATGTGCACTGGAAAGATATAATATATGTGCACTGGATATTTAATATATGTGCACTGGATATCTAATATGTGTGCACTGGATATTTAATATATGTGCACTGGATATATATGATATATGTGCACTGGATATTTAATATATGTGCACTGGATATCTAATATGTGTGCACTGGATATTTAATATATGTGCACTGGATATCTAATATGTGTGCACTGGATATTTAATATATGTGCACTGGATATATATAATATATGTGCACTGGATATTTTTAATATATGTGCACTGGATATTTAATATATGTGCACTGGATGTCTAATATATGTGCACTGGATAATTAATATATGTGCACTGGATATATATGATATATGTGCACTGGATATTTAATATATGTGCACTGGATATCTAATATGTGTGCACTGGATATTTAATATATGTGCACTGGATATATATGATATATGTGCACTGGATATTTAATATATGTGCACTGGATATCTAATATGTGTGCACTGGATATTTAATATATGTGCACTGGATATATATAATATATGTGCACTGGATATTTTTAATATATGTGCACTGGATATTTAATATATGTGCACTGGATGTCTAATATATGTGCACTGGATATTCAATATATGTGCACTGGAAAGATATAATATATGTGGACTGGATATATTTAATATATGTGGACTGGATATATTTAATATATGCGCACTGGATATTTAATATATGTGCACTGAATATATATAAAATATGCGCACTGGATATTTAATATATGTGCACAGGATATATATGATATATGTGCACTGGATATTTAATATTTGTGCACTGGATATTTAATATATGTGCAATGGATATATATATATATAATATGTGTGGACTGGATATACTTAATATATGTGGACTGGATATATTTAATATATGTGCACTGGATATTTAGTATATGTGCACTGGATATTTAAAATATGTGCACTGGATATCTAATATATGTGCACTGGATATTTAATGTATGTGCACTGAATATAAATAATATATGTGCACTGGATCTAAAACATATGTGCACTGGATATATATACTATATGTGCACTGGATGTATTTAACATATGTGCACTGGATATATAATATATGTGAACTGGATATTTAGTATATGTGCACTGGATATATATATAATATATGTGCACAGGATATATATAATATATGTGCACTGGATATATTTAATATATGTGCACTGGATATCTAATATATGTGCACTGGATATATATATAATACATGTGCACTGGATATTTAATATATATGTGCACTGGATATGTAATATATGTGCACTGGATATCTAATATATGTGCACTGGATATTTAATATATGTGCACTGGATATCTAATATATGTTCACTGGATATTTAATATATGTGCACGGGATATATTTAATATATGTGCACTGTATATCTAATATATGTGCACTGGATATTTAATGTATGTGCACAGGATATCTAATATATGTGCACTGGATATTTAATATATGTGCACTGGATATATTTAATATATGTGCCCTGGATATCTAATATGTGTGCACTGGATATTTAATATATGTGCACTGTTGTATATATATAATATATATGCACTGGATAATTAATGTATGTGCACTGGATATAAATAATATAAGTGCACTGTATCTATAACATATGTGCACTGGATATATATACTATATGTGCACTGGATATATTTAATTTATGTGCACTGGATATTTAATATATAAGCACTGGATATCTAATATATGTGCACTGGATATTTAATATATGTGCACTGGATATCTAATATATGTGCACTGGATATTTAAGATATGTGCACTGGATATCTAATATATGTGCACTGGATATTTAATATATGTGCACTGGATATATTTAATATATGTGCACTGGATATCTAATATATGTGCACTGGATATATATAATATATGTGCACTGGATATTTAATATATGTGCACTGGATATATATAATATATGTGCACTGGATATTTAATATATGTGCACTGGATATCTAATATGTGTGCACTGGATACTTAATATATGAGCACTGGATATTTAATATATGTGCACTGGATATATTTAATATATGTGCACTGGATATCTAATATATGTGCACTGGATAATTAATATATGTGCACTGGATATATATGATATATGTGCACTGGATATTTAATATATGTGCACTGGATATCTAATATGTATGCACTGGATATTTAATATATGTGCACTGGATATATATAATATATGTGCACTGGATATATAATATATGTGCACTGGATATTTAATATATGTGCACTAGATATTTAATATATGTGCACTGGATATTTAATATATGTGCACTAGATATTTAATATATGTGCACTGGATATCTAATATAAGTGCACTGGATATTTAATATATGTGCACTGGATATTTAATATATGTGCACTGGATATCTAATATATGTGCACTGGATATATATGATATATGTGCACTGGATATTTAATATATGTGCTCTGGATATTTAAAATATTTGTGCACTGGATATTTAATATATGTGCACTGGATATATAATATATGTGCACTGGATATTTAATATATGTGCACTGGATATATAATATATGTGCACTGGATATTTAATATATGTACACTGGATCTATAATATATGTGCATTGGATATATAAAATATGTGCACTGGATATATTCCTAATATATGTGCACTGGATATATATAATATATGTTCACTGGATATATATAATATATGTGCACTGGATATATAATATATGTGCACTGAATATTTAATATATGAGCACTGGATATATAATATATGTGCACTGGATATTTATAATATATGTGCACTGGATATAAATAATAAATGTGCACTGGATCTATAATATATGTGCACTGGATATACAATATATATGTGCACTGGATATATTTAATATATGTGCACTGGATATTTAATATATGTGCACTGGATATATATAATATATGTGCACTGGATATTTAATATATGTGCACTGGATATATAATATATGTGCACTGGATATTTAATATATTTGCACTGGATATATATAATATATGTGCACTGGATATATAATATATGTGCACTGCATATAAATAATATATGTGCACTGGATCTATAATATATGTGCACTAAATATATAATATATATGTGCACTGGATATATTTAATATATGTGCACTGGATATATAATATATGTGCGCTGGATATATATAATATATGTGCACTGGATATATTTAATATGTGTGCACTGGATATTTAATATATGTGCACTGGATATTTAATATATGTGCACTATATATATTTAATATATGTGCACTGGATATTTAATATATGTGCACTGGATATATAATTTATATGCACTGGATATATTTAATATATGTGCACTGGATCTATAACATATGTGCACTGGATATATATACTATATGTGCACTGGATATATTTAATATATGTGCACTGGATATCTAATATATGTGCACTGGATAATTAATATATGTGCACTGGATATACATAATATATGTGCAGTGGATATTTAATATATGTGCACTGAAAATTTAATATATGAGCACTGGATATATTTAATATATGTGCACTGGATATTTAATATATGTGCACTGGATATCTAATATATGTTCACTGGATATCTAATATATGCGCACTGGATATATATAATGTAGGTGCACTGGATATTTAATATATGTGCACTGGATATATATAATATATGTGCACTGGATATGTAATATATGTGCACTGGATATTTAAAATATGTGCACTGGATATATATAATATATGTGCACTGGATATTTAATATATGTGCACTGGATCCATAATATATGTGCACTGGATATATATAATATATGTGCACTGGATATGTTTAATATATGTGCACTGGATTTATATAATATATGTGCACTGGATATATATAATATATGTGCACTGGATATTTAATATATGTTCACTGGATATCGAATATGTGTGCACTGGATACTTAATATATGTGCACTGGATATTTAATATATGTGCACTGGATATATTTAATATATGTGCACTGGATATCTAATATATGTGCACTGGATAATTAATATATGTGCACTGGATATATATGATATATGTGCACTGGATATTTAATATATGTGCACTGGATATATATAATATATGTGCACTTGATATATAATATATGTGCACTGGATATTTAATATATGTGCACTAGATATTTAATATACGTGCACTGGATATCTAATATATGTGCACTGGATATCTAATATGTGTGCACTGGATATTTAATATATGTGCACTGGATATATATAATATATGTGCACTGGATATATTTAATATATGTGCACTGGATATTTAATATATGTGCACTGGATATCTAATATATGTGCACTGGATATTTAATATATGTGCACTGGATATCTAATATATGTGCACTGGATATTTAATATATGTGCACTGGATATATATAATATATGTGGACTGGATATATTTAATATATGTGGACTGGATATACTAAATATATGCGCACTGTATATTTAATATATGTGCAGTGGATATTTAATATATGTGCACTGTATATATATAATATATGTGCAGTGGATATTTAATATATGTGCACTGGATATCTAATATATGTGCACTGGATATATATAATATATGTGCACTGGATATATTTAATATATGTGCACTGGATATTTAATATATGTGCACTGGATACTTAATATATGTGCAGTGGATATTTAATATATGTGCACTGGATATCTAATATATGTGCACTGGATATTTAATATATGTGCACTGGATATCTAATATATGTGCACTGGATATTTAATATATGTGCACTGGATATCTAATATATGTGCACTGGATATTTAATATATGTGCACTGGATATATTTAATATATGTGCACTAAATATATTTAATATATGTGCATTGGATATTTAATATATGTGCACTGATATTTAATATATGTGCACTGTATATATATAATATATGTGCACTGGATATATTTAATATATGTGCACTGGATATTTAATATATGTGCACTGGATATCTAATATGTGTTTACTGGATATTTAATATATGTGCACTGGATATTTAATATATGTGCACTGGATATATTTAATATATGTGCACTGGATATCTAATATATGTGCACTGGATATGTTTAATATATGTGCACTGGATATATAATATATGTGCACAGGATATTTAATATATGTGCACTGGATATATATAATATATGTGCACTGGATATTTAATATATGTGCACTGGATATCTAATATGTGTGCACTGGATACTTAATATATGTGCACTGGATATATTTAATATATGTGCACTGGATATTTAATATATGTGCATTGGATATATTTAATATATGTGCACTGGATATCTAATATATGTGCACTGGATAATTAATATATGTGCACTGGATATATATGATATATGTGCACTGGATATTTAATATATGTGCACTGGATATCTAATATGTGTGCACTGGATATTTAATATATGTGCACTGGATATTTATAATATATGTGCACTGGATATATTTAATATATGTGCACTGGATATTTAATATATGTGCACTGGATATCTAATATATGTGCAATGGATATTTAAAATATGTGCACTGGATATATATAATATATGTGGACTGGATATATTTAATATATGTGGACTGGATATACTTAATATATGCGCACTGGATATTTAATATATGTGCACTGGATATTTAATATATGTGCACTGTATATATATAATATATGTGCAGTGGATATTTAATATATGTGCACTGGATATCTAATATATGTGCACTGGATATATATAATATATGTGCACTGGATATATTTAATATATGTGCACTGGATATTTAATATATGTGCACTGGATATTTAATATATGTGCAGTGGATATTTAATATATGTGCACTGGATATCTAATATATGTGCACTGGATATTTAATATATGTGCACTGGATATCTAATATATGTGCACTGGATATTTAATATATGTGCACTGGATATCTAATATATGTGCACTGGATATTTAATATATGTGCACTGGATATATATAATATATGTGCACTGGATATCTAATATGTGTGCACTGGATATTTAATATATGTGCACTGGATATTTAATATATGTGCACTGGATATATTTAATATATGTGCACTGGATATCTAATATATGTGCACTGGATAATTAATATATGTGCACTGGATATTTAATATATGTGCACTGGATATTTTATATTTGTGCACTGGATATACATAATATATGTGCACTGGATTTTTAATATATGTGCACTGGATATTTAATATATATATGCACTAAATATATTTAATATATGTGCACTGGATATCTAATATATGTGCACTGGATATTTAATATATGTGCACTGGTTATAGATGATATATGTGCCCTGGATATTTAATATATGTGCACTGGATATATATAATATATATGCACTGGATATTTAATATATGTGGACTGGATATCTAATATATGTGCACTGGATATTTAATATATGTGCACTGGTTATAGATGATACATGTGCCCTGGATATTTAATATATGTGCACTGGATATATATAATATATATGCACTGGATATTTAATATATGTGGACTGGATATCCAATATATGTGCACTGGATATTATATATATGTGCACTGGACATACATAATATATGTGCACTGGATATTTAATATATGTGCACTGGTTATAGATGATATATGTGCCCTGGATATTTAATATATGTGCAATGGATATATATAATATGTGTGGACTGGATATATTTAATATATGTGGACTGGAAATCTAATATATGTGCACTGGATATTTTATATATGTGCACTGCATATAAATAATATATGTGCACTGGATATTTAATGTATGTGCACTGGATATATTTAATATATGTGCACTGGATATCTAATATATGTGCACTGGATATTTAAAATATGTGCACTGGATATATATGATATATGTGCACTAGATATTTAATATATGTGTACTGGATATTTTATATATGTACACTGGATATATTTAAAATATGTGCACTGGATATTTAATATATGTGCACTGGATATTTAATATATGTGCACTGGATATTTAATATATGTGCACTGGATATATTTAATATATGTGCACTGGATATCTAATATATGTGCACTGGATATATATAATATATGTGCACTGGATATTTAATATATGTGCACTGGATATATATAATATATGTGCACTGGATATTTAATATATGTGCACTGGATATCTAATATGTGTGCACTGGATACTTAATATATGAGCACTGGATATTTAATATATGTGCACTGGATATATTTAATATATGTGCACTGGATATCTAATATATGTGCACTGGATAATTAATATATGTGCACTGGATATATATGATATATGTGCACTGGATATTTAATATATGTGCACTGGATATCTAATATGTATGCACTGGATATTTAATATATGTGCACTGGATATATATAATATATGTGCACTGGATATATAATATATGTGCACTGGATATTTAATATATGTGCACTAGATATTTAATATATGTGCACTGGATATTTAATATATGTGCACTAGATATTTAATATATGTGCACTGGATATCTAATATAAGTGCACTGGATATTTAATATATGTGCACTGGATATTTAATATATGTGCACTGGATATCTAATATATGTGCACTGGATATATATGATATATGTGCACTGGATATTTAATATATGTGCTCTGGATATTTAAAATATTTGTGCACTGGATATTTAATATATGTGCACTGGATATATAATATATGTGCACTGGATATTTAATATATGTGCACTGGATATATAATATATGTGCACTGGATATTTAATATATGTACACTGGATCTATAATATATGTGCATTGGATATATAAAATATGTGCACTGGATATATTCCTAATATATGTGCACTGGATATATATAATATATGTTCACTGGATATATATAATATATGTGCACTGGATATATAATATATGTGCACTGAATATTTAATATATGAGCACTGGATATATAATATATGTGCACTGGATATTTATAATATATGTGCACTGGATATAAATAATAAATGTGCACTGGATCTATAATATATGTGCACTGGATATACAATATATATGTGCACTGGATATATTTAATATATGTGCACTGGATATTTAATATATGTGCACTGGATATATATAATATATGTGCACTGGATATTTAATATATGTGCACTGGATATATAATATATGTGCACTGGATATTTAATATATTTGCACTGGATATATATAATATATGTGCACTGGATATATAATATATGTGCACTGCATATAAATAATATATGTGCACTGGATCTATAATATATGTGCACTAAATATATAATATATATGTGCACTGGATATATTTAATATATGTGCACTGGATATATAATATATGTGCGCTGGATATATATAATATATGTGCACTGGATATATTTAATATGTGTGCACTGGATATTTAATATATGTGCACTGGATATTTAATATATGTGCACTATATATATTTAATATATGTGCACTGGATATTTAATATATGTGCACTGGATATATAATTTATATGCACTGGATATATTTAATATATGTGCACTGGATCTATAACATATGTGCACTGGATATATATACTATATGTGCACTGGATATATTTAATATATGTGCACTGGATATCTAATATATGTGCACTGGATAATTAATATATGTGCACTGGATATACATAATATATGTGCAGTGGATATTTAATATATGTGCACTGGATATATATAATATATGTGCACTGGATATGTAATATATGTGCACTGGATATTTAAAATATGTGCACTGGATATATATAATATATGTGCACAGGATATTTAATATATGTGCACTGGATCCATAATATATGTGCACTGGATATATATAATATATGTGCACTGGATATGTTTAATATATGTGCACTGGATTTATATAATATATGTGCACTGGATATATATAATATATGTGCACTGGATATTTAATATATGTTCACTGGATATCGAATATGTGTGCACTGGATACTTAATATATGTGCACTGGATATTTAATATATGTGCACTGGATATATTTAATATATGTGCACTGGATATCTAATATATGTGCACTGGATAATTAATATATGTGCACTGGATATATATGATATATGTGCACTGGATATTTAATATATGTGCACTGGATATATATAATATATGTGCACTTGATATATAATATATGTGCACTGGATATTTAATATATGTGCACTAGATATTTAATATACGTGCACTGGATATCTAATATATGTGCACTGGATATCTAATATGTGTGCACTGGATATTTAATATATGTGCACTGGATATATATAATATATGTGCACTGGATATATTTAATATATGTGCACTGGATATTTAATATATGTGCACTGGATATCTAATATATGTGCACTGGATATTTAATATATGTGCACTGGATATCTAATATATGTGCACTGGATATTTAATATATGTGCACTGGATATATATAATATATGTGGACTGGATATATTTAATATATGTGGACTGGATATACTAAATATATGCGCACTGTATATTTAATATATGTGCAGTGGATATTTAATATATGTGCACTGTATATATATAATATATGTGCAGTGGATATTTAATATATGTGCACTGGATATCTAATATATGTGCACTGGATATATATAATATATGTGCACTGGATATATTTAATATATGTGCACTGGATATTTAATATATGTGCACTGGATACTTAATATATGTGCAGTGGATATTTAATATATGTGCACTGGATATCTAATATATGTGCACTGGATATTTAATATATGTGCACTGGATATCTAATATATGTGCACTGGATATTTAATATATGTGCACTGGATATCTAATATATGTGCACTGGATATTTAATATATGTGCACTGGATATATTTAATATATGTGCACTAAATATATTTAATATATGTGCATTTGATATTTAATATATGTGCACTGATATTTAATATATGTGCACTGTATATATATAATATATGTGCACTGGATATATTTAATATATGTGCACTGGATATTTAATATATGTGCACTGGATATCTAATATGTGTTTACTGGATATTTAATATATGTGCACTGGATATTTAATATATGTGCACTGGATATATTTAATATATGTGCACTGGATATCTAATATATGTGCACTGGATATGTTTAATATATGTGCACTGGATATATAATATATGTGCACAGGATATTTAATATATGTGCACTGGATATATATAATATATGTGCACTGGATATTTAATATATGTGCACTGGATATCTAATATGTGTGCACTGGATACTTAATATATGTGCACTGGATATATTTAATATATGTGCACTGGATATTTAATATATGTGCATTGGATATATTTAATATATGTGCACTGGATATCTAATATATGTGCACTGGACAATTAATATATGTGCACTGGATATATATGATATATGTGCACTGGATATTTAATATATGTGCACTGGATATCTAATATGTGTGCACTGGATATTTAATATATGTGCACTGGATATTTATAATATATGTGCACTGGATATATTTAATATATGTGCACTGGATATTTAATATATGTGCACTGGATATCTAATATATGTGCAATGGATATTTAAAATATGTGCACTGGATATATATAATATATGTGGACTGGATATATTTAATATATGTGGACTGGATATACTTAATATATGCGCACTGGATATTTAATATATGTGCACTGGATATTTAATATATGTGCACTGTATATATATAATATATGTGCAGTGGATATTTAATATATGTGCACTGGATATCTAATATATGTGCACTGGATATATATAATATATGTGCACTGGATATATTTAATATATGTGCACTGGATATTTAATATATGTGCACTGGATATTTAATATATGTGCAGTGGATATTTAATATATGTGCACTGGATATCTAATATATGTGCACTGGATATTTAATATATGTGCACTGGATATCTAATATATGTGCACTGGATATTTAATATATGTGCACTGGATATCTAATATATGTGCACTGGATATTTAATATATGTGCACTGGATATATATAATATATGTGCACTGGATATCTAATATGTGTGCACTGGATATTTAATATATGTGCACTGGATATTTAATATATGTGCACTGGATATATTTAATATATGTGCACTGGATATCTAATATATGTGCACTGGATAATTAATATATGTGCACTGGATATTTAATATATGTGCACTGGATATTTTATATTTGTGCACTGGATATACATAATATATGTGCACTGGATTTTTAATATATGTGCACTGGATATTTAATATATATATGCACTAAATATATTTAATATATGTGCACTGGATATCTAATATATGTGCACTGGATATTTAATATATGTGCACTGGTTATAGATGATATATGTGCCCTGGATATTTAATATATGTGCACTGGATATATATAATATATATGCACTGGATATTTAATATATGTGGACTGGATATCTAATATATGTGCACTGGATATTTAATATATGTGCACTGGTTATAGATGATACATGTGCCCTGGATATTTAATATATGTGCACTGGATATATATAATATATATGCACTGGATATTTAATATATGTGGACTGGATATCCAATATATGTTCACTGGATATTATATATATGTGCACTGGACATACATAATATATGTGCACTGGATATTTAATATATGTGCACTGGTTATAGATGATATATGTGCCCTGGATATTTAATATATGTGCAATGGATATATATAATATGTGTGGACTGGATATATTTAATATATGTGGACTGGAAATCTAATATATGTGCACTGGATATTTTATATATGTGCACTGCATATAAATAATATATGTGCACTGGATATTTAATGTATGTGCACTGGATATATTTAATATATGTGCACTGGATATCTAATATATGTGCACTGGATATTTAAAATATGTGCACTGGATATATATGATATATGTGCACTAGATATTTAATATATGTGTACTGGATATTTTATATATGTACACTGGATATATTTAAAATATGTGCACTGGATATTTAATATATGTGCACTGGATATTTAATATATGTGCACTGGATATTTAATATGTGTGCACTGGATATATATAGTATATGTGGACTGGATATATTTAATATATGTGGTCTGGATATATTTAATATATGCGCACTGGATATTTAATATATGTGCACTGGATATGTAATATATGTGCACTGGATATTTAATATATGTGCACTGGATATATATAATATATGTGCACTGGATATTTAATATAAGTGCACTGGATATATTTAATACATGTGCACTGGATATCTAATATATGTGCACTGGATATTTAAAATATGTGCACTGGATCTATAATATATGTGCACTGGATATGTAATATATGTGCACTGGATATTTAATATATGTGCACTGGATATATATAATATATGTGCACTGGATATTTAATATAAGTGCACTGGATATATTTAATATATGTGCACTGGATATCTAATATATGTGCACTGGATATTTAATATATGTGCAATGGTTATATATAATATATGTGCACTGGATATATATCTATAATATATGTGCACTGGATATATTTAATATATGTGCACTGGATATTTAATATATGTGCACTGGATATATTTAATATATGTGCACTGGATATATAATATATGTGCACTGGTTATTTAATATATGTGCACTGGATAAATTTAATATATGTGCACTGGATATTTAATATGTGTGCACTGGATATCTAATATATGTGCACTGGATATTTAATATATGTGCACTGGATATATTTAATATATGTGCAATGGATAAATAATATATGTGCACTGGATATTTAATATCTGTGCACTGGATATATATATATTTGGACTGGAAATATTGGACTGGATATATTTAATATATGCGCACTGGATATTTAATATATGTGCACTGGATATATTCAATATATGTGCACTGGATATGTAATATATGTGCACTGGATATTTAAAATATGTGCACTGGATATCTATAATATATGTGCACAGGATATTTAATATATGTGCACTGGATCCATAATATATGTGCACTGGATATATATAATATATGTGCACTGGATATGTTTAATATATGTGCACTGGATATATATAATATATGTGCACTGGATATTTAATATATGTGCACTGGATATATATAATATATGTGCACTGGATATTTAATATATGTGCACTGGATATCTAATATGTGTGCACTGGATACTTAATATATGTGCACTGGATATATTTAATATATTTGCACTGAATATTTAATATATGTGCACTGGATATATTTAATATATGTGCACTGGATATCTAATATATGTGCACTGGATAATTAATATATGTGCACTGGATATATATGATATATGTGCACTGGATATTTAATATATGTGCACTGGATATATATAATATATGTGCACTGGATATATTTAATATATGTGCACTGGATATTTAATATATGTGCACTGGAAATCTAATATATGTGCACTGGATATTTAATATATGTGCACTGGATATATTTAATATATGTGCACTTGATATCTAATATATGTGCACTGGATAATTAATATATGTGCACTGGATATATATAATATATGTGCACTGGATATATTTATAATATTTGCACTGGATATTTAATATATGTGCACTGGATATTTAATATATGTGCAGTGGATATTTAATATATGTGCACTGGATATCTAATATATGTGCACTGGATATTTAATATATGTGCACTGGATATCTAATATATGTGCACTGGATACTTAATATATGTGCACTGGATATATATAATATATATGCCCTGGATATATTTAATATATGTGCACTAAATATATTTAATATATGTGCATTGGATATTTAATATATGTGCACTGATATTTAATATATGTGCACTGTATATATATAATATATGTGCACTGGATATATTTAATATATGTGCACTGGATATTTAATATATGTGCACTGGATATCTAATATGTGTTTACTGGATATTTAATATATGTGCACTGGATATTTAATATATGTGCACTGGATATATTTAATATATGTGCACTGGATATCTAATATATGTGCACTGGATATGTTTAATATATGTGCACTGGATATATATAATATATGTGCACTGGATATTTAATATATGTGCACTGGATATATATAATATATGTGCACTGGATATTTAATATATGTGCACTGGATATCTAATATGTGTGCACTGGATACTTAATATATGTGCACTGGATATATTTAATATATGTGCACTGGATATTTAATATATGTGCACTGGATATTTAATATATGTGCACTGGATATATTTAATATATGTGCACTGGATATTTAATATATGTGCACTGGATATCTAATATGTCTGCACTGGATATTTAATATATGTGCACTGGATATTTAATATATGTGCACTGGATATATTTAATATATGTGCACTTGATATCTAATATATGTGCACTGGATAATTAATATATGTGCACTGGAAATATATGATATATGTGCACTGGATATTTAATATATGTGCACTGGATATCTAATATGTGTGCACTGGATATTTAATATATGTGCACTGGATATATATAATATATGTGCACTGGATATTTTTAATATATGTGCACTGGATATTTAATATATGTGCACTGGATATCTAATATATGTGCACTGGATATTCAATATATGTGCACTGGAAATATATAATATATGTGGACTGGATATATTTAATATATGTGGACTGGATATATTTAATATATGCGCACTGGATATTTAATATATGTGCACTGAATATATATAAAATATGCGCACTGGATATTTAATATATGTGCACAGGATATATATGATATATGTGCACTGGATATTTAATATTTGTGCACTGGATATTTAATATATGTGCAATGGATATATATATATAATATGTGTGGACTGGATATACTTAATATATGTGGACTGGATATATTTAATATATGTGCACTGGATATTTAGTATATGTGCACTGGATATTTAAAATATGTGCACTGGATATCTAATATATGTGCACTGGATATTTAATGTATGTGCACTGAATATAAATAATATATGTGCACTGGATCTAAAACATATGTGCACTGGATATATATACTATATGTGCACTGGATGTATTTAACATATGTGCACTGGATATATAATATATGTGAACTGGATATTTAGTATATGTGCACTGGATATATATATAATATATGTGCACAGGATATATATAATATATGTGCACTGGATATATTTAATATATGTGCACTGGATATCTAATATATGTGCACTGGATATATATATAATACATGTGCACTGGATATTTAATATATATGTGCACTGGATATGTAATATATGTGCACTGGATATCTAATATATGTGCACTGGATATTTAATATATGTGCACTGGATATCTAATATATGTTCACTGGATATTTAATATATGTGCACGGGATAAATTTAATATATGTGCACTGTATATCTAATATATGTGCACTGGATATTTAATATATGTGCACAGGATATCTAATATATGTGCACTGGATATTTAATATATGTGCACTGGATATATTTAATATATGTGCCCTGGATATCTAATATGTGTGCACTGGATATTTAATATATGTGCACTGTTGTATATATATAATATATGTGCACTGGATATTTAATATATGTGCACTGGATATAAATAATATAAGTGCACTGTATCTATAACATATGTGCACTGGATATATATACTATTTGTGCACTGGATATATTTAATTTATGTGCACTGGATATTTAATATATAAGCACTGGATATCTAATTTATGTGCACTGGATATTTAATATATAAGCACTGGATATCTAATATATGTGCACTGGATATTTAATATATGTGCACTGGATATCTAATATATGTGCACTGGATATTTAATATATGTGCACTGGATATATATAATATATGTGCACTGGATATTTAATATATGTGCACTGGATATATATAATATATGTGCACTGGATATTTAATATATGTGCACTGGATATCTAATATGTGTGCACTGGATACTTAATATATGTGCACTGGATATTTAATATATGTGCACTGGATATATTTAATATATGTGCACTGGATATCTAATATATGTGCACTGGATATTTAATATATGTGCACTGGATATATATGATATATGTGCACTGGATATATAATATATGTGCACTGGATATTTAATATATGTGCACTAGATATTTAATATATGTGCACTGGATATTTAATATATGTGCACTAGATATTTAATATATGTGCACTGGATATCTAATATATGTGCACTGGATATTTAATATATGTGCACTGGATATTTAATATATGTGCACTGGATATCTAATATATGTGCACTGGATATATATGATATATGTGCACTGGATATTTAATATATATGCACTGGATATCTAATATGTGTGCACTGGATATTTAATATATGTGCTCTGGATATTTAAAATATTTGTGCACTGGATATTTAATATATGTGCACTGGATATATAATATATGTGCACTGGATATATTCCTAATATATGTGCACTAGATATATATAATATATGTTCACTGGATATATATAACATATGTGCACTGGATATATAATATATGTGCACTGAATATTTAATATATGAGCACTGGATATATAATATATGTGCACTGGATATTTATAATATATGTGCACTGGATATAAATAATAAATGTGCACTGGATCTATAATATATGTGCACTGGATATATAATATATATGTGCACTGGATATATTTAATATATGTGCACTGGATATATATAATATATGTGCACTGGATATTTAATATATGTGCACTGGATATATTTAATATATGTGCACTGGATATTTAATATATGTGCACTGGATATCTAATATGTGTGCACTGGATATTTAATATATGTGCACTGGATATTTAATATATGTGCACTGGATATATTTAATATATGTGCACTTGATATCTAATATATGTGCACTGGATAATTAATATATGTGCACTGGATATATATGATATATGTGCACTGGATATTTAATATATGTGCACTGGATATCTAATATATGTGCACTGGATATTCAATATATGTGCACTGGATATATATAATATATGTGGACTGGATATATTTAATATATGTGGACTGGATATATTTAATATATGCGCACTGGATATTTAATATATGTGCACTGAATATATATAAAATATGCGCACTGGATATTTAATATATGTGCACAGGATATATATGATATATGTGCACTGGATATTTAATATTTGTGCACTGGATATTTAATATATGTGCAATGGATATATATATATAATATGTGTGGACTGGATATACTTAATATATGTGGACTGGATATATTTAATATATGTGCACTGGATATTTAGTATATGTGCACTGGATATTTAAAATATGTGCACTGGATATCTAATATATGTGCACTGGATATTTAATGTATGTGCACTGAATATAAATAATATATGTGCACTGGATCTAAAACATATGTGCACTGGATATATATACTATATGTGCACTGGAAGTATTTAACATATGTGCACTGGATATTTAATATATGTGCACTGGATATTTAATATATGTGCAGTGGATATTTAATATATGTGCACTGGATATATATAATATATGTGCACTGGATATATATAATATATGTGCACTGGATATTTAATATATGTTCACTGGATATCTAATATATGTGCACTGGATAATTAATATATGTGCACTGGATATATATGATATATGTGCACTGGATATTTAATATATGTGCACTGGATATCTAATATGTGTGCACTGGATATTTAATATATGTGCACTGGATATATATAATATATGTGCACTTGATATTTAATATATGTGCTCTTGATATTTAATATATGTGCACTGGATATTTAATATACGTGCACTGGATATCTAATATATGTGCACTGGATATCTAATATGTGTGCACTGGATATTTAATATATGTGCACTGGATATATATAATATATGTGCACTGGATATATATAATATATGTGCACTGGATATATTTAATATATGTGCACTGGATATCTAATATATGTGCACTGGATATTTAATATATGTGCACTGGATATCTAATATATGTGCACTGGATATTTAATATATGTGCACTGGATATATATTATATATGTGGACTGGATATATTTAATATATGTGGACTGGATATACTAAATATATGCGCACTGGATATTTAATATATGTGCACTGGATATTTAATATATGTGCACTGTATATATATAATATATGTGCAGTGGATATTTAATATATGTGCACTGGATATCTAATATATGTGCACTGGATATATATAATATATGTGCACTGGATATATTTAATATATTTGCACTGGATATTTAATATATGTGCAGTGGATATTTAATATATGTGCACTGGATATCTAATATATGTGCACTGGATATTTAATATATGTGCACTGGATATCTAATATATGTGCACTGGATATTTAATATATGTGCACTGGATATCTAATATATGTGCACTGGATATTTAATATATGTGCACTGGATATATATAATATATATGCACTGGATATATTTAATATATGTGCACTAAATATATTTAATATATGTGCATTGGATATTTAATATATGTGCACTGATATTTAATATATGTGCACTGTATATATATAATATATGTGCACTGGATATATTTAATATATGTGCACTGGATATTTAATATATGTGCACTGGATATCTAATATGTGTTTACTGGATATTTAATATATGTGCACTGGATATTTAATATATGTGCACTGGATATATTTAATATATGTGCACTGGATATCTAATATATGTGCACTGGATATGTTTAATATATGTGGACTGGATATATTTAATATATGTGCACTGGATATTCAATATATGTGCACTGGATATATATAATATATGTGGACTGGATATATTTAATATATGTGCACTGGATATTTAATATATGTGCACTGGATATATATAATATATGTGCACTGGATATTTAATATATGTGCACTGGATATCTAATATGTGTGCACTGGATACTTAATATATGTGCACTGGATATATTTAATATATGTGCACTGGATATTTAATATATGTGCACTGGATATTTAATATATGTGCACTGGATATATTTAATATATGTGCACTGGATATTTAATATATGTGCACTGGATATCTAATATGTGTGCACTGGATATTTAATATATGTGCACTGGATATTTAATATATGTGCACTGGATATATTTAATATATGTGCACTTGATATCTAATATATGTGCACTGGATAATTAATATATGTGCACTGGATATATATGATATATGTGCACTGGATATTTAATATATGTGCACTGGATATCTAATATATGTGCACTGGATATTCAATATATGTGCACTGGATATATATAATATATGTGGACTGGATATATTTAATATATGTGGACTGGATATATTTAATATATGCGCACTGGATATTTAATATATGTGCACTGAATATATATAAAATATGCGCACTGGATATTTAATATATGTGCACAGGATATATATGATATATGTGCACTGGATATTTAATATTTGTGCACTGGATATTTAATATATGTGCAATGGATATATATATATAATATGTGTGGACTGGATATACTTAATATATGTGGACTGGATATATTTAATATATGTGCACTGGATATTTAGTATATGTGCACTGGATATTTAAAATATGTGCACTGGATATCTAATATATGTGCACTGGATATTTAATGTATGTGCACTGAATATAAATAATATATGTGCACTGGATCTAAAACATATGTGCACTGGATATATATACTATATGTGCACTGGAAGTATTTAACATATGTGCACTGGATATTTAATATATGTGCACTGGATATTTAATATATGTGCAGTGGATATTTAATATATGTGCACTGGATATATATAATATATGTGCACTGGATATATATAATATATGTGCACTGGATATTTAATATATGTTCACTGGATATCTAATATATGTGCACTGGATAATTAATATATGTGCACTGGATATATATGATATATGTGCACTGGATATTTAATATATGTGCACTGGATATCTAATATGTGTGCACTGGATATTTAATATATGTGCACTGGATATATATAATATATGTGCACTTGATATTTAATATATGTGCACTTGATATTTAATATATGTGCACTGGATATTTAATATACGTGCACTGGATATCTAATATATGTGCACTGGATATCTAATATGTGTGCACTGGATATTTAATATATGTGCACTGGATATATATAATATATGTGCACTGGATATATATAATATATGTGCACTGGATATATTTAATATATGTGCACTGGATATCTAATATATGTGCACTAAATATTTAATATATGTGCACTGGATATCTAATATATGTGCACTGGATATTTAATATATGTGCACTGGATAAATATTATATATGTGGACTGGATATATTTAATATATGTGGACTGGATATACTAAATATATGCGCACTGGATATTTAATATATGTGCACTGGATATTTAATATATGTGCACTGTATATATATAATATATGTGCAGTGGATATTTAATATATGTGCACTGGATATCTAATATATGTGCACTGGATATATATAATATATGTGCACTGGATATATTTAATATATTTGCACTGGATATTTAATATATGTGCACTGGATATTTAATATATGTGCAGTGGATATTTAATATATGTGCACTGGATATCTAATATATGTGCACTGGATATTTAATATATGTGCACTGGATATCTAATATATGTGCACTGGATATTTAATATATGTGCACTGGATATCTAATATATGTGCACTGGATATTTAATATATGTGCACTGGATATATATAATATATATGCACTGGATATATTTAATATATGTGCACTAAATATATTTAATATATGTGCATTGGATATTTAATATATGTGCACTGATATTTAATATATGTGCACTGTATATATATAATATATGTGCACTGGATATATTTAATATATGTGCACTGGATATTTAATATATGTGCACTGGATATCTAATATGTGTTTACTGGATATTTAATATATGTGCACTGGATATTTAATATATGTGCACTGGATATATTTAATATATGTGCACTGGATATCTAATATATGTGCACTGGATATGTTTAATATATGTGCACTGGATATATATAATATATGTGCACTGGATATTTAATATATGTGCACTGGATATATATAATATATGTGCACTGGATATTTAATATATGTGCACTGGATATCTAATATGTGTGCACGGGATACTTAATATATGTGCACTGGATATACTTAATATATGTGCACTGGATATTTAATATATGTGCACTGGATATTTAATATATGTGCACTGGATATATTTAATATATGTGCACTGGATATTTAATATATGTGCACTGGATATCTAATATGTGTGCACTGGATATTTAATATATGTGCACTGGATATTTAATATATGTGCACTGGATATATTTAATATATGTGCACTTGATATCTAATATATGTGCACTGGATAATTAATATATGTGCACTGGATATATATGATATATGTGCATTGGATATTTAATATATGTGCACTGGATATCTAATATATGTGCACTGGATATTCAATATATGTGCACTGGATATATATAATATATGTGGACTGGATATATTTAATATATGTGGACTGGATATATTTAATATATGCGCACTGGATATTTAATATATGTGCACTGAATATATATAAAATATGCGCACTGGATATTTAATATATGTGCACAGGATATATATGATATATGTGCACTGGATATTTAATATTTGTGCACTGGATATTTAATATATGTGCAATGGATATATATATATAATATGTGTGGACTGGATATACTTAATATATGTGGACTGGATATATTTAATATATGTGCACTGGATATTTAGTATATGTGCACTGGATATTTAAAATATGTGCAATGGATATCTAATATATGTGCACTGGATATTTAATGTATGTGCACTGAATATAAATAATATATGTGCACTGGATCTAAAACATATGTGCACTGGATATATATACTATATGTGCACTGGAAGTATTTAACATATGTGCACTGGATATTTAATATATGTGCACTGGATATTTAATATATGTGCACTGGATATTTAATATATGTGCACTGGATATCTAATATATGTGCACTGGATATTTAATATATGTGCACTGGATATCTAATATATGTGCACTGGATATTTAATATATGTGCACTGGATATCTAATATATGTGCACTGGATATTTAATATATGTGCACTGGATATATATAATATATATGCACTGGATATATTTAATATATGTGCACTAAATATATTTAATATATGTGCATTGGATATTTAATATATGTGCACTGATATTTAATATATGTGCACTGTATATATATAATATATGTGCACTGGATATATTTAATATATGTGCACTGGATATTTAATATATGTGCACTGGATATCTAATATGTGTTTACTGGATATTTAATAAATGTGCACTGGATATTTAATATATGTGCACTGGATATATTTAATATATGTGCACTGGATATCTAATATATGTGCACTGGATATGTTTAATATATGTGCACTGGATATATATAATATATGTGCACTGGATATTTAATATATGTGCACTGGATATATATAATATATGTGCACAGGATATCTAATATATGTGCACTGGATATGTTTAATATATGTGCACTGGATATATTTAATATATGTGCACTGGATATTTAATATATGTGCACTGGATATCTAATATGTGTGCACTGGATATTTAATATATGTGCACTGGATATTTAATATATGTGCACTGGATATCTAATATGTGTGCACTGGATATTTAATATATGTGCACTGGATATTTAATATATGTGCACTGGATATATTTAATATATGTGCACTTGATATCTAATATATGTGCACTGGATAATTAATATATGTGCACTGGATATATATAATATATGTGCACTGGATATATTTAATATATTTGCACTGGATATTTAATATATGTGCACTGGATATTTAATATATGTGCAGTGGATATTTAATATATGTGCACTGGATATCTAATATATGTGCACTGGATATTTAATATATGTGCACTGGATATCTAATATATGTGCACTGGATATTTAATATATGTGCACTGGATATATATAATATATATGCACTGGATATATTTAATATATGTGCACTAAATATATTTAATATATGTGCATTGGATATTTAATATATGTGCACTGATATTTAATATATGTGCACTGGATATCTAATATGTGTTTACTGGATATTTAATATATGTGCACTGGATATTTAATATATGTGCACTGGATATATTTAATATATGTGCACTGGATATCTAATATATGTGCACTGGGTATGTTTAATATATGTGCACTGGATATATATAATATATGTGCACTGGATATTTAATATATGTGCACTGGATATATATAATATATGTGCACTGGATATTTAATATATGTGCACTGGATATCTAATATGTGTGCACTGGATACTTAATATATGTGCACTGGATATATTTAATATATGTGCACTGGATATTTAATATATGTGCACTGGATATTTAATATATGTGCACTGGATATATTTAATATATGTGCACTGGATATTTAATATATGTGCACTGGATATCTAATATGTCTGCACTGGATATTTAATATATGTGCACTGGATATTTAATATATGTGCACTGGATATATTTAATATATGTGCACTTGATATCTAATATATGTGCACTGGATAATTAATATATGTGCACTGGATATATATGATATATGTGCACTGGATATTTAATATATGTGCACTGGATATCTAATATGTGTGCACTGGATATTTAATATATGTGCACTGGATATATATAATATATGTGCACTGGATATTTTTAATATATGTGCACTGGATATTTAATATATGTGCACTGGATATCTAATATATGTGCACTGGATGTTCAATATATGTGCACTGGAAATATATAATATATGTGGACTGGATATATTTAATATATGTGGACTGGATATATTTAATATATGTGCACTGGATATTTAATATATGTGCACTGAATATATATAAAATATGCGCACTGGATATTTAATATATGTGCACAGGATATATATGATATATGTGCACTGGATATTTAATATTTGTGCACTGGATATTTAATATATGTGCAATGGATATATATATATAATATGTGTGGACTGGATATACTTAATATATGTGGACTGGATATATTTAATATATGTGCACTGGATATTTAGTATATGTGCACTGGATATTTAAAATATGTGCACTGGATATCTAATATATGTGCATTGGATATTTAATGTATGTGCACTGAATATAAATAATATATGTGCACTGGATCTAAAACATATGTGCACTGGATATATATACTATATGTGCACTGGATGTATTTAACATATGTGCACTGGATATATAATATATGTGAACTGGATATTTAGTATATGTGCACTGGATATATATATAATATATGTGCACAGGATATATATAATATATGTGCACTGGATATATTTAATATATGTGCACTGGATATCTAATATATGTGCACTGGATATATATATAATACATGTGCACTGGATATTTAATATATATGTGCACTGGATATGTAATATATGTGCACTGGATATCTAATATATGTGCACTGGATATTTAATATATGTGCACTGGATATCTAATATATGTTCACTGGATATTTAATATATGTGCACGGGATATATTTAATATATGTGCACTGTATATCTAATATATGTGCACTGGATATTTAATATATGTGCACTGGATATCTAATATATGTGCACTGGATATTTAATATATGTGCACTGGATATATTTAATATATGTGCCCTGGATATCTAATATGTGTGCACTGGATATTTAATATATGTGCACTGTTGTATATATATAATATATATGCACTGGATAATTAATGTATGTGCACTGGATATAAATAATATAAGTGCACTGTATCTATAACATATGTGCACTGGATATATATACTATATGTGCACTGGATATATTTAATTTATGTGCACTGGATATTTAATATATAAGCACTGGATATCTAATATATGTGCACTGGATATTTAATATATGTGCACTGGATATTTAAGATATGTGCACTGGATATCTAATATATGTGCACTGGATATTTAATATATGTGCACTGGATATATTTAATATATGTGCACTGGATATCTAATATATGTGCACTGGATATATATAATATATGTGCACTGGATATTTAATATATGTGCACTGGATATATATAATATATGTGCACTGGATATTTAATATATGTGCACTGGATATCTAATATGTGTGCACTGGATACTTAATATATGAGCACTGGATATTTAATATATGTGCACTGGATATATTTAATATATGTGCACTGGATATCTAATATATGTGCACTGGATAATTAATATATGTGCACTGGATATATATGATATATGTGCACTGGATATTTAATATATGTGCACTGGATATCTAATATGTATGCACTGGATATTTAATATATGTGCACTGGATATATATAATATATGTGCACTGGATATATAATATATGTGCACTGGTTATTTAATATATGTGCACTAGATATTTAATATATGTGCACTGGATATTTAATATATGTGCACTAGATATTTAATATATGTGCACTGGATATCTAATATATGTGCACTGGATATTTAATATATGTGCACTGGATATTTAATATATGTGCACTGGATATCTAATATATGTGCACTGGATATATATGATATATGTGCACTGGATATTTAATATATGTGCTCTGGATATTTAAAATATTTGTGCACTGGATATTTAATATATGTGCACTGGATATATAATATATGTGCACTGGATATTTAATATATGTGCACTGGATATATAATATATGTGCACTGGATATTTAATATATGTACACTGGATCTATAATATATGTGCATTGGATATATAAAATATGTGCACTGGATATATTCCTAATATATGTGCACTGGATATATATAATATATGTTCACTGGATATATATAATATATGTGCACTGGATATATAATATATGTGCACTGAATATTTAATATATGAGCACTGGATATATAATATATGTGCACTGGATATTTATAATATATGTGCACTGGATATAAATAATAAATGTGCACTGGATCTATAATATATGTGCACTGGATATACAATATATATGTGCACTGGATATATTTAATATATGTGCACTGGATATTTAATATATGTGCACTGGATATATATAATATATGTGCACTGGATATTTAATATATGTGCACTGGATATATAATATATGTGCACTGGATATTTAATATATTTGCACTGGATATATATAATATATGTGCACTAGATATATAATATATGTGCACTGTATATAAATAATATATGTGCACTGGATCTATAATATATGTGCACTAAATATATAATATATATGTGCACTGGATATATTTAATATATGTGCACTGGATATATAATATATGTGCGCTGGATATATATAATATATGTGCACTGGATATATTTAATATGTGTGCACTGGATATTTAATATATGTGCACTGGATATTTAATATATGTGCACTATATATATTTAATATATGTGCACTGGATATTTAATATATGTGCACTGGATATATAATTTATATGCACTGGATATATTTAATATATGTGCACTGGATCTATAACATATGTGCACTGGATATATATACTATATGTGCACTGGATATATTTAATATATGTGCACTGGATATCTAATATATGTGCACTGGATAATTAATATATGTGCACTGGATATACATAATATATGTGCAGTGGATATTTAATATATGTGCACTGAAAATTTAATATATGAGCACTGGATATATTTAATATATGTGCACTGGATATTTAATATATGTGCACTGGATATCTAATATATGTTCACTGGATATCTAATATATGCGCACTGGATATATATAATATAGGTGCACTGGATATTTAATATATGTGCACTGGATATATATAATATATGTGCACTGGATATGTAATATATGTGCACTGGATATTTAAAATATGTGCACTGGATATATATAATATATGTGCACAGGATATTTAATATATGTGCACTGGATCCATAATATATGTGCACTGGATATATATAATATATGTGCACTGGATATGTTTAATATATGTGCACTGGATTTATATAATATATGTGCACTGGATATATATAATATATGTGCACTGGATATTTAATATATGTTCACTGGATATCGAATATGTGTGCACTGGATACTTAATATATGTGCACTGGATATTTAATATATGTGCACTGGATATATTTAATATATGTGCACTGGATATCTAATATATGTGCACTGGATAATTAATATATGTGCACTGGATATATATGATATATGTGCACTGGATATTTAATATATGTGCACTGGATATATATAATATATGTGCACTTGATATATAATATATGTGCACTGGATATTTAATATATGTGCACTGGATATTTAATATACGTGCACTGGATATCTAATATATGTGCACTGGATATCTAATATGTGTGCACTGGATATTTAATATATGTGCACTGGATATATATAATATATGTGCACTGGATATATTTAATATATGTGCACTGGATATTTAATATATGTGCACTGGATATCTAATATATGTGCACTGGATATTTAATATATGTGCACTGGATATCTAATATATGTGCACTGGATATTTAATATATGTGCACTGGATATATATAATATATGTGGACTGGATATATTTAATATATGTGGACTGGATATACTAAATATATGCGCACTGTATATTTAATATATGTGCAGTGGATATTTAATATATGTGCACTGTATATATATAATATATGTGCAGTGGATATTTAATATATGTGCACTGGATATCTAATATATGTGCACTGGATATATATAATATATGTGCACTGGATATATTTAATATATGTGCACTGGATATTTAATATATGTGCACTGGATACTTAATATATGTGCAGTGGATATTTAATATATGTGCACTGGATATCTAATATATGTGCACTGGATATTTAATATATGTGCACTGGATATCTAATATATGTGCACTGGATATTTAATATATGTGCACTGGATATCTAATATATGTGCACTGGATATTTAATATATGTGCACTGGATATATTTAATATATGTGCACTAAATATATTTAATATATGTGCATTGGATATTTAATATATGTGCACTGATATTTAATATATGTGCACTGTATATATATAATATATGTGCACTGGATATATTTAATATATGTGCACTGGATATTTAATATATGTGCACTGGATATCTAATATGTGTTTACTGGATATTTAATATATGTGCACTGGATATTTAATATATGTGCACTGGATATATTTAATATATGTGCACTGGATATCTAATATATGTGCACTGGATATGTTTAATATATGTGCACTGGATATATAATATATGTGCACAGGATATTTAATATATGTGCACTGGATATATATACTATATGTGCACTGGATATTTAATATATGTGCACTGTATATCTAATATGTGTGCACTGGATACTTAATATATGTGCACT
Organism: Leptodactylus fuscus; assembly: GCF_031893055.1. Taxonomy (NCBI): domain Eukaryota; kingdom Metazoa; phylum Chordata; class Amphibia; order Anura; family Leptodactylidae; genus Leptodactylus; species Leptodactylus fuscus. The sequence goes on from NW_027440202.1 coordinate 1,949,167, forward strand.
GGATATATTTAATATATGTGCACTGGATATTTAATATATGTGCATTGGATATATTTAATATATGTGCACTGGATATCTAATATATGTGCACTGGATAATTAATATATGTGCACTGGATATATATGATATATGTGCACTGGATATTTAATATATGTGCACTGGATATCTAATATGTGTGCACTGGATATTTAATATATGTGCACTGGATATTTATAATATATGTGCACTGGATATATTTAATATATGTGCACTGGATATTTAATATATGTGCACTGGATATCTAATATATGTGCAATGGATATTTAAAATATGTGCACTGGATATATATAATATATGTGGACTGGATATATTTAATATATGTGGACTGGATATACTTAATATATGCGCACTGGATATTTAATATATGTGCACTGGATATTTAATATATGTGCACTGTATATATATAATATATGTGCAGTGGATATTTAAAATATGTGCACTGGATATCTAATATATGTGCACTGGATATATATAATCTATGTGCACTGGATATATTTAATATATGTGCACTGGATATTTAATATATGTGCACTGGATATTTAATATATGTGCAGTGGATATTTAATATATGTGCACTGGATATCTAATATATGTGCACTGGATATTTAATATATGTGCACTGGATATCTAATATATGTGCACTGGATATTTAATATATGTGCACTGGATATATATAATATATGTGCACTGGATATTTAATATATGTGCACTGGATATATATAATATATGTGCACTGGATATCTAATATGTGTGCACTGGATATTTAATATATGTGCACTGGATATTTAATATATGTGCACTGGATATATTTAATATATGTGCACTGGATATCTAATATATGTGCACTGGATAATTAATATATGTGCACTGGATATTTAATATATGTGCACTGGATATTTTATATTTGTGCACTGGATATACATAATATATGTGCACTGGATTTTTAATATATGTGCACTGGATATTTAATATATATATGCACTAAATATATTTAATATATGTGCACTGGATATCTAATATATGTGCACTGGATATTAAATATATATGCACTGGTTATAGATGATATATGTGCCCTGGATATTTAATATATGTGCAATGGATATATATAATATATATGCACTGGATATTTAATATATGTGGACTGGATATCTAATATATGTGCACTGGATATTTAATATATGTGCACTGGTTATAGATGATACATGTGCCCTGGATATTTAATATATGTGCACTGGATATATATAATATATATGCACTGGATATTTAATATATGTGGACTGGATATCCAATATATGTGCACTGGATATTATATATATGTGCACTGGACATACATAATATATGTGCACTGGATATTTAATATATGTGCACTGGTTATAGATGATATATGTGCCCTGGATATTTAATATATGTGCAATGGATATATATAATATGTGTGGACTGGATATATTTAATATATGTGGACTGGAAATCTAATATATGTGCACTGGATATTTTATATATGTGCACTGCATATAAATAATATATGTGCACTGGATATTTAATGTATGTGCACTGGATATATTTAATATATGTGCACTGGATATCTAATATATGTGCACTGGATATTTAAAATATGTGCACTGGATATATATGATATATGTGCACTAGATATTTAATATATGTGTACTGGATATTTTATATATGTACACTGGATATATTTAAAATATGTGCACTGGATATTTAATATATGTGCACTGGATATTTAATATATGTGCACTGGATATTTAATATGTGTGCACTGGATATATATAGTATATGTGGACTGGATATATTTAATATATGTGGTCTGGATATATTTAATATATGCGCACTGGATATTTAATATATGTGCACTGGATATGTAATATATGTGCACTGGATATTTAAAATATGTGCACTGGATATATATAATATATGTGCACTGGATATTTAATATAAGTGCACTGGATATATTTAATACATGTGCACTGGATATCTAATATATGTGCACTGGATATTTAAAATATGTGCACTGGATCTATAATATATGTGCACTGGATATGTAATATATGTGCACTGGATATTTAATTTATGTGCACTGGATATATATAATATATGTGCACTGGATATTTAATGTAAGTGCACTGGATATATTTAATATATGTGCACTGGATATCTAATATATGTGCACTGGATATTTAATATATGTGCAATGGTTATATATAATATATGTGCACTGGATATATATCTATAATATATGTGCACTGGATATATTTAATATATGTGCACTGGATATTTAATATATGTGCACTGGATATATTTAATATATGTGCACTGGATATATAATATATGTGCACTGGATATTTAATATATGTGCACTGGATAAATTTAATATATGTGCACTGGATATTTAATATGTGTGCACTGGATATCTAATATATGTGCACTGGATATTTAATATATGTGCACTGGATATATTTAATATATGTGCACTGGATAAATAATATATGTGCACTGGATATTTAATATCTGTGCACTGGATATATATATATTTGGACTGGAAATATTGGACTGGATATATTTAATATATGCGCACTGGATATTTAATATATGTGCACTGGATATATTCAATATATGTGCACTGGATATGTAATATATGTGCACTGGATATTTAAAATATGTGCACTGGATATCTATAATATATGTGCACAGGATATTTAATATATGTGCACTGGATCCATAATATATGTGCACTGGATATATATAATATATGTGCACTGGATATGTTTAATATATGTGCACTGGATATATATAATATATGTGCACTGGATATTTAATATATGTGCACTGGATATATATAATATATGTGCACTGGATATTTAATATATGTGCACTGGATATCTAATATGTGTGCACTGGATACTTAATATATGTGCACTGGATATATTTAATATATTTGCACTGAATATTTAATATATGTGCACTGGATATATTTAATATATGTGCACTGGATATCTAATATATGTGCACTGGATAATTAATATATGTGCACTGGATATATATGATATATGTGCACTGGATATTTAATATATGTGCACTGGATATATATAATATATGTGCACTGGATATATTTAATATATGTGCACTGGATATTTAATATATGTGCACTGGAAATCTAATATATGTGCACTGGATATTTAATATATGTGCACTGGATATATTTAATATATGTGCACTTGATATCTAATATATGTGCACTGGATAATTAATATATGTGCACTGGATATATATAATATATGTGCACTGGATATATTTATAATATTTGCACTGGATATTTAATATATGTGCACTGGATATTTAATATATGTGCAGTGGATATTTAATATATGTGCACTGGATATCTAATATATGTGCACTGGATATTTAATATATGTGCACTGGATATCTAATATATGTGCACTGGATATTTAATATATGTGCACTGGATATATATAATATATATGCCCTGGATATATTTAATATATGTGCACTAAATATATTTAATATATGTGCATTGGATATTTAATATATGTGCACTGATATTTAATATATGTGCACTGTATATATATAATATATGTGCACTGGATATATTTAATATATGTGCACTGGATATTTAATATATGTGCACTGGATATCTAATATGTGTTTACTGGATATTTAATATATGTGCACTGGATATTTAATATATGTGCACTGGATATATTTAATATATGTGCACTGGATATCTAATATATGTGCACTGGATATGTTTAATATATGTGCACTGGATATATATAATATATGTGCACTGGATATTTAATATATGTGCACTGGATATATATAATATATGTGCACTGGATATTTAATATATGTGCACTGGATATCTAATATGTGTGCACTGGATACTTAATATATGTGCACTGGATATATTTAATATATGTGCACTGGATATTTAATATATGTGCACTGGATATTTAATATATGTGCACTGGATATATTTAATATATGTGCACTGGATATTTAATATATGTGCACTGGATATCTAATATGTCTGCACTGGATATTTAATATATGTGCACTGGATATTTAATATATGTGCACTGGATATATTTAATATATGTGCACTTGATATCTAATATATGTGCACTGGATAATTAATATATGTGCACTGGATATATATGATATATGTGCACTGGATATTTAATATATGTGCACTGGATATCTAATATGTGTGCACTGGATATTTAATATATGTGCACTGGATATATATAATATATGTGCACTGGATATTTTTAATATATGTGCACTGGATATTTAATATATGTGCACTGGATGTCTAATATATGTGCACTGGATATTCAATATATGTGCACTGGAAAGATATAATATATGTGGACTGGATATATTTAATATATGTGGACTGGATATATTTAATATATGCGCACTGGATATTTAATATATGTGCACTGAATATATATAAAATATGCGCACTGGATATTTAATATATGTGCACAGGATATATATGATATATGTGCACTGGATATTTAATATTTGTGCACTGGATATTTAATATATGTGCAATGGATATATATATATATAATATGTGTGGACTGGATATACTTAATATATGTGGACTGGATATATTTAATATATGTGCACTGGATATTTAGTATATGTGCACTGGATATTTAAAATATGTGCACTGGATATCTAATATATGTGCATTGGATATTTAATGTATGTGCACTGAATATAAATAATATATGTGCACTGGATCTAAAACATATGTGCACTGGATATATATACTATATGTGCACTGGATGTATTTAACATATGTGCACTGGATATATAATATATGTGAACTGGATATTTAGTATATGTGCACTGGATATATATATAATATATGTGCACAGGATATATATAATATATGTGCACTGGATATATTTAATATATGTGCACTGGATATCTAATATATGTGCACTGGATATATATATAATACATGTGCACTGGATATTTAATATATATGTGCACTGGATATGTAATATATGTGCACTGGATATCTAATATATGTGCACTGGATATTTAATATATGTGCACTGGATATCTAATATATGTTCACTGGATATTTAATATATGTGCACGGGATATATTTAATATATGTGCACTGTATATCTAATATATGTGCACTGGATATTTAATGTATGTGCACTGGATATCTAATATATGTGCACTGGATATTTAATATATGTGCACTGGATATATTTAATATATGTGCCCTGGATATCTAATATGTGTGCACTGGATATTTAATATATGTGCACTGTTGTATATATATAATATATATGCACTGGATAATTAATGTATGTGCACTGGATATAAATAATATAAGTGCACTGTATCTATAACATATGTGCACTGGATATATATACTATATGTGCACTGGATATATTTAATTTATGTGCACTGGATATTTAATATATAAGCACTGGATATCTAATATATGTGCACTGGATATTTAATATATGTGCACTGGATATCTAATATATGTGCACTGGATATTTAAGATATGTGCACTGGATATCTAATATATGTGCACTGGATATTTAATATATGTGCACTGGATATATTTAATATATGTGCACTGGATATCTAATATATGTGCAATGGATATATATAATATATGTGCACTGGATATTTAATATATGTGCACTGGATATATATAATATATGTGCACTGGATATTTAATATATGTGCACTGGATATCTAATATGTGTGCACTGGATACTTAATATATGAGCACTGGATATTTAATATATGTGCACTGGATATATTTAATATATGTGCACTGGATATCTAATATATGTGCACTGGATAATTAATATATGTGCACTGGATATATATGATATATGTGCACTGGATATTTAATATATGTGCACTGGATATCTAATATGTATGCACTGGATATTTAATATATGTGCACTGGATATATATAATATATGTGCACTGGATATATAATATATGTGCACTGGTTATTTAATATATGTGCACTAGATATTTAATATATGTGCACTGGATATTTAATATATGTGCACTAGATATTTAATATATGTGCACTGGATATCTAATATATGTGCACTGGATATTTAATATATGTGCACTGGATATTTAATATATGTGCACTGGATATCTAATATATGTGCACTGGATATATATGATATATGTGCACTGGATATTTAATATATGTGCTCTGGATATTTAAAATATTTGTGCACTGGATATTTAATATATGTGCACTGGATATATAATATATGTGCACTGGATATTTAATATATGTGCACTGGATATATAATATATGTGCACTGGATATTTAATATATGTACACTGGATCTATAATATATGTGCATTGGATATATAAAATATGTGCACTGGATATATTCCTAATATATGTGCACTGGATATATATAATATATGTTCACTGGATATATATAATATATGTGCACTGGATATATAATATATGTGCACTGAATATTTAATATATGAGCACTGGATATATAATATATGTGCACTGGATATTTATAATATATGTGCACTGGATATAAATAATAAATGTGCACTGGATCTATAATATATGTGCACTGGATATACAATATATATGTGCACTGGATATATTTAATATATGTGCACTGGATATTTAATATATGTGCACTGGATATATATAATATATGTGCACTGGATATTTAATATATGTGCACTGGATATATAATATATGTGCACTGGATATTTAATATATTTGCACTGGATATATATAATATATGTGCACTGGATATATAATATATGTGCACTGTATATAAATAATATATGTGCACTGGATCTATAATATATGTGCACTAAATATATAATATATATGTGCACTGGATATATTTAATATATGTGCACTGGATATATAATATATGTGCGCTGGATATATATAATATATGTGCACTGGATATATTTAATATGTGTGCACTGGATATTTAATATATGTGCACTGGATATTTAATATATGTGCACTATATATATTTAATATATGTGCACTGGATATTTAATATATGTGCACTGGATATATAATTTATATGCACTGGATATATTTAATATATGTGCACTGGATCTATAACATATGTGCACTGGATATATATACTATATGTGCACTGGATATATTTAATATATGTGCACTGGATATCTAATATATGTGCACTGGATAATTAATATATGTGCACTGGATATACATAATATATGTGCAGTGGATATTTAATATATGTGCACTGAAAATTTAATATATGAGCACTGGATATATTTAATATATGTGCACTGGATATTTAATATATGTGCACTGGATATCTAATATATGTTCACTGGATATCTAATATATGCGCACTGGATATATATAATATAGGTGCACTGGATATTTAATATATGTGCACTGGATATATATAATATATGTGCACTGGATATGTAATATATGTGCACTGGATATTTAAAATATGTGCACTGGATATATATAATATATGTGCACAGGATATTTAATATATGTGCACTGGATCCATAATATATGTGCACTGGATATATATAATATATGTGCACTGGATATGTTTAATATATGTGCACTGGATTTATATAATATATGTGCACTGGATATATATAATATATGTGCACTGGATATTTAATATATGTTCACTGGATATCGAATATGTGTGCACTGGATACTTAATATATGTGCACTGGATATTTAATATATGTGCACTGGATATATTTAATATATGTGCACTGGATATCTAATATATGTGCACTGGATAATTAATATATGTGCACTGGATATATATGATATATGTGCACTGGATATTTAATATATGTGCACTGGATATATATAATATATGTGCACTTGATATATAATATATGTGCACTGGATATTTAATATATGTGCACTAGATATTTAATATACGTGCACTGGATATCTAATATATGTGCACTGGATATCTAATATGTGTGCACTGGATATTTAATATATGTGCACTGGATATATATAATATATGTGCACTGGATATATTTAATATATGTGCACTGGATATTTAATATATGTGCACTGGATATCTAATATATGTGCACTGGATATTTAATATATGTGCACTGGATATCTAATATATGTGCACTGGATATTTAATATATGTGCACTGGATATATATAATATATGTGGACTGGATATATTTAATATATGTGGACTGGATATACTAAATATATGCGCACTGTATATTTAATATATGTGCAGTGGATATTTAATATATGTGCACTGTATATATATAATATATGTGCAGTGGATATTTAATATATGTGCACTGGATATCTAATATATGTGCACTGGATATATATAATATATGTGCACTGGATATATTTAATATATGTGCACTGGATATTTAATATATGTGCACTGGATACTTAATATATGTGCAGTGGATATTTAATATATGTGCACTGGATATCTAATATATGTGCACTGGATATTTAATATATGTGCACTGGATATCTAATATATGTGCACTGGATATTTAATATATGTGCACTGGATATCTAATATATGTGCACTGGATATTTAATATATGTGCACTGGATATATTTAATATATGTGCACTAAATATATTTAATATATGTGCATTGGATATTTAATATATGTGCACTGATATTTAATATATGTGCACTGTATATATATAATATATGTGCACTGGATATATTTAATATATGTGCACTGGATATTTAATATATGTGCACTGGATATCTAATATGTGTTTACTGGATATTTAATATATGTGCACTGGATATTTAATATATGTGCACTGGATATATTTAATATATGTGCACTGGATATCTAATATATGTGCACTGGATATGTTTAATATATGTGCACTGGATATATAATATATGTGCACAGGATATTTAATATATGTGCACTGGATATATATAATATATGTGCACTGGATATTTAATATATGTGCACTGGATATCTAATATGTGTGCACTCGATACTTAATATATGTGCACTGGATATATTTAATATATGTGCACTGGATATTTAATATATGTGCATTGGATATATTTAATATATGTGCACTGGATATCTAATATATGTGCACTGGATAATTAATATATGTGCACTGGATATATATGATATATGTGCACTGGATATTTAATATATGTGCACTGGATATCTAATATGTGTGCACTGGATATTTAATATATGTGCACTGGATATCTAATATGTGTGCACTGGATATTTAATATATGTGCACTGGATATTTATAATATATGTGCACTGGATATATTTAATATATGTGCACTGGATATTTAATATATGTGCACTGGATATCTAATATATGTGCAATGGATATTTAAAATATGTGCACTGGATATATATAATATATGTGGACTGGATATATTTAATATATGTGGACTGGATATACTTAATATATGCGCACTGGATATTTAATATATGTGCACTGGATATTTAATATATGTGCACTGTATATATATAATATATGTGCAGTGGATATTTAATATATGTGCACTGGATATCTAATATATGTGCACTGGATATATATAATATATGTGCACTGGATATATTTAATATATGTGCACTGGATATTTAATATATGTGCACTGGATATTTAATATATGTGCAGTGGATATTTAATATATGTGCACTGGATATCTAATATATGTGCACTGGATATTTAATATATGTGCACTGGATATCTAATATATGTGCACTGGATATTTAATATATGTGCACTGGATATCTAATATATGTGCACTGGATATTTAATATATGTGCACTGGATATATATAATATATGTGCACTGGATATCTAATATGTGTGCACTGGATATTTAATATATGTGCACTGGATATTTAATATATGTGCAGTGGATATTTAATATATGTGCACTGGATATCTAATATATGTGCACTGGATATTTAATATATGTGCACTGGATATCTAATATATGTGCACTGGATATTTAATATATGTGCACTGGATATCTAATATATGTGCACTGGATATTTAATATATGTGCACTGGATATATATAATATATGTGCACTGGATATCTAATATGTGTGCACTGGATATTTAATATATGTGCACTGGATATTTAATATATGTGCACTGGATATATTTAATATATGTGCACTGGATATCTAATATATGTGCACTGGATAATTAATATATGTGCACTGGATATTTAATATATGTGCACTGGATATTTTATATTTGTGCACTGGATATACATAATATATGTGCACTGGATTTTTAATATATGTGCACTGGATATTTAATATATATATGCACTAAATATATTTAATATATGTGCACTGGATATCTAATATATGTGCACTGGATATTTAATATATGTGCACTGGTTATAGATGATATATGTGCCCTGGATATTTAATATATGTGCACTGGATACATATAATATATATGCACTGGATATTTAATATATGTGGACTGGATATCTAATATATGTGCACTGGATATTTAATATATGTGCACTGGTTATAGATGATACATGTGCCCTGGATATTTAATATATGTGCACTGGATATATATAATATATATGCACTGGATATTTAATATATGTGGACTGGATATCCAATATATGTGCACTGGATATTATATATATGTGCACTGGACATACATAATATATGTGCACTGGATATTTAATATATGTGCACTGGTTATAGATGATATATGTGCCCTGGATATTTAATATATGTGCAATGGATATATATAATATGTGTGGACTGGATATATTTAATATATGTGGACTGGAAATCTAATATATGTGCACTGGATATTTTATATATGTGCACTGCATATAAATAATATATGTGCACTGGATATTTAATGTATGTGCACTGGATATATTTAATATATGTGCACTGGATATCTAATATATGTGCACTGGATATTTAAAATATGTGCACTGGATATATATGATATATGTGCACTAGATATTTAATATATGTGTACTGGATATTTTATATATGTACACTGGATATATTTAAAATATGTGCACTGGATATTTAATATATGTGCACTGGATATTTAATATATGTGCACTGGATATTTAATATGTGTGCACTGGATATATATAGTATATGTGGACTGGATATATTTAATATATGTGGTCTGGATATATTTAATATATGCGCACTGGATATTTAATATATGTGCACTGGATATGTAATATATGTGCACTGGATATTTAATATATGTGCACTGGATATATATAATATATGTGCACTGGATATTTAATATAAGTGCACTGGATATATTTAATACATGTGCACTGGATATCTAATATATGTGCACTGGATATTTAAAATATGTGCACTGGATCTATAATATATGTGCACTGGATATGTAATATATGTGCACTGGATATTTAATATATGTGCACTGGATATATATAATATATGTGCACTGGATATTTAATATAAGTGCACTGGATATATTTAATATATGTGCACTGGATATCTAATATATGTGCACTGGATATTTAATATATGTGCAATGGTTATATATAATATATGTGCACTGGATATATATCTATAATATATGTGCACTGGATATATTTAATATATGTGCACTGGATATTTAATATATGTGCACTGGATATATTTAATATATGTGCACTGGATATATAATATATGTGCACTGGTTATTTAATATATGTGCACTGGATAAATTTAATATATGTGCACTGGATATTTAATATGTGTGCACTGGATATCTAATATATGTGCACTGGATATTTAATATATGTGCACTGGATATATTTAATATATGTGCACTGGATAAATAATATATGTGCACTGGATATTTAATATCTGTGCACTGCATATATATATATTTGGACTGGAAATATTGGACTGGATATATTTAATATATGCGCACTGGATATTTAATATATGTGCACTGGATATATTCAATATATGTGCACTGGATATGTAATATATGTGCACTGGATATTTAAAATATGTGCACTGGATATCTATAATATATGTGCACAGGATATTTAATATATGTGCACTGGATCCATAATATATGTGCACTGGATATATATAATATATGTGCACTGGATATGTTTAATATATGTGCACTGGATATATATAATATATGTGCACTGGATATTTAATATATGTGCACTGGATATATATAATATATGTGCACTGGATATTTAATATATGTGCACTGGATATCTAATATGTGTGCACTGGATACTTAATATATGTGCACTGGATATATTTAATATATTTGCACTGAATATTTAATATATGTGCACTGGATATATTTAATATATGTGCACTGGATATCTAATATATGTGCACTGGATAATTAATATATGTGCACTGGATATATATGATATATGTGCACTGGATATTTAATATATGTGCACTGGATATATATAATATATGTGCACTGGATATATTTAATATATGTGCACTGGATATTTAATATATGTGCACTGGAAATCTAATATATGTGCACTGGATATTTAATATATGTGCACTGGATATATTTAATATATGTGCACTTGATATCTAATATATGTGCACTGGATAATTAATATATGTGCACTGGATATATATAATATATGTGCACTGGATATATTTATAATATTTGCACTGGATATTTAATATATGTGCACTGGATATTTAATATATGTGCAGTGGATATTTAATATATGTGCACTGGATATCTACTATATGTGCACTGGATATTTAATATATGTGCACTGGATATCTAATATATGTGCACTGGATACTTAATATATGTGCACTGGATATATATAATATATATGCCCTGGATATATTTAATATATGTGCACTAAATATATTTAATATATGTGCATTGGATATTTAATATATGTGCACTGATATTTAATATATGTGCACTGTATATATATAATATATGTGCACTGGATATATTTAATATATGTGCACTGGATATTTAATATATGTGCACTGGATATCTAATATGTGTTTACTGGATATTTAATATATGTGCACTGGATATTTAATATATGTGCACTGGATATATTTAATATATGTGCACTGGATATCTAATATATGTGCACTGGATATGTTTAATATATGTGCACTGGATATATATAATATATGTGCACTGGATATTTAATATATGTGCACTGGATATATATAATATATGTGCACTGGATATTTAATATATGTGCACTGGATATCTAATATGTGTGCACTGGATACTTAATATATGTGCACTGGATATATTTAATATATGTGCACTGGATATTTAATATATGTGCACTGGATATTTAATATATGTGCACTGGATATATTTAATATATGTGCACTTGATATCTAATATATGTGCACTGGATAATTAATATATGTGCACTGGAAATATATGATATATGTGCACTGGATATTTAATATATGTGCACTGGATATCTAATATGTGTGCACTGGATATTTAATATATGTGCACTGGATATATATAATATATGTGCACTGGATATTTTTAATATATGTGCACTGGATATTTAATATATGTGCACTGGATATCTAATATATGTGCACTGGATATTCAATATATGTGCACTGGAAATATATAATATATGTGGACTGGATATATTTAATATATGTGGACTGGATATATTTAATATATGCGCACTGGATATTTAATATATGTGCACTGAATATATATAAAATATGCGCACTGGATATTTAATATATGTGCACAGGATATATATGATATATGTGCACTGGATATTTAATATTTGTGCACTGGATATTTAATATATGTGCAATGGATATATATATATAATATGTGTGGACTGGATATACTTAATATATGTGGACTGGATATATTTAATATATGTGCACTGGATATTTAGTATATGTGCACTGGATATTTAAAATATGTGCACTGGATATCTAATATATGTGCACTGGATATTTAATGTATGTGCACTGAATATAAATAATATATGTGCACTGGATCTAAAACATATGTGCACTGGATATATATACTATATGTGCACTGGATGTATTTAACATATGTGCACTGGATATATAATATATGTGAACTGGATATTTAGTATATGTGCACTGGATATATATATAATATATGTGCACAGGATATATATAATATATGTGCACTGGATATATTTAATATATGTGCACTGGATATCTAATATATGTGCACTGGATATATATATAATACATGTGCACTGGATATTTAATATATATGTGCACTGGATATGTAATATATGTGCACTGGATATCTAATATATGTGCACTGGATATTTAATATATGTGCACTGGATATCTAATATATGTTCACTGGATATTTAATATATGTGCACGGGATATATTTAATATATGTGCACTGTATATCTAATATATGTGCACTGGATATTTAATATATGTGCACAGGATATCTAATATATGTGCACTGGATATTTAATATATGTGCACTGGATATATTTAATATATGTGCCCTGGATATCTAATATGTGTGCACTGGATATTTAATATATGTGCACTGTTGTATATATATAATATATGTGCACTGGATATTTAATGTATGTGCACTGGATATAAATAATATAAGTGCACTGTATCTATAACATATGTGCACTGGATATATATACTATTTGTGCACTGGATATATTTAATTTATGTGCACTGGATATTTAATATATAAGCACTGGATATCTAATTTATGTGCACTGGATATTTAATATATAAGCACTGGATATCTAATATATGTGCACTGGATATTTAATATATGTGCACTGGATATCTAATATATGTGCACTGGATATTTAATATATGTGCACTGGATATATATAATATATGTGCACTGGATATTTAATATATGTGCACTGGATATATATAATATATGTGCACTGGATATTTAATATATGTGCACTGGATATCTAATATGTGTGCACTGGATACTTAATATATGTGCACTGGATATTTAATATATGTGCACTGGATATATTTAATATATGTGCACTGGATATCTAATATATGTGCACTGGATAATTAATATATGTGCACTGGATATATATGATATATGTGCACTGGATATTTAATATATGTGCACTGGATATCTAATATGTATGCACTGGATATTTAATATATATGCACTGGATATTTAATATATGTGCACTGGATATATATAATATATGTGCACTAGATATATAATATATGTGCACTGGATATTTAATATATGTGCACTAGATATTTAATATATGTGCACTGGATATTTAATATATGTGCACTAGATATTTAATATATGTGCACTGGATATCTAATATATGTGCACTGGATATTTAATATATGTGCACTGGATATTTAATATATGTGCACTGGATATCTAATATATGTGCACTGGATATATATGATATATGTGCACTGGATATTTAATATATATGCACTGGATATCTAATATGTGTGCACTGGATATTTAATATATGTGCTCTGGATATTTAAAATATTTGTGCACTGGATATTTAATATATGTGCACTGGATATATAATATATGTGCACTGGATATATTCCTAATATATGTGCACTAGATATATATAATATATGTTCACTGGATATATATAACATATGTGCACTGGATATATAATATATGTGCACTGAATATTTAATATATGAGCACTGGATATATAATATATGTGCACTGGATATTTATAATATATGTGCACTGGATATAAATAATAAATGTGCACTGGATCTATAATATATGTGCACTGGATATATAATATATATGTGCACTGGATATATTTAATATATGTGCACTGGATATATATAATATATGTGCACTGGATATTTAATATATGTGCACTGGATATATAATATATGTGCACTGGATATATAATATATGTGCACTGTATATAAATAATATATGTGCACTGGATCTATAATATATGTGCACTAAATATATAATATATATGTGCACTGGATATATTTAATATATGTGCACTGGATATATAATATATGTGCACTGGATATATATAATATATGTGCACTGGATATATTTAATATGTGTGTACTGGATATTTAATATATGTGCACTGGATATTTAATATATGTGCACTATATATATTTAATATATGTGCACTGGATATTTAATATATGTGCACTGGATATATAATTTATATGCACTGGATATATTTAATATATGTGCACTGGATATCTAATATATGTGCACTGGATAATTAATATATGTGCACTGGATATACATAATATATGTGCAGTGGATATTTAATATATGTGCACTGAATATTTAATATATGAGCACTGGATATATTTAATATATGTGCACTGTATATTTAATATATGTGCACTGGATATCTAATATATGTTCACTGGATATCTAATATATGCGCACTGGATATATATAATATAGGTGCACTGGATATTTAATATATGTGCACTGGATATATATAATAAATGTGCACTGGATATGTAATATATGTGCACTGGATATCTATAATATATGTGCACTGGATATTTAATATATGTTCACTGGATATCGAATATGTGTGCACTGGATACTTAATATATGTGCACTGGATATTTAATATATGTGCACTGGATATATTTAATATTTGTGCACTGGATATCTAATATATGTGCACTGGATAATTAATATATGTGCACTGGATATATATGATATATGTGCACTGGATATTTAATATATGTGCACTGGATATATATAATATATGTGCACTTGATATATAATATATGTGCACTGGATATTTAATATACGTGCACTGGATATCTAATATGTGTGCACTGGATATTTAATATATGTGCACTGGATATATATAATATATGTGCACTGGATATATTTAATATATGTGCACTGGATATTTAATATATGTGCACTGGATATCTAATATATGTGCACTGGATATTTAATATATGTGCACTGGATATCTAATATATGTGCACTGGATATTTAATATATGTGCACTGGATATATATAATATATGTGGACTGGATATATTTAATATATGTGGACTGGATATACTAAATATATGCGCACTGGATATTTAATATATGTGCACTGGATATTTAATATATGTGCACTGTATATATATAATATATGTGCAGTGGATATTTAATATATGTGCACTGGATATCTAATATATGTGCACTGGATATATATAATATATGTGCACTGGATATATTTAATATATGTGCACTGGATATTTAATATATGTGCACTGGATACTTAATATATGTGCAGTGGATATTTAATATATGTGCACTGGATATCTAATATATGTGCACTGGATATTTAATATATGTGCACTGGATATCTAATATATGTGCACTGGATATTTAATATATGTGCACTGGATATCTAATATGTGTGCACTGGATATTTAATATATGTGCACTGGATATTTAATATATGTGCACTGGATATCTAATATGTGTGCACTGGATATTTAATATATGTGCACTGGATATTTAATATATGTGCACTGGATATATTTAATATATGTGCACTGGATATCTAATATATGTGCACTGGATAATTAATATATGTGCACTGGATATTTAATATATGTGCACTGGATATTTTATATTTGTGCACTGGATATACATAATATATGTTCACTGGATTTTTAATATATGTGCACTGGATATTTAATATATATATATATGCACTGGATATATTTAATATATGTGCACTGGATATCTAATATATGTGCACTGGATATTTAATATATGTGCACTGGTTATAGATGATATATGTGCCCTGGATATTTAATATATGTGCACTGGATATATATAATATATATGCACTGGATATTTAATATATGTGGACTGGATATCTAATATATGTGCACTGGATATTTAATATATGTGCACTGGTTATAGATGATACATGAGCCCTGGATATTTAATATATGTGCACTGGATATATATAATATATATGCACTGGATATTTAATATATGTGGACTGGATATCTAATATATGTGCACTGGATATTATATATATGTGCACTGGACATACATAATATATGTGCACTGGATATTTAATATATGTGCACTGGTTATAGATGATATATGTGCCCTGGATATTTAATATATGTGCAATGGATATATATAATATGTGTGGACTGGATATATTTAATATATGTGGACTGGAAATCTAATATATGTGCACTGGATATTTTATATATGTGCACTGCATATAAATAATATATGTGCACTGGATATTTAATGTATGTGCACTGGATATATTTAATATATGTGCACTGGATATCTAATATATGTGCACTGGATATTTAAAATATGTGCACTGGATATATATGATATATGTGCACTAGATATTTAATATATGTGTACTGGATATTTTATATATGTACACTGGATATATTTAATATATGTGCACTGGATATTTAATATATGTGCACTGGATATTTAATATATGTGCACTGGATATTTAATATGTGTGCACTGGATATATATAGTATATGTGGACTGGATATATTTAATATATGTGGTCTGGATATATTTAATATATGCGCACTGGATATTTAATATATGTGCACTGGATATGTAATATATGTGCACTGGATATTTAATATATGTGCACTGGATATATATAATATATGTGCACTGGATATTTAATATAAGTGCACTGGATATATTTAATACATGTGCACTGGATATCTAATATATGTGCACTGGATATTTAAACTATGTGCACTGGATCTATAATATATGTGCACTGGATATTTAATATATGTGCACTGGATATTTAATATATGTGCACTGGATATATATAATATATGTGCACTGGATATTTAATATAAGTGCACTGAATATATTTAATATATGTGCACTGGATATCTAATATATGTGCACTGGATATTTAATATATGTGCAATGGTTATATATAATATATGTGCACTGGATATATATCTATAATATATGTGCACTGGATATATTTAATATATGTGCACTGGATATTTAATATATGTGCACTGGATATATTTAATATATGTGCACTGGATATATAATATATGTGCACTGGATATTTAATATATGTGCACTGGATAAATTTAATATATGTGCACTGGATATTTAATATGTGTGCACTGGATATCTAATATATGTGCACTGGATATTTAATATATGTGCACTGGATATATTTAATATATGTGCACTGGATAAATAATATATGTGCACTGGATATTTAATATCTGTGCACTGGATATATATATATTTGGACTGGAAATATTTAATATATGTGGACTGGATATATTTAATATATGCGCACTGGATATATTCAATATATGTGCACTGGATATGTAATATATGTGCACTGGATATTTAAAATATGTGCACTGGATATCTATAATATATGTGCACAGGATATTTAATATATGTGCACTGGATCCATAATATATGTGCACTGGATATATATAATATATGTGCACTGGATATGTTTAATATATGTGCACTGGATATATATAATATATGTGCACTGGATATTTAATATATGTGCACTGGATATATATAATATATGTGCACTGGATATTTAATATATGTGCACTGGATATCTAATATGTGTGCACTGGATACTTAATATATTTGCACTGGATATATTTAATATATGTGCACTGAATATTTAATATATGTGCACTGGATATATTTAATATATGTGCACTGGATATCTAATATATGTGCACTGGATAATTAATATATGTGCACTGGATATATATGATATATGTGCACTGGATATTTAATATATGTGCACTGGATATATATAATATATGTGCACTGGATATTTAATATATGTGTACTGGATATATATAATATATGTGCACTGGATATATTTAATATATGTGCACTAAATATATTTAATATATGTGCATTGGATATTTAATATATGTGCACTGATATTTAATATATGTGCACTGTATATATATAATATATGTGCACTGGATATATAATATATGTGCACTGGATATCTAATATGTTTGCACTGGATATTTAATATATGTGCACTGGATATTTAATATATGTGCACTGGATATATTTAATATATGTGCACTGGATATCTAATATATGTGCACTGGATAATTAATATATGTGCACTGGATATTTAATATATGTGCACTGAATATATATAATATGTGTGGACTGAATATATTTAATATATGTGGACTGGATATCTAATATATGTGCACTGGATATTTTATATTTGTGCACTGGATATACATAATATATGTGCACTGGATTTTTAATATATGTGCACTGGATATTTAATATATATATGCACTGGATATATTTAATATATGTGCACTGGATATCTAATATATGTGCACTGGATATTTAATATATGTGCACTGGTTATAGATGATATATGTGCCCTGGATATTTAATATATGTGCACTGGATATATATAATATATATGCACTGGATATTTAATATATGTGGACTGGATATCTAATATATGTGCACTGGATATTTAATATATGTGCACTGGATATACATAATATATGTGCACTGGATATTTAATATATGTGCACTGGTTATAGATGATATATGTGCCCTGGACATTTAATATATGTGCAATGGATATATATAATATGTGTGGACTGGATATATTTAATATATGTGGACTGGAAATCTAATATATGTGCACTGGATATTTTATATATGTGCACTGCATTTACAAAATATATGTGCACTGGATATTTAATGTATGTGCACTGGATATATTTAATATATGTGCACTGGATATCTAATATATGTGCACTGGATATTTAAAATATGTGCACTGGATATATATGATATATGTGCACTAGATATTTAATATATGTGCACTGGATATTTTATATATGTACACTGGATATATTTAATATATGTGCACTGGATATTTAATATATGTGCACTGGATATTTAATATATGTGCACTGGATATTTAATATGTGTGCACTGGATATATATAGTATATGTGGACTGGATATATTTAATATATGTGGTCTGGATATTTTTAATATATGCGCACTGGATATTTAATATATGTGCACTGGATATGTAATATATGTGCACTGGATATTTAATATATGTGCACTGGATATATATAATATATGTGCACTGGATATTTAATATAAGTGCACTGGATATATTTAATACATGTGCACTGGATATCTAATATATGTGCACTGGATATTTAAACTATGTGCACTGGATCTATAATATATGTGCACTGGATATGTAATATATGTGCACTGGATATTTAATATATGTGCACTGGATATATATAATATATGTGCACTGGATATTTAATATAAGTGCACTGAATATATTTAATATATGTGCACTGGATATCTAATATATGTGCACTGGATATTTAATATATGTGCAATGGTTATATATAATATATGTGCACTGGATATATATCTATAATATATGTGCACTGGATATATTTAATATATGTGCACTGGATATTTAATATATGTGCACTGGATATATTTAAAATATATGTGCACTGGATATATAATATATGTGCACTGGATATTTAATATATGTGCACTGGATAAATTTAATATATGTGCACTGGATATTTAATATGTGTGCACTGGATATCTAATATATGTGCACTGGATATTTAATATATGTGCACTGGATATATTTAATATATGTGCACTGGATAAATAATATATGTGCACTGGATATTTAATATCTGTGCACTGGATATATATATATTTGGACTGGAAATATTTAATATATGTGGACTGGATATATTTAATATATGCGCACTGGATATTTAATATATGTGCACTGGATATATTCAATATATGTGCACTGGATATGTAATATATGTGCACTGGATATTTAAAATATGTGCACTGGATATCTATAATATATGTGCACAGGATATTTAATATATGTGCACTGGATCCATAATATATGTGCACTGGATATATATAATATATGTGCACTGGATATGTTTAATATATGTGCACTGGATATATATAATATATGTGCACTGGATATTTAATATATGTGCACTGGATATATATAATATATGTGCACTGGATATTTAATATATGTGCACTGGATATCTAATATGTGTGCACTGGATACTTAATATATTTGCACTGGATATATTTAATATATGTGCACTGAATATTTAATATATGTGCACTGGATATATTTAATATATGTGCACTGGATATCTAATATATGTGCACTGGATAATTAATATATGTGCACTGGATATATATGATATATGTGCACTGGATATTTAATATATGTGCACTGGATATATATAATATATGTGCACTGGATATATTTAATATATGTGCACTGGATATTTAATATATGTGCACTGGATATATATAATATATGTGCACTGGATATATTTAATATATGTGCACTAAATATATTTAATATATGTGCATTGGATATTTAATATATGTGCACTGATATTTAATATATGTGCACTGTGTATATATATAATATATGTGCACTGGATATATAATATATGTGCACTGGATATCTAATATGTGTGCACTGGATATTTAATATATGTGCACTGGATATTTAATATATGTGCACTGGATATATTTAATATATGTGCACTGGATATCTAATATATGTGCACTGGATAATTAATATATGTGCACTGGATATTTAATATATGTGCACTGAATATATATAATATGTGTGGACTGAATATATTTAATATATGTGGACTGGATATCTAATATATGTGCACTGGATATTTTATATTTGTGCACTGGATATACATAATATATGTGCACTGGATTTTTAATATATGTGCACTGGATATTTAATATATATATGCACTGGATATATTTAATATATGTGCACTGGATATCTAATATATGTGCACTGGATATTTAATATATGTGCACTGGTTATAGATGATATATGTGCCCTGGATATTTAATATATGTGCACTGGATATATATAATATATATGCACTGGATATTTAATATATGTGGACTGGATATCTAATATATGTGCACTGGATATTTAATATATGTGCACTGGATATACATAATATATGTGCACTGGATATTTAATATATGTGCACTGGTTATAGATGATATATGTGCCCTGGACATTTAATATATGTGCAATGGATATATATAATATGTGTGGACTGGATATATTTAATATATGTGGACTGGAAATCTAATATATGTGCACTGGATATTTTATATATGTGCACTGCATTTACAAAATATATGTGCACTGGATATTTAATGTATGTGCACTGGATATATTTAATATATGTGCACTGGATATCTAATATATGTGCACTGGATATTTAAAATATGTGCACTGGATATATATGATATATGTGCACTAGATATTTAATATATGTGCACTGGATATTTTATATATGTACACTGGATATATTTAATATATGTGCACTGGATATTTAATATATGTGCACTGGATATTTAATATATGTGCACTGGATATTTAATATGTGTGCACTGGATATATATAGTATATGTGGACTGGATATATTTAATATATGTGGTCTGGATATTTTTAATATATGCGCACTGGATATTTAATATATGTGCACTGGATATGTAATATATGTGCACTGGATATTTAATATATGTGCACTGGATATATATAATATATGTGCACTGGATATTTAATATATGTGCACTGGATATATATAATATATGTGCACTGGATATTTAATATAAGTGCACTGGATATATTTAATACATGTGCACTGGATATCTAATATATGTGCACTGGATATTTAATATATGTGCACTGGATCTATAATATATGTGCACTGGATATGTAATATATGTGCACTGGATATTTAATATATGTGCACTGCATATATTTAATATATGTGCACTGGATATCTAATATATGTGCACTGGATATTTAATATATGTGCACTGGTTATATATAATATATGTGCACTGGATATATATCTATAATATATGTGCACTGGATATATTTAATATATGTGCACTGGATATATATATATAATATATGTGCACTGGATATTTAATATATGTGCACTGGATATATATAATATATGTGCACTGGATATTTAATATATGTGCACTAGATATAAATAATATATGAGCACTGGATATTTAATATATGTGCACTGTACATATATATAATATATGTGCACTGGATATTTAATGTATGTGAACTGGATATAAATAATATAAGTGCACTGGATATATAATATATGTGCACTGGATATATTTAATATATGTGCACTGGATATATAATATATGTGCACTGGATATTTAATATATGTGCACTGGATAAATTTAATATATGTGCACTGGATATTTAATATGTGTGCACTGGATATCTAATATATGTGCACTGGATATTTAATATATGTGCACTGGATATATTTAATATATGTGCACTGGATAAATAATATATGTGCACTGGATATTTAATATCTGTGCACTGGATATATATGATATATTTGGACTGGAAATATTTAATATATGTGGACTGGATATATTTAATATATGCGCACTGGTTATTTAATATATGTGCACTGGATATATTCAATATATGTGCACTGGATATGTAATATATGTGCACTGGATATTTAAATTATGTGCACTGGATATATATAATATATGTGCACAGGATATTTAATGTATGTGCACTGGATCCATAATATATGTGCACTGGATATATATAATATATGTGCACTGGATATGTTTAATATATGTGCACTGGATATATATAATATATGTGCACTGGATATTTAATATATGTGCACTGGATATATATAATATATGTGCACTGGATATTTAATATATGTGCACCGGATATCTAATATGTGTGCACTGGATACTTAATATATGTGCACTGGATATATTTAATATATGTGCACTGGATATTTAATATATGTGCACTGGATAGATTTAATATATGTGCACTGGATATATATGATATATGTGCACTGGATATTTAATATATGTGCACTGGATATCTAATATGTGTGCACTGGATATTTAATATATGTGCACTGGATATATATAATATATGTGCACTGGATATATTTAATATATGTGCACTGGATATTTAATATATGTGCACTGGATATTTAATATATGTGCACTGGATATATTTAATATATGTGCACTGGATATATATGATATATGTGCACTGGATATTTAATATATGTGCACTGGATATCTAATATGTGTGCACTGGATATTTAATATATGTGCACTGGATATATATAATATATGTGCACTGGATATATTTAATATATGTGCACTGGATATTTAATATATGTGCACTGGATATCTAATATATGTGCACTGGATATTTAAAATATGTGCACTGGATATATATAATATATGTGGACTGGATATATTTAATATATGTGGACTGGATTTACTTAATATATGCGCACTGGATATATAATATATGTGCACTGGATATTTAATATATGTGCACTGTATATATATAATATATGTGCAGTGGATATTTAATATATGTGCACTGGATATCTAATATATGTGCACTGGATATATATAATATATGTGCACTGGATATATTTAATATATGTGCACTGGATATATTTAATATATGTGCACTGGATATTTAATATAAGTGCACTGGATATTTAATATATGTGCAGTGGATATTTAATATATGTGCACTGGATATATTTAATATATGTGCACTGGATATTTAATATATGTGCACTGGATATTTAATATATGTGCACTGGATATCTAATATATGTGCACTGGATATTTAATATATGTGCACTGGATATATATAATATATGTGCACTGGATATATTTAATATATGTGCACTAAATATATTTAATATATGTGCATTGGATATTTAATATATGTGCACTGATATTTAATATATGTGCACTGTATATATATAATATATGTGCACTGGATATATAATATATGTGCACTGGATATTTAATATATGTGCACTGGATATCTAATATGTGTGCACTGGATATTTAATATATGTGCACTGGATATTTAATATATGTGCACTGGATATATTTAATATATGTGCACTGGATATCTAATATATGTGCACTGGATAATTAATATATGTGCACTGGATATTTAATATATGTGCACTGAATATATATAATATGTGTGGACTGAATATATTTAATATATATGGACTGGATATCTAATATATGTGCACTGGATATTTTATATTTGTGCACTGGATATACATAATATATGTGCACTGGATTTTTAATATATGTGCACTGGATATTTAATATATATATGCACTGGATATATTTAATATATGTGCACTGGATATCTATTATATGTGCACTGGATATTTAATATATGTGCACTGGTTATAGATGATATATGTGCCCTGGATATTTAATATATGTGCACTGGATATATATAATATATATGCACTGGATATTTAATATATGTGGACTGGATATCTATTATATGTGCACTGGATATTTAATATATGTGCACTGGTTATAGATGATATATGTGCCCTGGATATTTAATAAATGTGCACTGGATATATATAATATATATGCACTGGATATTTAATATATGTGGACTGGATATCTAATATATGTGCACTGGATATTATATATATATGTGCACTGGATATACATAATATATGTGCACTGCTTATAGTTGATTTATGTGCCCTGGATATTTAATATATGTGCAATGGATATATATAATATGTGTGGACTGGATATATTTAATATATGTGGACTGGATATCTAATATATGTGCACTGGATATTATATATATGTGCACTGCATATACATAATATATGTGCACTGGATATTTAATGTATGTGCACTGGATATATTTAATATATGTGCACTGGATATCTAATATATGTGCACTGGATATTTAAAATATGTGCACTGGATATATATGATATATGTGCACTAGATATTTAATATATGTGCACTGGATATTTTATATATGTACACTGGATATATTTAATATATGTGCACTGGATATTTAATATATGTGCACTGGATATTTAATATATGTGCACTGGATATTTAATATGTGTGCACTGGATATATATAGTATATGTGGACTGGATATATTTAATATATGTGGTCTGGATATATTTAATATATGCGCACTGGATATTTAATATATGTGCACTGGATATGTAATATATGTGCACTGGATATTTAATATATGTGCACTGGATATATATAATATATGTGCACTGGATATTTAATATAAGTGCACTGGATATATTTAATACATGTGCACTGGATATCTAATATATGTGCACTGGATATTTAATATATGTGCACTGGATCTATAATATATGTGCACTTGATATGTAATATATGTGCACTGGATTTTTAATATATGTGCACTGGATATATATAATATATGTGCGCTGGATATTTAATATAAGTGCACTGGATATTTTTAATATATGTGCACTGGATATCTAATATATGTGCACTGGATATTTAATATATGTGCACTGGATATATTTAATATATGTGCACTGGATATATATATAATATATGTGCACTGGATATTTAATATATGTGCACTGGATATATATAATATATGTTTACTGGATATTTAATATATGTGCACTAGATATAAATAATATATGAGCACTGGATATTTAATATATGTGCACTGTATATATATAATATATGTGCACTGGATATTTATTGTATGTGAACTGGATATAAATAATATAAGTGCACTGGATATTTAATATATGTGCACTGCATATATATATAATATATGTGCACTGGATATTTAATATATGTGCACTGGATATATTTAATATATGTGCACTGGATATATAATATATGTGCACTGGATATTTAATATATGTGCACTGGATAAATTTAATATATGTGCACTGGATATTTAATATGTGTGCACTGGATATCTAATATATGTGCACTGGATATTTAATATATGTGCACTGGATATATTTAATATATGTGCACTGGATAAATAATATATGTGCACTGGATATTTAATATCTCTGCACTGGATATATATGATATATTTGGACTGGAAATATTTAATATATGTGGACTGGATATATTTAATATATGCGCACTGGATATTTAATATATGTGCACTGGATATATTCAATATATGTGCACTGGATATGTAATATATGTGCACTGGATATTTAAAATATGTGCACTGGATATATATAATATATGTGCACAGGATATTTAATATATGTGCACTGGATCCATAATATATGTGCACTGGATATATATAATATATGTGCACTGGATATGTTTAATATATGTGCACTGGATATATATAATATATGTGCACTGGATATTTAATATATGTGCACTGGATATATATAATATATGTGCACTGGATATTTAATATATGTGCACTGGATATATATAATATATGTGCACTGGATATTTAATATATGTGCACTGGATATCTAATATGTGTGCACTGGATACTCTATATATGTGCACTGGATATTTTTAATATATGTGCACTGGATATTTAATATATGTGCACTGGATATATTTAATATATGTGCACTGGATATATATTATATGTGCACTGGATATTTAATATATGTGCACTGGATATCTAATATGTGTGCACTTAATATTTAATATATGTGCACTGGATATTTAATATATGTGCACTGGATATATTTAATATATGTGCACTGGATATCTAGTATACACTCACCGGCCACTTTATTAGGTACACCATGCTAGTAACGGGTTGGACCCCCTTTTGCCTTCAGAACTGCCTCAATTCTTCATGGCATAGATTCAACAAGGTGCTGGAAGCATTCCTCAGACATTTTGGTCCATATTGACATGATGGCATCACACAGTTGCCGCAGATTTGTTGTCTGCACATCCATGATGCGAATCTCCCGTTCCACCACATCCCAAAGATGCTCTATTGGATTGAGATCTGGTGACTGTGGAGGCCATTGGAGTACAGTGAACTTATTGTCATGTTCAAGAAACCAGTCTGAGATGATTCCAGCTTTATGACAAGGCGCATTATCCTGCTGAAAGTAGCCATCAGATGTTGGGTACATTGTGGTCATAAAGGGATGGACATGGTCAGCAACAATACTCAGGTAGGCTTTGGCGTTGCAACGATGCTCAATTGGTACCAAGGGGCCCAAAGAGTGCCAAGAAAATATTCCCCACACCATGACACCACCACCACCAGCCTGAACCGTTGATACAAGGCAGGATGGATCCATGCTTTCATGTTGTTGACGCCAAATTCTGACCCTACCATCCGAATGTCGCAGCAGAAATCGAGACTCATCAGACCAGGCAACGTTTTTCCAATCTTCAATTGTCCAATTTCGATGAGCTTGCGCAAATTGTAGCCTCAGTTTCCTGTTCTTAGCTGAAAGGAGTGGCACCCGGTGTGGTCTTCTGCTGCTGTAGCCCATCTGCCTCAAAGTTCGACGTACTGTGCATTCCGAGATGCTCTTCTGGCTACCTTGGTTGTAACGGGTGGCTATTTGAGTCACTGTTGCCTTTCTATCAGCTCGAACCAGTCTGGCCATTCTCCTCTGACCTCTGGCATCAACAACGCATTTCCGCCCCCCACAGAACTGCCGCTCACTGGATGTTTTTTCTTTTTCGGACCATTCTCTGTAAACCCTAGAGATGGTTGTGCGTGAAAATCCCAGTAGATCAGCAGTTTCTGAAATACTCAGACCAGCCCTTCTGGCACCAACAACCATGCCACGTTCAAAGGCACTCAAATCACCTTTCTTCCCCATACTGATGCTCAGTTTGAACTGCAGGAGATTGTCTTGACCATGTCTACATGCCTAAATGTACTGAGTTGCCGCCATGTGATTGGCTGATTAGAAATTAAGTGTTAACGAGCAGTTGGACAGGTGTACCTAATAAAGTGGCCGGTGAGTGTATGTGCACTGGACAATTAGTATATGTGCACTGGATATTTAATATATGTGCACTGAATATATATAATATGTGTGGACTAAATATATTTAATATATGTGGACTGGATATCTAATATATGTGCACTGGATATTACATATTTGTGCACTGGATATACATAATATATGTGCACTGGATTTTTAATATATGTGCACTGGATATTTAACATATATGCACTGGATATATTTAATATATGTGCACTGGATATCTAATATATGTGCACTGGATATTTAATATATGTGCACTGGTTATAGATGATATATGTGCCCTGGATATTTAATATATGTGCACTGGATATATATAATATATATGCACTGGATATTTAATATATGTGGACTGGATATCTAATATATGTGCACTGGATATTTAATATATGTGCACTGGTTATAGATGATATATGTGCCCTGGATATTTAATATATGTGCACTGGATATATATAATATATATGCACTGGATATTTAATATATGTGGACTGGATATCTAATATATGTGCACTGGATATTATATATATGTGCACTGGATATACATAATATATGTGCACTGGATATTTAATATATGTGCACTGGTTATAGATGATATATGTGCCCTGGATATTTAATATATGTGCAATGGAAATATATAATATGTGTGGACTGGATATATTTAATATATGTGGACTGGATATCTAATATATGTGCACTGGATATTATATATATGTGCACTGCATATACATAATATATGTGCACTGGATATTTAATATATGTGCACTGGATATTTAATATATGTGCACTGGATAAATAATATATGTTCACTGGATATTTAATATCTGTGCACTGGAAATATATGATATATGTGGACTGGAAATATTTAATATATGTGGACTGGATATATTTAATATATGCGCACTGGATATTTAATATATGTGCACTGGATATATTCAATATATGTGCACTGGATATATTTAATATATGTGCACTGGATATGTAATATATGTGCACTGGATCTTTAAAATATGTTCACTGGATATATATAATACATGTGCACAGGATATTTAATATATGTGCACTGGATCCATAATATATGTGCACTGGATATATATAATATATGTGCACTGGATATGTTTAATATATGTGCACTGGATATATATAGTATATGTGCACTGGATATTTAATATATGTGCACTGGATATATTTAATATATGTGCACTGGATATTTAATATATGTGCACTGGATATCTAATATGTGTGCACTGGATATTTAATATATGTGCACTGGATATATTTAATATATGTGCACTTGATATCTAATATATGTGCACTGGATAATTAATATATGTGCACTGGATATATATGATATATGTGCACTGGATATTTAATATATGTGCACTGGATATCTAATATGTGTGCACTGGATATTTAATATATGTGCACTGGATATATATAATATATGTGCACTGGATATATTTAATATATGTGCACTGGATATTTAATATATGTGCACTGGATATCTAATATATGTGCACTGGATATTTAATATATGTGCACTGGATATATATAATATATGTGGACTGGATAAATTTAATATATGTGGACTGGATATATTTAATATATGCGCACTGGATATTTAATATATGTGTACTGAATATATATAAAATATGCGCACTGGATATTTAATATATGTGCACAGGATATATATGATATATGTGCACTGGATATTTAATATTTGTGCACTGGATATTTAATATATGTGCAATGGATATATATATAATATGTGTGGACTGGATATATTTAATATATGTGGACTGGATATATTTAATATATGTGCACTGGATATTTAGTATATGTGGACTGGATATTTAATATATGTGCACTGGATATCTAGTATATGTGCACTGGATATTTAATGTATGTGCACTGGATCTATAACATATGTGCACTGGATATATATACTATATGTGCACTGGATGTATTTAACATGTGCACTGGATATATAATATATGTGAACTGGATATTTAGTATATGTGCACTGGATATATATATATATAATATATGTGCACAGGATATATATAATATATGTGCACTGGATATATTTAATATATGTGCACTGGATATCTAATATATGTGCACTGAGGGAGAAGCTGAACCTTGGTGGTGTGGACCATCACCTGTCCAACTGGATCCTAGACTACCTGACAAACCGCCCTCAGTATGTGAGAGTCCAGGACTGTGTGTCTGACGCTGTGATCTGTAGTACGGGGGCACCACAAGGTACAGTTCTTGCCCCATTCCTCTTCACACTGTACACTGCTGACTTCAGGCACAACTCATCCAGCTGTTACTTACAGAAGTACTCCGATGACTCTGCTATAGTCGGCCTTATCACTGATGGCGATGATAGGGAATACAGAGACTTAAACCGGGATTTTGTTGAATGGTGCCAGCAGAACCAGCTCAGGATTAATGCTGGGAAGACCAAGGAGATGGTGTTGGACTTTAGTAAACGGAGAGGTGCTCCGACCCCGGTGGAGATCCAAGGAACATGTATTGAGATAGTCAGGACCTATAAGTACCTGGGCGTGCTCCTCAATAATAAACTAGACTGGGCTGATCACCTGGAGGCGCTGCACAGAAAGGGCCACAGCAGACTCTACCTGCTCAGGAGGCTGAGGGCCTTCGGAGTCCAGGGGACACTTCTTAGGGCCTTCTTCAACTCTGTGGTTGCCTCAGCCATCTTTTTCGGTGTGGCCTGCTGGGGAAGCAGTATATCAACCAGGGACAGAAATAGACTTGACAGGCTGATCAGGAGGGCCAGCTCTGTCCTGGGGAGCCCCTTGGACCCAGTACAGGTGGTGGGTGACAGAAGGATACTGTCTGTGGTGACCTCCATGCGGGGGAACAAATCCCACCCCATGTATGGGACCCTGATGGGACTTGGCAGCACTGTAAGCGACCGTCTGCTTCACCCCAAGTGTGAGAAGGAGCGCTATCGCAGGTCCTTCCTTCCAACCGCGACCAGGCTGTATAATCTACATCAGACCAAACGAAGAGCTCTCCGCACAGAGAACTAATGATTATGAGGATGATCATGAGGTCTTCCTCTTTCTCTTCTGTTTTTCCTTAGCTGCCATGGACTCCTAGTATATCTTCTCTTCTCAGCTTATCTGTGTCTACGTCTGTAACATATTACTCTGTATTATCCTGTATCTGTATTACTATGCTGCTGTAACACGCTGAAATTTCCCCAAGGTGGGACTATTAAAGGATTATCTTATCTTATCTTATAATACATGCGCACTGGATATTTAATATATATGTGCACTGGATATGTAATATATGTGCACTGGATATCTAATATATGTGCACTGGATATTTAATATATGTGCACTGGATATCTAATATATGTGCACTGGATATTTAATATATGTGCACGGGATATATTTAATATATGTGCACTGTATATCTAATATATGTGCACTGGATATTTAATATATGTGCACTGGATATCTAATATATGTGCACTGGATATTTAATATATGTGCACTGGATATATTTAATATATGTGCCCTGGATATCTAATATGTGTGCACTGGATATTTAATATATGTGCACTGGATATATATAATATATGTGCACTGGATATTTAATATATGTGCACTGGATATTTAATATATGTGCACTGGATATCTAATATATGTGCACTGGATATTTAATATATGTGCACTGGATATATATGATATATGTGCACTGGATATTTAATATATGTGCACTGGATATTTTATATATGTGCACTGGATATATTTAATATATGTGCACTGGATATTTAATATATGTGCACTGGATATTTAATATATGTGCACTGGATATATATAGTATATGTGGATTGGATATATTTAATATATGCGCACTGGATATTTAATATATGTGCACTGGATATGTAATATATGTGCACTGGATACTTAATATATGTGCACTGGTTATATATAATATTTGTGCACTGGATATTTAATATAAATGCACTGGATATATTTAATATATGTGCACTGGATATCTAATATATGTGCACTGGATATTTAATATATGTGCACTGGATATTTAATATATGTGCACTGGATATCTAATATATGTGCACTGGATATTTAATATATGTGCACTGGATATCTAATATATGTGCACTGGATATTTAATATATGTGCACTGGATATTTAATATATGTGCACTGGATATATTTAATATACGTGCACTGGATATTTAATATATGTGCACTGGATATATATGATATATGTGGACTAGATATTTAATATAAGTTCACTGGATATTTTATATATGTGCACTGGATATATTTAATATATGTGCACTGGATATTTAATATATGTGCACTGGATATTTAATATATGTGCACTGGATATTTAATATATGTGCACTGGATATTTAATATATGTGCACTGGATATATATAGTATATGTGGACTGGATATATTTAATATATGTGGACTGGATATATTTAATATATGTGCACTGGATATATATAGTATATGTGGACTGGATATATTTAATATATGTGGACTGGATATATTTAATATATGCGCAGTGGATATTTAATATATGTGCACTGGATATGTAATATATGTGCACTGGATATTTAATATATGTGCACTGGATATATATAATATATGTGCACTGGATATTTAATATAAGTGCACTGGATATATTTAATATATGTGCACTGGATATCTAATATATGTGCACTGGATATTTAATATATGTGCACTGATTCTATAATATATGTGCACTGGATATGTAATATATGTGCACTGGATATTTAATATATGTGCACTGGATATATATAATATATGTGCACTGGATATTTAATATAAGTGCACTGGATATATTTAATATATGTGCACTGGATATCTAATATATGTGCACTGGATATTTAATATATGTGCACTGGAACTATAATATATGTGCACTGGATATATATATAATATATGTGCACTGGATATATATCTATAATATATGCGCACTGGATATATTTAATACATGTGCACTGGATATATATATAATATATGTGCACTGGATATTTAATATATGTGCACTGTATATATGTAATATATGTGCACTGGATATTTAATGTATGTGCACTGGATATATATAATATAAGTGCACTGGATATTTAATATATGTGCACTGCATATATATAATATATGTGCACTGGATATTTAATATATGTGCATTGGATATATTTAATATATGTGCACTGGATATATAATATATGTGCACTGCATATTTAATATATGTGCACTGGATAAATTTAATATATGTGCACTGGATATTTAATTTTTGTGCACTGGATATCTAATATATGTGCACTGGATATTTAATATATGTGCACTGGATATATTTAGTATATGTGCACTGGATAAATAATATATGTGCACTGGATATTTAATATCTGTGCACTGGATATGTATGATATATTTGGACTGGAAATATTTAATATATGTGGTCTGGATATATTTAATATATGCGCACTGGATATATAATATATGTGCACTGGATATATTCAATATATGTGCACTGGATATTTAATATAAGTGCACTGGATATATTTAATATATGTGCACTGGATATCTAATATATGTGCACTGGATATTTAATATATGTGCACTGATTCTATAATATATGTGCACTGGATATGTAATATATGTGCACTGGATATTTAATATATGTGCACTGGATATATATAATATATGTGCACTGGATATTTAATATAAGTGCACTGGATATATTTAATATATGTGCACTGGATATCTAATATATGTGCACTGGATATTTAATATATGTGCACTGGAACTATAATATATGTGCACTGGATATATATATAATATATGTGCACTGGATATATATCTATAATATATGCGCACTGGATATATTTAATACATGTGCATTGGATATATATATAATATATGTGCACTGGATATTTAATATATGTGCACTGTATATATGTAATATATGTGCACTGGATATTTAATGTATGTGCACTGGATATATATAAAATAAGTGCACTGGATATTTAATATATGTGCACTGCATATATATAATATATGTGCACTGGATATTTAATATATGTGCATTGGATATATTTAATATATGTGCACTGGATATATAATATATGTGCACTGCATATTTAATATATGTGCACTGGATAAATTTAATATATGTGCACTGGATATTTAATTTTTGTGCACTGGATATCTAATATATGTGCACTGGATATTTAATATATGTGCACTGGATATATTTAGTATATGTGCACTGGATAAATAATATATGTGCACTGGATATTTAATATCTGTGCACTGGATATGTATGATATATTTGGACTGGAAATATTTAATATATGTGGTCTGAATATATTTAATATATGCGCACTGGATATATAATATATGTGCACTGGATATATTCAATATATGTGCACTGGATATGTAATATATGTGCACTGGATATTTAAAATATGTGCACTGGATATATATAATATATGTGCACAGGATATTTAATATATGTGCACTGGATCCATATTATATGTGCACTGGATATATATAATATATGTTCACTGGATATGTTTAATATATGTGCACTGGATATATATAATATATGTGCACTGGATATTTAATATATGTGCACTGGATATATATAATATATGTGCACTGGATATTTAATATATGTGCACTGGATATCTAATATGTGTGCACTGGATACTTAATATATTTGCACTGGATATTTAATATATGTGCACTGGATATATTTAATATATGTGCACTGGATATCTAATATATGTGCACTGGATAATTAATATATGTGCACTGGATATATATGATATATGTGCACTGGATATTTAATATATGTGCACTGGATATCTAATATGTGTGCAATGGATATTTATTATATATGTGCACTGGATATATATAATATATGTGCACTTGATATATTTAATATATGTGCACTGGATATTTAATATATGTGAACTGGATATCTAATATATGTGCACTGGATATTTAATATATGTGCACTGGATATATATAATATATGTGGACTGGATATACTTAATACATGCGCACTGGATATTTAATATATGTGCACTGGATATTTAATATATGTGCACTGTATATATATAATATATGTGCAGTGGATATTTAATATATGTGCACTGGATATCTAATATATGTGCACTGGATATATATAATATATGTGCACTGGATATATTGAATATATGTGCACTGGATATTTAATATATGTGCACTGGATATTTAATATATGTGCAGTGGATATTTAATATATGTGCACTGGATATATATAGTATGTGTGGACTGGATATATTTAATATATGTGGACTGGATATATTTAATATATGTGCACTGGATATTTAGTATATGTGCACTGGATATTTAATATATGTGCACTGGATATCTAATATATGTGCACTGGATATTTAATGTATGTGCACTGGATATAAATAATATATGTGCACTGGATCTATAACATATGTGCACTGGATATATATACTATATGTGCACTGGATATATTTAACATATGTGCACTGGATATATAATATATGTGAACTGGACATTTAGTATATGTGCACTGGATATATATATATAATATATGTGCACAGGATATATATAATATATGTGCACTAAATATATATTTAATATATGTGCACTGGATATCTAATATATGTGCACTGGATATATATAATACATGCACACTGGATATTTAATATATATGTGCACTGGATATGTAATATATGTGCACTGGATATCTAATATATGTGCACTGGATATTTAATATATGTGCACTGGATATCTACTATATGTGCACTGGATTTTTAATATATGTGCACTGGATATATTTAAAATATGTGCACTGTATATCTAATATATGTGCACTGGATATTTAATATATGTGCACTGGATATCTAATATATGTGCACTGGATATTTAATATATGTGCACTGGATATATTTAATATATGTGCCCTTGATATCTAATATGTGTGCACTGGATATATATAATACATGCACACTGGATATTTAATATATATGTGCACTGGATATGTAATATATGTGCACTGGATATCTACTATATGTGCACTGGATTTTTAATATATGTGCACTGGATATATTTAAAATATGTGCACTGTATATCTAATATATGTGCACTGGATATTTAATATATGTGGACTGGATATCTAATATATGTGCACTGGATATTTAATATATGTGCACTGGTTATAGATGATACATGTGCCCTGGATATTTAATATATGTGCTCTGGATATATATAATATATATGCACTGGATATTTAATATATGTGGACTGGATATCCAATATATGTGCACTGGATATTATATATATGTGCACTGGACATACATAATATATGTGCACTGGATATTTAATATATGTGCACTGGTTATAGATGATATATGTGCCCTGGATATTTAATATATGTGCAATGGATATATATAATATGTGTGGACTGGATATATTTAATATATGTGGACTGGAAATCTAATATATGTGCACTGGATATTTTATATATGTGCACTGCATATAAATAATATATGTGCACTGGATATTTAATGTATGTGCACTGGATATATTTAATATATGTGCACTGGATATCTAATATATGTGCACTGGATATTTAAAATATGTGCACTGGATATATATGATATATGTGCACTAGATATTTAATATATGTGTACTGGATATTTTATATATGTACACTGGATATATTTAAAACATGTGCACTGGATATTTAATATATGTGCACTGGATATTTAATATATGTGCACTGGATATTTAATATGTGTGCACTGGATATATATAGTATATGTGGACTGGATATATTTAATATATGTGGTCTGGATATATTTAATATATGCGCACTGGATATTTAATATATGTGCACTGGATATGTAATATATGTGCACTGGATATTTAATATATGTGCACTGGATATATATAATATATGTGCACTGGATATTTAATATAAGTGCACTGGATATATTTAATACATGTGCACTGGATATCTAATATATGTGCACTGGATATTTAATATATGTGCACTGTATATATATAATATATGTGCAGTGGATATTTAATATATGTGCACTGGATATCTAATATATGTGCACTGGATATATATAATATATGAGCACTGGATATATTGAATATATGTGCACTGGATATTTAATATATGTGCACTGGATATTTAATATATGTGCAGTGGATATTTAATATATGTGCACTGGATATATATAGTATGTGTGGACTGGATATATTTAATATATGTGGACTGGATATATTTAATATATGTGCACTGGATATTTAGTATATGTGCACTGGATATTTAATATATGTGCACTGGATATCTAATATATGTGCACTGGATATTTAATGTATGTGCACTGGATATAAATAATATATGTGCACTGGATCTATAACATATGTGCACTGGATATATATACTATATGTGCACTGGATATATTTAACATATGTGCACTGGATATATAATATATGTGAACTGGACATTTAGTATATGTGCACTGGATATATATATATAATATATGTGCACAGGATATATATAATATATGTGCACTAAATATATATTTAATATATGTGCACTGGATATCTAATATATGTGCACTGGATATATATAATACATGCACACTGGATATTTAATATATATGTGCACTGGATATGTAATATATGTGCACTGGATATCTAATATATGTGCACTGGATATTTAATATATGTGCACTGGATATCTACTATATGTGCACTGGATTTTTAATATATGTGCACTGGATATATTTAAAATATGTGCACTGTATATCTAATATATGTGCACTGGATATTTAATATATGTGCACTGGATATCTAATATATGTGCACTGGATATTTAATATATGTGCACTGGATATATTTAATATATGTGCCCTTGATATCTAATATGTGTGCACTGGATATATATAATACATGCACACTGGATATTTAATATATATGTGCACTGGATATGTAATATATGTGCACTGGATATCTACTATATGTGCACTGGATTTTTAATATATGTGCACTGGATATATTTAAAATATGTGCACTGTATATCTAATATATGTGCACTGGATATTTAATATATGTGGACTGGATATCTAATATATGTGCACTGGATATTTAATATATGTGCACTGGTTATAGATGATACATGTGCCCTGGATATTTAATATATGTGCTCTGGATATATATAATATATATGCACTGGATATTTAATATATGTGCACTGGATCCATAATATATGTGCACTGGATATATATAATATATGTGCACTGGATATGTTTAATATATGTGCACTGGATATATAGAATATATGTGCACTGGATATTTAATATATGTGCACTGGATATATATAATATATGTGCACTGGATATTTAATATATGTGCACTGGATATCTAATATGTGTGCACTGGATACTTAATATATGTGCACTGGATATATTTAATATATTTGCACTGAATATTTAATATATGTGCACTGGATATATTTAATATATGTGCACTGGATATCTAATATATGTGCACTGGATAATTAATATATGTGCACTGGATATATATGATATATGTGCACTGGATATTTAATATATGTGCACTGGATATATATAATATATGTGCACTGGATATATTTAATATATGTGCACTGGATATTTAATATATGTGCACTGGAAATCTAATATATGTGCACTGGATATTTAATATATGTGCACTGGATATATTTAATATATGTGCACTTGATATCTAATATATGTGCAATGGATAATTAATATATGTGCACTGGATATATATAATATATGTGCACTGGATATATTTATAATATTTGCACTGGATATTTAATATATGTGCACTGGATATTTAATATATGTGCAGTGGATATTTAATATATGTGCACTGGATATCTAATATATGTGCACTGGATATTTAATATATGTGCACTGGATATCTAATATATGTGCACTGGATATTTAATATATGTGCACTGGATATATATAATATATATGCACTGGATATATTTAATATATGTGCACTAAATATATTTAATATATGTGCATTGGATATTTAATATATGTGCACTGATATTTAATATATGTGCACTGTATATATATAATATATGTGCACTGGATATATTTAATATATGTGCACTGGATATTTAATATATGTGCACTGGATATCGAATATGTGTGCACTGGATACTTAATATATGTGCACTGGATATTTAATATATGTGCACTGGATATATTTAATATATGTGCACTGGATATCTAATATATGTGCACTGGATAATTAATATATGTGCACTGGATATATATGATATATGTGCACTGGATATTTAATATATGTGCACTGGATATATATAATATATGTGCACTTGATATATAATATATGTGCACTGGATATTTAATATATGTGCACTGGATATTTAATATACGTGCACTGGATATCTAATATATGTGCACTGGATATCTAATATGTGTGCACTGGATATTTAATATATGTGCACTGGATATATATAATATATGTGCACTGGATATATTTAATATATGTGCACTGGATATTTAATATATGTGCACTGGATATCTAATATATGTGCACTGGATATTTAATATATGTGCACTGGATATCTAATATATGTGCACTGGATATTTAATATATGTGCACTGGATATCTAATATATGTGCACTGGATATATTTAATATATGTGGACTGGATATACTAAATATATGCGCACTGTATATTTAATATATGTGCAGTGGATATTTAATATATGTGCACTGTATATATATAATATATGTGCAGTGGATATTTAATATATGTGCACTGGATATCTAATATATGTGCACTGGATATATATAATATATGTGCACTGGATATATTTAATATATGTGCACTGGATATTTAATATATGTGCACTGGATACTTAATATATGTGCAGTGGATATTTAATATATGTGCACTGGATATCTAATATATGTGCACTGGATATTTAATATATGTGCACTGGATATTTAATATATGTGCACTGGATATATATAATATATGTGCACTGGATATATTTATAATATTTGCACTGGATATTTAATATATGTGCACTGGATATTTAATATATGTGCACTGGATATATTTAATATATGTGCACTGGATATTTAATATATGTGCACTGGATACTTAATATATGTGCAGTGGATATTTAATATATGTGCACTGGATATCTAATATATGTGCACTGGATATATTTAATATATGTGCACTGGATATCTAATATATGTGCACTGGATAATTAATATATGTGCACTGGATATATATGATATATGTGCACTGGATATTTAATATATGTGCACTGGATATATATAATATATGTGCACTTGATATATAATATATGTGCACTGGATATTTAATATATGTGCACTGGATATTTAATATACGTGCACTGGATATCTAATATATGTGCACTGGATATCTAATATGTGTGCACTGGATATTTAATATATGTGCACTGGATATATATAATATATGTGCACTGGATATATTTAATATATGTGCACTGGATATTTAATATATGTGCACTGGATATCTAATATATGTGCACTGGATATTTAATATATGTGCACTGGATATCTAATATATGTGCACTGGATATTTAATATATGTGCACTGGATATATATAATATATGTGGACTGGATATATTTAATATATGTGGACTGGATATACTAAATATATGCGCACTGTATATTTAATATATGTGCAGTGGATATTTAATATATGTGCACTGTATATATATAATATATGTGCAGTGGATATTTAATATATGTGCACTGGATATCTAATATATGTGCACTGGATATATATAATATATGTGCACTGGATATATTTAATATATGTGCACTGGATATTTAATATATGTGCACTGGATACTTAATATATGTGCAGTGGATATTTAATATATGTGCACTGGATATCTAATATATGTGCACTGGATATTTAATATATGTGCACTGGATATCTAATATATGTGCACTGGATATTTAATATATGTGCACTGGATATCTAATATATGTGCACTGGATATTTAATATATGTGCACTGGATATCTAATATATGTGCACTGGATATTTAATATATGTGCACTGGATATCTAATATATGTGCACTGGATATTTAATATATGTGCACTGGATATATTTAATATATGTGCACTAAATATATTTAATATATGTGCATTGGATATTTAATATATGTGCACTGATATTTAATATATGTGCACTGTATATATATAATATATGTGCACTGGATATATTTAATATATGTGCACTGGATATTTAATATATGTGCACTGGATATCTAATATGTGTTTACTGGATATTTAATATATGTGCACTGGATATTTAATATATGTGCACTGGATATATTTAATATATGTGCACTGGATATCTAATATATGTGCACTGGATATGTTTAATATATGTGCACTGGATATATAATATATGTGCACTGGATATTTAATATATGTGCACTGGATATATATAATATATGTGCACTGGATATTTAATATATGTGCACTGGATATCTAATATGTGTGCACTGGATACTTAATATATGTGCACTGGATATATTTAATATATGTGCACTGGATATTTAATATATGTGCATTGGATATATTTAATATATGTGCACTGGATATCTAATATATGTGCACTGGATAATTAATATATGTGCACTGGATATATATGATATATGTGCACTGGATATTTAATATATGTGCACTGGATATCTAATATGTGTGCACTGGATATTTAATATATGTGCACTGGATATTTATAATATATGTGCACTGGATATATTTAATATATGTGCACTGGATATTTAATATATGTGCACTGGATATCTAATATATGTGCAAAGGATATTTAAAATATGTGCACTGGATATATATAATATATGTGGACTGGATATATTTAATATATGTGGACTGGATATACTTAATATATGCGCACTGGATATTTAATATATGTGCACTGGATATTTAATATATGTGCACTGTATATATATAATATATGTGCAGTGGATATTTAATATATGTGCACTGGATATCTAATATATGTGCACTGGATATATATAATATATGTGCACTGGATATATTTAATATATGTGCACTGGATATTTAATATATGTGCACTGGATATTTAATATATGTGCAGTGGATATTTAATATATGTGCACTGGATATCTAATATATGTGCACTGGATATTTAATATATGTGCACTGGATATCTAATATATGTGCACTG
Organism: Leptodactylus fuscus; assembly: GCF_031893055.1. Taxonomy (NCBI): domain Eukaryota; kingdom Metazoa; phylum Chordata; class Amphibia; order Anura; family Leptodactylidae; genus Leptodactylus; species Leptodactylus fuscus. The sequence goes on from NW_027440202.1 coordinate 1,993,672, forward strand.
GATATTTAATATATGTGCACTAGATATCTAATATATGTGCACTGGATATTTAATATATGTGCACTGGATATATATAATATATGTGCACTGGATATATTTAATATATGTGCACTAAATATATTTAATATATGTGCATTGGATATTTAATATATGTGCACTGATATTTAATATATGTGCACTGTATATATATAATATATGTGCACTGGATATATAATATATGTGCACTGGATATTTAATATATGTGCACTGGATATCTAATATGTGTGCACTGGATATTTAATATATGTGCACTGGATATTTAATATATGTGCACTGGATATCTAATATGTGTGCACTGGATATTTAATATATGTGCACTGGATATGTAATATATGTGCACTGGATATATTTAATATATGTGCACTGGATATCTAATATATGTGCACTGGATAATTAATATATGTGCACTGGATATTTAATATATGTGCACTGGATATTTTATATTTGTGCACTGGATATACATAATATATGTGCACTGGATTTTTAATATATGTGCACTGGATATTTAATATATATATGCACTAAATATATTTAATATATGTGCACTGGATATCTAATATATGTGCACTGGATATTTAATATATGTGCACTGGTTATAGATGATATATGTGCCCTGGATATTTAATATATGTGCACTGGAAATATATAATATATATGCACTGGATATTTAATATATGTGGACTGGATATCTAATATATGTGCACTGGATATTTAATATATGTGCACTGGTTATAGATGATACATGTGCCCTGGATATTTAATATATGTGCACTGGATATATATAATATATATGCACTGGATATTTAATATATGTGGACTGGATATCCAATATATGTGCACTGGATATTATATATATGTGCACTGGATATACATAATATATGTGCACTGGATATTTAATATATGTGCACTGGTTATAGATGATATATGTGCCCTGGATATTTATTATATGTGCAATGGATATATATAATATGTGTGGACTGGATATATTTAATATATGTGGACTGGAAATCTAATATATGTGCACTGGATATTTTATATATGTGCACTGCATATAAATAATATATGTGCACTGGATATTTAATGTATGTGCACTGGATATATTTAATATATGTGCACTGGATATCTAATATATGTGCACTGGATATTTAAAATATGTGCACTGGATATATATGATATATGTGCACTAGATATTTAATATATGTGTACTGGATATTTTATATATGTACACTGGATATATTTAAAATATGTGCACTGGATATTTAATATATGTGCACTGGATATTTAATATATGTGCACTGGATATTTAATATGTGTGCACTGGATATATATAGTATATGTGGACTGGATATATTTAATATATGTGGTCTGGATATATTTAATATATGCGCACTGGATATTTAATATATGTGCACTGGATATGTAATATATGTGCACTGGATATTTAATATATGTGCACTGGATATATATAATATATGTGCACTGGATATTTAATATAAGTGCACTGGATATATTTAATACATGTGCACTGGATATCTAATATATGTGCACTGGATATTTAAAATATGTGCACTGGATCTATAATATATGTGCACTGGATATGTAATATATGTGCACTGGATATTTAATATATGTGCACTGGATATATATAATATATGTGCACTGGATATTTAATATAAGTGCACTGGATATATTTAATATATGTGCACTGGATATCTAATATATGTGCACTGGATATTTAATATATGTGCAATGGTTATATATAATATATGTGCACTGGATATATATCTATAATATATGTGCACTGGATATATTTAATATATGTGCACTGGATATTTAATATATGTGCACTGGATATATTTAATATATGTGCACTGGATATATAATATATGTGCACTGGATATTTAATATATGTGCACTGGATAAATTTAATATATGTGCACTGGATATGTAATATGTGTGCACTGGATATCTAATATATGTGCACTGGATATTTAATATATGTGCACTGGATATATTTAATATATGTGCACTGGATAAATAATATATGTGCACTGGATATTTAATATCTGTGCACTGGATATATATATATTTGGACTGGAAATATTTAATATATGTGGACTGGATATATTTAATATATGCGCACTGGATATTTAATATATGTGCACTGGATATATTCAATATATGTGCACTGGATATGTAATATATGTGCACTGGATATTTAAAATATGTGCACTGGATATCTATAATATATGTGCACAGGATATTTAATATATGTGCACTGGATCCATAATATATGTGCACTGGATATATATAATATATGTGCACTGGATATGTTTAATATATGTGCACTGGATATATATAATATATGTGCACTGGATATTTAATATATGTGCACTGGATATATATAATATATGTGCACTGGATATTTAATATATGTGCACTGGATATCTAATATGTGTGCACTGGATACTTAATATATGTGCACTGGATATATTTAATATATTTGCACTGAATATTTAATATATGTGCACTGGATATATTTAATATATGTGCACTGGATATCTAATATATGTGCACTGGATAATTAATATATGTGCACTGGATATATATGATATATGTGCACTGGATATTTAATATATGTGCACTGGATATATATAATATATGTGCACTGGATATATTTAATATATGTGCACTGGATATTTAATATATGTGCACTGGAAATCTAATATATGTGCACTGGATATTTAATATATGTGCACTGGATATATTTAATATATGTGCACTTGATATCTAATATATGTGCAATGGATAATTAATATATGTGCACTGGATATATATAATATATGTGCACTGGATATATTTATAATATTTGCACTGGATATTTAATATATGTGCACTGGATATTTAATATATGTGCAGTGGATATTTAATATATGTGCACTGGATATCTAATATATGTGCACTGGATATTTAATATATGTGCACTGGATATCTAATATATGTGCACTGGATATTTAATATATGTGCACTGGATATATATAATATATATGCACTGGATATATTTAATATATGTGCACTAAATATATTTAATATATGTGCATTGGATATTTAATATATGTGCACTGATATTTAATATATGTGCACTGTATATATATAATATATGTGCACTGGATATATTTAATATATGTGCACTGGATATTTAATATATGTGCACTGGATATCGAATATGTGTGCACTGGATACTTAATATATGTGCACTGGATATTTAATATATGTGCACTGGATATATTTATAATATTTGCACTGGATATTTAATATATGTGCACTGGATATCGAATATGTGTGCACTGGATACTTAATATATGTGCACTGGATATTTAATATATGTGCACTGGATATATTTATAATATTTGCACTGGATATTTAATATATGTGCACTGATATTTAATATATGTGCACTGTATATATATAATATATGTGCACTGGATATATTTAATATATGTGCACTGGATATTTAATATATGTGCACTGGATATCGAATATGTGTGCACTGGATACTTAATATATGTGCACTGGATATTTAATATATGTGCACTGGATATATTTAATATATGTGCACTGGATATCTAATATATGTGCACTGGATAATTAATATATGTGCACTGGATATATATGATATATGTGCACTGGATATTTAATATATGTGCACTGGATATATATAATATATGTGCACTTGATATATAATATATGTGCACTGGATATTTAATATATGTGCACTGGATATTTAATATACGTGCACTGGATATCTAATATATGTGCACTGGATATCTAATATGTGTGCACTGGATATTTAATATATGTGCACTGGATATATATAATATATGTGCACTGGATATATTTAATATATGTGCACTGGATATTTAATATATGTGCACTGGATATCTAATATATGTGCACTGGATATTTAATATATGTGCACTGGATATCTAATATATGTGCACTGGATATTTAATATATGTGCACTGGATATCTAATATATGTGCACTGGATATATTTAATATATGTGGACTGGATATACTAAATATATGCGCACTGTATATTTAATATATGTGCAGTGGATATTTAATATATGTGCACTGTATATATATAATATATGTGCAGTGGATATTTAATATATGTGCACTGGATATCTAATATATGTGCACTGGATATATATAATATATGTGCACTGGATATATTTAATATATGTGCACTGGATATTTAATATATGTGCACTGGATACTTAATATATGTGCAGTGGATATTTAATATATGTGCACTGGATATCTAATATATGTGCACTGGATATTTAATATATGTGCACTGGATATTTAATATATGTGCACTGGATATATATAATATATGTGCACTGGATATATTTATAATATTTGCACTGGATATTTAATATATGTGCACTGGATATTTAATATATGTGCACTGGATATATTTAATATATGTGCACTGGATATTTAATATATGTGCACTGGATACTTAATATATGTGCAGTGGATATTTAATATATGTGCACTGGATATCTAATATATGTGCACTGGATATATTTAATATATGTGCACTGGATATCTAATATATGTGCACTGGATAATTAATATATGTGCACTGGATATATATGATATATGTGCACTGGATATTTAATATATGTGCACTGGATATATATAATATATGTGCACTTGATATATAATATATGTGCACTGGATATTTAATATATGTGCACTGGATATTTAATATACGTGCACTGGATATCTAATATATGTGCACTGGATATCTAATATGTGTGCACTGGATATTTAATATATGTGCACTGGATATATATAATATATGTGCACTGGATATATTTAATATATGTGCACTGGATATTTAATATATGTGCACTGGATATCTAATATATGTGCACTGGATATTTAATATATGTGCACTGGATATCTAATATATGTGCACTGGATATTTAATATATGTGCACTGGATATATATAATATATGTGGACTGGATATATTTAATATATGTGGACTGGATATACTAAATATATGCGCACTGTATATTTAATATATGTGCAGTGGATATTTAATATATGTGCACTGTATATATATATAATATATGTGCAGTGGATATTTAATATATGTGCACTGGATATCTAATATATGTGCACTGGATATATATAATATATGTGCACTGGATATATTTAATATATGTGCACTGGATATTTAATATATGTGCACTGGATACTTAATATATGTGCAGTGGATATTTAATATATGTGCACTGGATATCTAATATATGTGCACTGGATATTTAATATATGTGCACTGGATATCTAATATATGTGCACTGGATATTTAATATATGTGCACTGGATATCTAATATATGTGCACTGGATATTTAATATATGTGCACTGGATATATTTAATATATGTGCACTAAATATATTTAATATATGTGCATTGGATATTTAATATATGTGCACTGATATTTAATATATGTGCACTGTATATATATAATATATGTGCACTGGATATATTTAATATATGTGCACTGGATATTTAATATATGTGCACTGGATATCTAATATGTGTTTACTGGATATTTAATATATGTGCACTGGATATTTAATATATGTGCACTGGATATATTTAATATATGTGCACTGGATATCTAATATATGTGCACTGGATATGTTTAATATATGTGCACTGGATATATAATATATGTGCACTGGATATTTAATATATGTGCACTGGATATATATAATATATGTGCACTGGATATTTAATATATGTGCACTGGATATCTAATATGTGTGCACTGGATACTTAATATATGTGCACTGGATATATTTAATATATGTGCACTGGATATTTAATATATGTGCATTGGATATATTTAATATATGTGCACTGGATATCTAATATATGTGCACTGGATAATTAATATATGTGCACTGGATATATATGATATATGTGCACTGGATATTTAATATATGTGCACTGGATATCTAATATGTGTGCACTGGATATTTAATATATGTGCACTGGATATTTATAATATATGTGCACTGGATATATTTAATATATGTGCACTGGATATTTAATATATGTGCACTGGATATCTAATATATGTGCAAAGGATATTTAAAATATGTGCACTGGATATATATAATATATGTGGACTGGATATATTTAATATATGTGGACTGGATATACATAATATATGCGCACTGGATATTTAATATATGTGCACTGGATATTTAATATATGTGCACTGTATATATATAATATATGTGCAGTGGATATTTAATATATGTGCACTGGATATCTAATATATGTGCACTGGATATATATAATATATGTGCACTGGATATATTTAATATATGTGCACTGGATATTTAATATATGTGCACTGGATATTTAATATATGTGCAGTGGATATTTAATATATGTGCACTGGATATCTAATATATGTGCACTGGATATTTAATATATGTGCACTGGATATCTAATATATGTGCACTGGATATTTAATATATGTGCACTAGATATCTAATATATGTGCACTGGATATTTAATATATGTGCACTGGATATATATAATATATGTGCACTGGATATATTTAATATATGTGCACTAAATATATTTAATATATGTGCATTGGATATTTAATATATGTGCACTGATATTTAATATATGTGCACTGTATATATATAATATATGTGCACTGGATATATAATATATGTGCACTGGATATTTAATATATGTGCACTGGATATCTAATATGTGTGCACTGGATATTTAATATATGTGCACTGGATATTTAATATATGTGCACTGGATATCTAATATGTGTGCACTGGATATTTAATATATGTGCACTGGATATGTAATATATGTGCACTGGATATATTTAATATATGTGCACTGGATATCTAATATATGTGCACTGGATAATTAATATATGTGCACTGGATATTTAATATATGTGCACTGGATATTTTATATTTGTGCACTGGATATACATAATATATGTGCACTGGATTTTTAATATATGTGCACTGGATATTTAATATATATATGCACTAAATATATTTAATATATGTGCACTGGATATCTAATATATGTGCACTGGATATTTAATATATGTGCACTGGTTATAGATGATATATGTGCCCTGGATATTTAATATATGTGCACTGGAAATATATAATTTATATGCACTGGATATTTAATATATGTGGACTGGATATCTAATATATGTGCACTGGATATTTAATATATGTGCACTGGTTATAGATGATACATGTGCCCTGGATATTTAATATATGTGCACTGGATATATATAATATATATGCACTGGATATTTAATATATGTGGACTGGATATCCAATATATGTGCACTGGATATTATATATATGTGCACTGGACATACATAATATATGTGCACTGGATATTTAATATATGTGCACTGGTTATAGATGATATATGTGCCCTGGATATTTATTATATGTGCAATGGATATATATAATATGTGTGGACTGGATATATTTAATATATGTGGACTGGAAATCTAATATATGTGCACTGGATATTTTATATATGTGCACTGCATATAAATAATATATGTGCACTGGATATTTAATGTATGTGCACTGGATATATTTAATATATGTGCACTGGATATCTAATATATGTGCACTGGATATTTAAAATATGTGCACTGGATATATATGATATATGTGCACTAGATATTTAATATATGTGTACTGGATATTTTATATATGTACACTGGATATATTTAAAATATGTGCACTGGATATTTAATATATGTGCACTGGATATTTAATATATGTGCACTGGATATTTAATATGTGTGCACTGGATATATATAGTATATGTGGACTGGATATATTTAATATATGTGGTCTGGATATATTTAATATATGCGCACTGGATATTTAATATATGTGCACTGGATATGTAATATATGTGCACTGGATATTTAATATATGTGCACTGGATATATATAATATATGTGCACTGGATATTTAATATAAGTGCACTGGATATATTTAATACATGTGCACTGGATATCTAATATATGTGCACTGGATATTTAAAATATGTGCACTGGATCTATAATATATGTGCACTGGATATGTAATATATGTGCACTGGATATTTAATATATGTGCACTGGATATATATAATATATGTGCACTGGATATTTAATATAAGTGCACTGGATATATTTAATATATGTGCACTGGATATCTAATATATGTGCACTGGATATTTAATATATGTGCAATGGTTATATATAATATATGTGCACTGGATATATATCTATAATATATGTGCACTGGATATATTTAATATATGTGCACTGGATATTTAATATATGTGCACTGGATATATTTAATATATGTGAACTGGATATATAATATATGTGCACTGGATATTTAATATATGTGCACTGGATAAATTTAATATATGTGCACTGGATATTTAATATGTGTGCACTGGATATCTAATATATGTGCACTGGATATTTAATATATGTGCACTGGATATATTTAATATATGTGCACTGGATAAATAATATATGTGCACTGGATATTTAATATCTGTGCACTGGATATATATATATTTGGACTGGAAATATTTAATATATGTGGACTGGATATATTTAATATATGCGCACTGGATATTTAATATATGTGCACTGGATATATTCAATATATGTGCACTGGATATGTAATATATGTGCACTGGATATTTAAAATATGTGCACTGGATATCTATAATATATGTGCACAGGATATTTAATATATGTGCACTGGATCCATAATATATGTGCACTGGATATATATAATATATGTGCACTGGATATGTTTAATATATGTGCACTGGATATATATAATATATGTGCACTGGATATTTAATATATGTGCACTGGATATATATAATATATGTGCACTGGATATTTAATATATGTGCACTGGATATCTAATATGTGTGCACTGGATACTTAATATATGTGCACTGGATATATTTAATATATTTGCACTGAATATTTAATATATGTGCACTGGATATATTTAATATATGTGCACTGGATATCTAATATATGTGCACTGGATAATTAATATATGTGCACTGGATATATATGATATATGTGCAATGGATATTTAATATATGTGCACTGGATATATATAATATATGTGCACTGGATATATTTAATATATGTGCACTGGATATTTAATATATGTGCACTGGAAATCTAATATATGTGCACTGGATATTTAATATATGTGCACTGGATATATTTAATATATGTGCACTTGATATCTAATATATGTGCACTGGATAATTAATATATGTGCACTGGATATATATAATATATGTGCACTGGATATATTTATAATATTTGCACTGGATATTTAATATATGTGCACTGGATATTTAATATATGTGCAGTGGATATTTAATATATGTGCACTGGATATCTAATATATGTGCACTGGATATTTAATATATGTGCACTGGATATCTAATATATGTGCACTGGATATTTAATATATCTGCACTGGATATATATAATATATATGCACTGGATATATTTAATATATGTGCACTAAATATATTTAATATATGTGCATTGGATATTTAATATATGTGCACTGATATTTAATATATGTGCACTGTATATATATAATATATGTGCACTGGATATATTTAATATATGTGCACTGGATATTTAATATATGTGCACTGGATATCTAATATGTGTTTACTGGATATTTAATATATGTGCACTGGATATTTAATATATGTGCACTGGATATATTTAATATATGTGCACTGGATATCTAATATATGTGCACTGGATATGTTTAATATATGTGCACTGGATATATATAATATATGTGCACTGGATATTTAATATATGTGCACTGGATATATATAATATATGTGCACTGGATATTTAATATATGTGCACTGGATATCTAATATGTGTGCACTGGATAATTAATATATGTGCACTGGATATATTTAATATATGTGCACTGGATATTTAATATATGTGCACTGGATATTTAATATATGTGCACTGGATATATTTAATATATGTGCACTGGATATTTAATATATGTGCACTGGATATCTAATATGTCTGCACTGGATATTTAATATATGTGCACTGGATATTTAATATATGTGCACTGGATATATTTAATATATGTGCACTTGATATCTAATATATGTGCACTGGATAATTAATATATGTGCACTGGATATATATGATATATGTGCACTGGATATTTAATATATGTGCACTGGATATCTAATATGTGTGCACTGGATATTTAATATATGTGCACTGGATATATATAAAATATGTGCACTGGATATTTTTAATATATGTGCACTGGATATTTAATATATGTGCACTGGATATCTAATATATGTGCACTGGATATTCAATATATGTGCACTGGAAATATATAATATATGTGGACTGGATATATTTAATATATGTGGACTGGATATATTTAATATATGTGCACTGGATATTTAATATATGTGCACTGAATATATATAAAATATGCGCACTGGATATTTAATATATGTGCACAGGATATATATGATATATGTGCACTGGATATTTAATATTTGTGCAATGGATATTTAATATATGTGCAATGGATATATATATATAATATGTGTGGACTGGATATACTTAATATATGTGGACTGGATATATTTAATATATGTGCACTGGATATTTAGTATATGTGCACTAGATATTTAAAATATGTGCACTGGATATCTAATATATGTGCACTGGATATTTAATGTATGTGCACTGAATATAAATAATATATGTGCACTGGATCTAAAACATATGTGCACTGGATATATATACTATATGTGCACTGGATGTATTTAACATATGTGCACTGGATATATAATATATGTGAACTGGATATTTAGTATATGTGCACTGGATATATATATAATATATGTGCACAGGATATATATAATATATGTGCACTGGATATATTTAATATATGTGCACTGGATATCTAATATATGTGCACTGGATATATATATAATACATGTGCACTGGATATTTAATATATATGTGCACTGGATATGTAATATATGTGCACTGGATATCTAATATATGTGCACTGGATATTTAATATATGTGCACTGGATATCTAATATATGTTCACTGGATATTTAATATATGTGCACGGGATATATTTAATATATGTGCACTGTATATCTAATATATGTGCACTGGATATTTAATATATGTGCACAGGATATCTAATATATGTGCACTGGATATTTAATATATGTGCACTGGATATATTTAATATATGTGCCCTGGATATCTAATATGTGTGCACTGGATAATTAATATATGTGCACTGTTGTATATATATAATATATGTGCACTGGATATTTAATGTATGTGCACTGGATATAAATAATATAAGGGCACTGTATCTATAACATATGTGCACTGGATATATATACTATTTGTGCACTGGATATATTTAATTTATGTGCACTGGATATTTAATATATAAGCACTGGATATCTAATATATGTGCACTGGATATTTAATATATGTGCACTGGATATCTAATATATGTGCACTGGATATTTAATATATGTGCACTGGATATCTAATATATGTGCACTGGATATTTAATATATGTGCACTGGATATATATAATATATGTGCACTGGATATTTAATATATGTGCACTGGATATATATAATATATGTGCACTGGATATTTAATATATGTGCACTGGATATCTAATATGTGTGCACTGGATACTTAATATATGTGCACTGGATATTTAATACATGTGCACTGGATATATTTAATATATGTGCACTGGATAATTAATATATGTGCACTGGATATATATGATATATGTGCACTGGATATTTAATATATGTGCACTGGATATCTAATATGTATGCACTGGATATTTAATATATATGCACTGGATATTTAATATATGTGCACTGGATATATATAATATATGTGCACTGGATATATAATATATGTGCACTGGATATTTAATATATGTGCACTAGATATTTAATATATGTGCACTGGATATTTAATATATGTGCACTAGATATTTAATATATGTGCACTGGATATCTAATATATGTGCACTGGATATCTAATATTTGTGCACTGGATATTTAATATATGTGCACTGGATATCTAATATATGTGCACTGGATATTTAATATATGTGCACTGGATATCTAATATATGTGCACTGGATATTTAATATATGTGCACTGGATATATATAATATATGTGCACTGGATATTTAATATATGTGCACTGGATATATATAATATATGTGCACTGGATATTTAATATATGTGCACTGGATATCTAATATGTGTGCACTGGATACTTAATATATGTGCACTGGATATTTAATATATGTGCACTGGATATATTTAATATATGTGCACTGGATATCTAATATATGTGCACTGGATAATTAATATATGTGCACTGGATATATATGATATATGTGCACTGGATATTTAATATATGTGCACTGGATATCTAATATGTATGCACTGGATATTTAATATATATGCACTGGATATTTAATATATGTGCACTGGATATCTAATATGTGTGCACTGGATACTTAATATATGTGCACTGGATATATTTAATATATGTGCACTGGATATTTAATATATGTGCATTGGATATATTTAATATATGTGCACTGGATATCTAATATATGTGCACTGGATAATTAATATATGTGCACTGGATATATATGATATATGTGCACTGGATATTTAATATATGTGCACTGGATATCTAATATGTGTGCACTGGATATTTAATATATGTGCACTGGATATTTATAATATATGTGCACTGGATATATTTAATATATGTGCACTGGATATTTAATATATGTGCACTGGATATCTAATATATGTGCAATGGATATTTAAAATATGTGCACTGGATATATATAATATATGTGGACTGGATATATTTAATATATGTGGACTGGATATACTTAATATATGCGCACTGGATATTTAATATATGTGCACTGGATATTTAATATATGTGCACTGTATATATATAATATATGTGCAGTGGATATTTAATATATGTGCACTGGATATCTAATATATGTGCACTGGATATATATAATATATGTGCACTGGATATATTTAATATATGTGCACTGGATATTTAATATATGTGCACTGGATATTTAATATATGTGCAGTGGATATTTAATATATGTGCACTGGATATCTAATATATGTGCACTGGATATTTAATATATGTGCACTGGATATCTAATATATGTGCACTGGATATTTAATATATGTGCACTAGATATCTAATATATGTGCACTGGATATTTAATATATGTGCACTGGATATATATAATATATGTGCACTGGATATATTTAATATATGTGCACTAAATATATTTAATATATGTGCATTGGATATTTAATATATGTGCACTGATATTTAATATATGTGCACTGTATATATATAATATATGTGCACTGGATATATAATATATGTGCACTGGATATTTAATATATGTGCACTGGATATCTAATATGTGTGCACTGGATATTTAATATATGTGCACTGGATATTTAATATATGTGCACTGGATATCTAATATGTGTGCACTGGATATTTAATATATGTGCACTGGATATTTAATATATGTGCACTGGATATATTTAATATATGTGCACTGGATATCTAATATATGTGCACTGGATAATTAATATATGTGCACTGGATATTTAATATATGTGCACTGGATATTTTATATTTGTGCACTGGATATACATAATATATGTGCACTGGATTTTTAATATATGTGCACTGGATATTTAATATATATATGCACTAAATATATTTAATATATGTGCACTGGATATCTAATATATGTGCACTGGATATTTAATATATGTGCACTGGTTATAGATGATATATGTGCCCTGGATATTTAATATATGTGCACTGGAAATATATAATATATATGCACTGGATATTTAATATATGTGGACTGGATATCTAATATATGTGCACTGGATATTTAATATATGTGCACTGGTTATAGATGATACATGTGCCCTGGATATTTAATATATGTGCACTGGATATATATAATATATATGCACTGGATATTTAATATATGTGGACTGGATATCCAATATATGTGCACTGGATATTATATATATGTGCACTGGACATACATAATATATGTGCACTGGATATTTAATATATGTGCACTGGTTATAGATGATATATGTGCCCTGGATATTTAATATATGTGCAATGGATATATATAATATGTGTGGACTGGATATATTTAATATATGTGGACTGGAAATCTAATATATGTGCACTGGATATTTTATATATGTGCACTGCATATAAATAATATATGTGCACTGGATATTTAATGTATGTGCACTGGATATATTTAATATATGTGCACTGGATATCTAATATATGTGCACTGGATATTTAAAATATGTGCACTGGATATATATGATATATGTGCACTAGATATTTAATATATGTGTACTGGATATTTTATATATGTACACTGGATATATTTAAAATATGTGCACTGGATATTTAATATATGTGCACTGGATATTTAATATATGTGCACTGGATATTTAATATGTGTGCACTGGATATATATAGTATATGTGGACTGGATATATTTAATATATGTGGTCTGGATATATTTAATATATGCGCACTGGATATTTAATATATGTGCACTGGATATGTAATATATGTGCACTGGATATTTAATATATGTGCACTGGATATATATAATATATGTGCACTGGATATTTAATATAAGTGCACTGGATATATTTAATACATGTGCACTGGATATCAAATATATGTGCACTGGATATTTAAAATATGTGCACTGGATCTATAATATATGTGCACTGGATATGTAATATATGTGCACTGGATATTTAATATATGTGCACTGGATATATATAATATATGTGCACTGGATATTTAATATAAGTGCACTGGATATATTTAATATATGTGCACTGGATATCTAATATATGTGCACTGGATATTTAATATATGTGCAATGGTTATATATAATATATGTGCACTGGATATATATCTATAATATATGTGCACTGGATATATTTAATATATGTGCACTGGATATTTAATATATGTGCACTGGATATATTTAATATATGTGAACTGGATATATAATATATGTGCACTGGATATTTAATATATGTGCACTGGATAAATTTAATATATGTGCACTGGATATTTAATATGTGTGCACTGGATATCTAATATATGTGCACTGGATATTTAATATATGTGCACTGGATATATTTAATATATGTGCACTGGATAAATAATATATGTGCACTGGATATTTAATATCTGTGCACTGGATATATATATATTTGGACTGGAAATATTTAATATATGTGGACTGGATATATTTAATATATGCGCACTGGATATTTAATATATGTGCACTGGATATATTCAATATATGTGCACTGGATATGTAATATATGTGCACTGGATATTTAAAATATGTGCACTGGATATCTATAATATATGTGCACAGGATATTTAATATATGTGCACTGGATCCATAATATATGTGCACTGGATATATATAATATATGTGCACTGGATATGTTTAATATATGTGCACTGGATATATATAATATATGTGCACTGGATATTTAATATATGTGCACTGGATATATATAATATATGTGCACTGGATATTTAATATATGTGCACTGGATATCTAATATGTGTGCACTGGATACTTAATATATGTGCACTGGATATATTTAATATATTTGCACTGAATATTTAATATATGTGCACTGGATATATTTAATATATGTGCACTGGATATCTAATATATGTGCACTGGATAATTAATATATGTGCACTGGATATATATGATATATGTGCAATGGAAATTTATATATGTGCACTGGATATATATAATATATGTGCACTGGATATATTTAATATATGTGCACTGGATATTTAATATATGTGCACTGGAAATCTAATATATGTGCACTGGATATTTAATATATGTGCACTGGATATATTTAATATATGTGCACTTGATATCTAATATATGTGCACTGGATAATTAATATATGTGCACTGGATATATATAATATATGTGCACTGGATATATTTATAATATTTGCACTGGATATTTAATATATGTGCACTGGATATTTAATATATGTGCAGTGGATATTTAATATATGTGCACTGGATATCTAATATATGTGCACTGGATATTTAATATATGTGCACTGGATATCTAATATATGTGCACTGGATATTTAATATATGTGCACTGGATATATATAATATATATGCACTGGATATATTTAATATATGTGCACTAAATATATTTAATATATGTGCATTGGATATTTAATATATGTGCACTGATATTTAATATATGTGCACTGTATATATATAATATATGTGCACTGGATATATTTAATATATGTGCACTGGATATTTAATATATGTGCACTGGATATCTAATATGTGTTTACTGGATATTTAATATATGTGCACTGGATATTTAATATATGTGCACTGGATATATTTAATATATGTGCACTGGATATCTAATATATGTGCACTGGATATGTTTAATATATGTGCACTGGATATATATAATATATGTGCACTGGATATTTAATATATGTGCACTGGATATATATAATATATGTGCACTGGATATTTAATATATGTGCACTGGATATCTAATATGTGTGCACTGGATACTTAATATATGTGCACTGGATATATTTAATATATGTGCACTGGATATTTAATATATGTGCACTGGATATTTAATATATGTGCACTGGATATATTTAATATATGTGCACTGGATATTTAATATATGTGCACTGGATATCTAATATGTCTGCACTGGATATTTAATATATGTGCACTGGATATTTAATATATGTGCACTGGATATATTTAATATATGTGCACTTGATATCTAATATATGTGCACTGGATAATTAATATATGTGCACTGGATATATATGATATATGTGCACTGGATATTTAATATATGTGCACTGGATATCTAATATGTGTGCACTGGATATTTAATATATGTGCACTGGATATATATAAAATATGTGCACTGGATATTTTTAATATATGTGCACTGGATATTTAATATATGTGCACTGGATATCTAATATATGTGCACTGGATATTCAATATATGTGCACTGGAAATATATAATATATGTGGACTGGATATATTTAATATATGTGGACTGGATATATTTAATATATGTGCACTGGATATTTAATATATGTGCACTGAATATATATAAAATATGCGCACTGGATATTTAATATATGTGCACAGGATATATATGATATATGTGCACTGGATATTTAATATTTGTGCACTGGATATTTAATATATGTGCAATGGATATATATATATAATATGTGTGGACTGGATATACTTAATATATGTGGACTGGATATATTTAATATATGTGCACTGGATATTTAGTATATGTGCACTGGATATTTAAAATATGTGCACTGTATATCTAATATATGTGCACTGGATATTTAATGTATGTGCACTGAATATAAATAATATATGTGCACTGGATCTAAAACATATGTGCACTGGATATATATACTATATGTGCACTGGATGTATTTAACATATGTGCACTGGATATATAATATATGTGAACTGGATATTTAGTATATGTGCACTGGATATATATATAATATATGTGCACAGGATATATATAATATATGTGCACTGGATATATTTAATATATGTGCACTGGATATCTAATATATGTGCACTGGATATATATATATAATACATGTGCACTGGATATTTAATATATATGTGCACTGGATATGTAATATATGTGCACTGGATATCTAATATATGTGCACTGGATATTTAATATATGTGCACTGGATATCTAATATATGTTCACTGGATATTTAATATATGTGCACGGGATATATTTAATATATGTGCACTGTATATCTAATATATGTGCACTGGATATTTAATATATGTGCACAGGATATCTAATATATGTGCACTGGATATTTAATATATGTGCACTGGATATATTTAATATATGTGCCCTGGATATCTAATATGTGTGCACTGGATATTTAATATATGTGCACTGTTGTATATATATAATATATGTGCACTGGATATTTAATGTATGTGCACTGGATATAAATAATATAAGGGCACTGTATCTATAACATATGTGCACTGGATATATATACTATTTGTGCACTGGATATATTTAATTTATGTGCACTGGATATTTAATATATAAGCACTGGATATCTAATATATGTGCACTGGATATTTAATATATGTGCACTGGATATCTAATATATGTGCACTGGATATTTAATATATGTGCACTGGATATCTAATATATGTGCACTGGATATTTAATATATGTGCACTGGATATATATAATATATGTGCACTGGATATTTAATATATGTGCACTGGATATATATAATATATGTGCACTGGATATTTAATATATGTGCACTGGATATCTAATATGTGTGCACTGGATACTTAATATATGTGCACTGGATATTTAATACATGTGCACTGGATATATTTAATATATGTGCACTGGATAATTAATATATGTGCACTGGATATATATGATATATGTGCACTGGATATTTAATATATGTGCACTGGATATCTAATATGTATGCACTGGATATTTAATATATATGCACTGGATATTTAATATATGTGCACTGGATATATATAATATATGTGCACTGGATATATAATATATGTGCACTGGATATTTAATATATGTGCACTAGATATTTAATATATGTGCACTGGATATTTAATATATGTGCACTAGATATTTAATATATGTGCACTGGATATCTAATATATGTGCACTGGATATCTAATATGTGTGCACTGGATATTTAATATATGTGCACTGGATATCTAATATATGTGCACTGGATATTTAATATATGTGCACTGGATATCTAATATATGTGCACTGGATATTTAATATATGTGCACTGGATATATATAATATATGTGCACTGGATATTTAATATATGTGCACTGGATATATATAATATATGTGCACTGGATATTTAATATATGTGCACTGGATATCTAATATGTGTGCACTGGATACTTAATATATGTGCACTGGATATTTAATATATGTGCACTGGATATATTTAATATATGTGCACTGGATATCTAATATATGTGCACTGGATAATTAATATATGTGCACTGGATATATATGATATATGTGCACTGGATATTTAATATATGTGCACTGGATATCTAATATGTATGCACTGGATATTTAATATATATGCACTGGATATTTAATATATGTGCACTGGATATATATAATATATGTGCACTGGATATATAATATATGTGCACTGGATATTTAATATATGTGCACTAGATATTTAATATATGTGCACTGGATATTTAATATATGTGCACTAGATATTTAATATATGTGCACTGGATATCTAATATATGTGCACTGGATATTTAATATATGTGCACTGGATATTTAATATATGTGCACTGGATATCTAATATATGTGCACTGGATATATATGATATATGTGCACTGGATATTTAATATATATGCACTGGATATCTAATATGTGTGCACTGGATATTTAATATATGTGCTCTGGATATTTAAAATATTTGTGCACTGGATATTTAATATATGTGCACTGGATATATAATATATGTGCACTGGATATTTAATATATGTGCACTGGATATATAATATATGTGCACTGGATATTTAATATATGTACACTGGATCTATAATATATGTGCATTGGATATATAAAATATGTGCACTGGATATATTCCTAATATATGTGCACTGGATATATATAATATATGTTCACTGGATATATATAACATATGTGCACTGGATATATAATATATGTGCACTGAATATTTAATATATGAGCACTGGATATATAATATATGTGCACTGGATATTTATAATATATGTGCACTGGATATAAATAATAAATGTGCACTGGATCTATAATATATGTGCACTGGATATATAATATATATGTGCACTGGATATATTTAATATATGTGCACTGGATATATTTAATATATGTGCACTGGATATATATAATATATGTGCACTGGATATTTAATATATGTGCACTGGATATATAATATATGTGCACTGGATATATAATATATGTGCACTGTATATAAATAATATATGTGCACTGGATCTATAATATATGTGCACTAAATATATAATATATATGTGCACTGGATATATTTAATATATGTGCACTGGATATATAATATATGTGCACTGGATATATATAATATATGTGCACTGGATATATTTAATATGTGTGCACTGGATATTTAATATATGTGCACTGGATATTTAATATATGTGCACTATATATATTTAATATATGTGCACTGCATATTTAATATATGTGCACTGGATATATAATTTATATGCACTGGATATATTTAATATATGTGCACTGGATATCTAATATATGTGCACTGGATAATTAATATATGTGCACTGGATATACATAATATATGTGCAGTGGATATTTAATATATGTGCACTGAATATTTAATATATGAGCACTGGATATATTTAATATATGTGCACTGGATATTTAATATATGTGCACTGGATATCTAATATATGTTCACTGGATATCTAATATATGCGCACTGGATATATATAATATAGGTGCACTGGATATTTAATATATGTGCACTGGATATATATAATAAATGTGCACTGGATATGTAATATATGTGCACTGGATATTTAAAATATGTGCACTGGATATATATAATATATGTGCACAGGATATTTAATATATGTGCACTGGATCCATAATATATGTGCACTGGATATATATAATATATGTGCACTGGATATGTTTAATATATGTGCACTGGATTTATATAATATATGTGCACTGGATATATATAATATATGTGCACTGGATATTTAATATATGTTCACTGGATATCGAATATGTGTGCACTGGATACTTAATATATGTGCACTGGATATTTAATATATGTGCACTGGATATATTTAATATTTGTGCACTGGATATCTAATATATGTGCACTGGATAATTAATATATGTGCACTGGATATATATGATATATGTGCACTGGATATTTAATATATGTGCACTGGATATATATAATATATGTGCACTTGATATATAATATATGTGCACTGGATATTTAATATACGTGCACTGGATATCTAATATATGTGCACTGGATATCTAATATGTGTGCACTGGATATTTAATATATGTGCACTGGATATATATAATATATGTGCACTGGATATATTTAATATATGTGCACTGGATATTTAATATATGTGCACTGGATATCTAATATATGTGCACTGGATATTTAATATATGTGCACTGGATATCTAATATATGTGCACTAGATATTTAATATATGTGCACTGGATATATATAATATATGTGGACTGGATATATTTAATAAATGTGGACTGGATATACTAAATATATGCGCACTGGATATTTAATATATGTGCACTGGATATTTAATATATGTGCACTGTATATATATAATATATGTGCAGTGGATATTTAATATATGTGCACTGGATATCTAATATATGTGCACTGGATATATTTAATATATGTGCACTGGATATCTAATATATGTGCACTGGATATTTAATATATGTGCACTGGATATCTAATATATGTGCACTGGATA